>NC_054373.1:67214284-67814284 GCF_017654675.1 Xenopus laevis
TGACGTTTTTCAAGCAGCAATAATATATTCCGTATCCACCACTGCTGTAGTGTATACGTTGACCTTGTAGGCATTATTTGCCCAGTGTGTTCTTCATTTTCAAACCACTGCCACTTAGCTGTGTGAGCTTGTTCACATTCTGTCTAAATATCAATAATAATACCGTCTCCAGAAACACCACCTGAGTTGTTGTTTTTGTTTTAAAAATAATGCCAGGCAAAGGCAGGCCGCCACGCAGAGGCACTAGGGGCCGTGCTGCTATGCTATCCTGTGGCCCTAGGAAATTGCCCAGTTTTAAAAAGGCAATGACCCTGAACTCCCAAAATGCTGAAGAGGTAGTTGACTGGCTTACACAGCACACCCCATCCTCTACCGTTTCTAACTTTACCACAACATCCTCATCCTCCACTGCTATGGCCACCCCACGTAACACTTCCTCCACCACCGGCGCCCCTTCTTCACTGGAGTCAGAGGAGTTATTTTCACATGAGTTTCTTGAACTGAGTGATGCGCAACCATTATTGGCAGAAGAAGATGAAGGAGATGAGGACGTTACACCAGATTTAATTCTGGCAGAGAACACAACAGAGATGGACATAATGAGTGATGACGAGGAGGTCCCCGCTGCTGCTTCCTTCTGTGAGCTGTTAGAAGAAATTGATGCATCTGAGGAGAATGATGATGAGGAGATTGATGTTTTGTGGGTGCCCAGTAGAAGAGAGCAAGAGGAGGATAGTTCAGATGGAGAGACGGAGAGTCAGAGAGGCAGGAGGAGAATAAGACTTAGAAGAAGCAGGGAGGACAGCTCGCAGGGAACAGTAGGGCAACAACATGTATCGGCACCTGTGGTCAGCCGGCCAACGCACCCGCCATTGCCGCCAACGCCGCCAACTTCTACTGTTACCGCCAGATTGCCAGCTTCAAAAAGGTCAGCAGTGTGGGATTTTTTTAATGTGTGTGCCTCTGACAAAAGCGTTGTAATTTGCAATGAGTGCAGTCAGAAACTGAGTCTTGGGAAGCCCAACAGCCACATAGGTACAACTTCTATGCGAAGGCACATGAACGGCAAGCACAAAGCACTTTGGGAGCAACACCTCAAAGGCAACAGGCAAACTAAAAGCCACCCTCCTTCTGGTCCAGCATCTTACTGCTCTACCTCTGCTGTCCTTGACCCGTCTGAACCACCCTCCACTCCGCCTTCCACCTTGACCACCAGTTCCCATTCCCAGTCATCTGCCCCCAGCCAAGTTTCTGTGAGGGCCATGTTTGAGCGTAAGAAGCCAATGTCTGCGAGTCACCCCCTTGCCCGGCGTCTGACAGCTGGCTTGTCTGCACTCTTAGCCCGCCAGCTTTTACCATACCAGCTGGTGGACTCTGAGGCCTTCCGCAAATTTGTAGCAATTGGGACACCGCAGTGGAAGGTACCCAGCCGCAATTTTTTTTCAAAAAAGGGAATACCACACCTGTACCACCATGTGCAGAGCCAAGTCACCGCATCTCTGTCACTTAGTGTTGGGCCAAAGGTCCATATGACTACTGACGCATGGTCCTCCAAGCATGGTCAGGGCAGGTATGTCACCTACACTGCCCACTGGGTGAACTTGGTCATGGCTGGGAAGCAGGAAATGTGTGGCTCAACAACAACAGTGGAGTTGGTGTCACCGCCACGGATTGCACGCGGTTCTGCCACCACCTCTACTCCTCCTTCGCTCTCTACCTCGTCTTCTTCCTCTTCTTCGTCCTCTGCTGCTGGGTCCTCCTCCTCCACACCTGTGCACCCCCAGCTCCCCCTAGGCTATTCGACGTGCCAGGTACGCCGTTGTCATGCTGTCTTGGGGATGACGTGCCTGGAAAGCAAAAACCATACCGGATCTGTACTCCTGTCATCTCTGCAGTCACAGGCCGATCGGTGGCTGACCCCACACCAACTGAAGATCGGAAAAGTGGTGTGTGACAATGGAAGCAATCTGTTGGCAGCACTGAGACTGGGCAATTTAACACATGTGCCCTGCATGGCACATGTTCTGAATTTAATAGTCCAACGTTTTGTCTCAAAGTACCAGGATTCCAGGACGTTCTCAGGCAGTCCAGGAAGGTGTCGGCCCATTTCAGACGTTCCTATACAGCCATGGCACGCCTTGCTGACATTCAGCAGCGGTACAACACGCCAGTCAGGCGTTTGATTTGCGACAGCCAGACTCGCTGGAATTCAACGCTCCTCATGTTGGAACGTCTGCTGCAACAACAAAGAGCCGTCAACGAATACCTGTATGAACTGGGTGGTAGGACTGGATCTGCAGAGCTGGGGATTTTTTTCCCCCGTTACTGGGTGCTTATGCGCGATGCCTGCAGGCTCATGCGCCCTTTTGAAGAGGTTACAAATATGGTCAGTCGCACCGAAGGCACCATCAGCGACCTAATACCCTTTGCTTTCTTCCTGGAGCGTGCCGTGCGACGAGTGACAGATGAGGCTGTAGACCAGCGTGACGAGGAGCAGGAAGCGCACGATTTCTGGTCGGAATCACCAGAACGAACCCAGGCACCTGCTGCAACGCAGGGAGAGGTGTCAGAAGTAGAGTCAGAGGAGGAAGGTGGCTTTGTGGAGGAGGAGGACCAACAGGAGCAGGCTTCCCAGGGGGCTAGTGGTGACCTTTTGGGGACCCCTGGTCTTGTACGTGGCTGGGGGGAGGAGACCGTGGATGATGCAGTCCTTGATAACGAGGAAGCAGAGATGGATACCTCTGCATCCAACCTTGTGAGAATGGGGTCTTTCATGCTGTCATGCCTGTTGAAGGACCCCCGTATCAAGAGGCTTAAGGAGAAGGACCTGTACTGGGTCGCGACTCTACTAGACCCTCGGTACAAGCATAAAGTGGCAGAAATGTTACCAACATACCACAAGTCTGAAAGGATGCTGCATTTACAAACCAGCCTGCAAAACATGTTGTACAATGCTTTTAAGGGTGATGTCACTTCAGGAACTCATCAACATTCCAGGGGCAGAGGTGCCAGTAATCCTGCCACGAGTGCACCTGCAAGGACAAAGCACTTTGGCCACTCTGTAACGTCAGACATGCAAATGTTTTTTTGTCCAAGGCAGCGGCAGAACCCTTCTGGATCCACCCTCAAAGAACGCCTCGACCGGCAGGTAGCGGACTACCTGGCATTAACTGCAGATATCGACACTCTGAGGAGCGATGAACCCCTGGACTACTGGGTGCGCAGGCTTGATCTGTGGCCAGAGCTGTCACAATTTGCCATGAACCTCTTGTCTTGCCCCGCCTCAAGTGTCCTCTCAGAAAGGACCTTCAGTGCAGCAGGAGGGATTGTAACTGAGAAGAGAACTCGCCTAGGTCACAAAAGTGTGGATTACCTGACCTTTATTAAAATGAATGAGGGGTGGATCTCGGAGGGTTACTGCACGCCGGAAGACTTGTTCTGAGTTTCTGATTCTGACTCCCCATGCAGCTGTCCTTCTCTGCACGCCTCATGACTCCACATACAGCTGTCCTTTAGCGTCCTCCTCCCTCCACCACCGTTACAAACTAGGGTGCAAACCCTACTGGTTTAATTTGAATCCAGGTAAATCCTGAGTTTTTCTGGCCTCTGTGCTTCAGTGGCTGCGACCAAAAAAAACAGAATATTTTCAGCATTTATATGGCATATTTTTTCTGGCCTCTGTGCTTCAGTGGCTGTGACAAATAAATGAATATTTTCAGCATTTATATGGCATATTGTTTCGGCCTCTGTGCTTCAGTGGCTGCGACAAAAATAAATGAATATTTTCAGCATTTATATGGCATATTTTTTCTGGCCTCTGTGCTTCAGTGGCTGCGACCAAAAAAAACAGAATATTTTCAGCATTTATATGGCATATTTTTTCTGGCCTCTGTGCTTCAGTGGCTGTGACAAAAAAATGAATATTTTCAGCATTCATATGGCATATTGTTTCGGCCTCTGTGCTTCAGTGGCTGCGACAAAAATAAATGAATATTTTCAGCATTTATATGGCATATTTTTTCTGGCCTCTGTGCTTCAGTGGCTGCGACCAAAAAAAACAGAATATTTTCAGCATTTATATGGCATATTTTTTCTGGCCTCTGTGCTTCAGTGGCTGTGACAAAAAAATGAATATTTTCAGCATTTATATGGCATATTTTTTCTGGCCTCTGTGCTTCAGTGGCTGCGACCAAAAAAAACAGAATATTTTCAGCATTTATATGGCATATTTTTTCTGGCCTCTGTGCTTCAGTGGCTGCGACCAAAAAAAACAGAATATTTTCAGCATTTATATGGCATATTTTTTCTGGCCTCTGTGCTTCAGTGGCTGCGACCAAAAAAATTTAATATTTTCAGCATTTATATGGCATATTTTTCCTGGCCTCTGTGCTGCAGTGGCTGCGACAAAAAAAAATTAATATTGTTTGCATTTATATGGCATATTTTTTCTGGCCTCTGTGCTGCAGTGGCTGCGACAAAAAAAAATTAATATTGTTTGCATTTATATGGCATATTTTTTCTGGCCTCTGTGCTGCAGTGGCTGCGACAAAAAAAAATTAATATTGTTTGCATTTATATGGCATATTTTTTCTGGCCTCTGTGCTGCAGTGGCTGCGACAAAAATTTTTTTATATTGTTTGCATTTACATGGCATATTTTTTCTGGCCTCTGTGCTGCAGTGGCTGCCACAAAAAAAATTAATATTTTCAGCATTTATATGGCATATTGTTTCTGGACTTCTGGTTCAGTGGCTGCGACAAAAAAAACATAATTTTTCAGGAAAGTACACATGCCTAATTTTTCAGGGTTCTGCAACAGTGGCAAAATCGCATCTTTTATGGTCACCGCAGGTGATCAATAAAGTAGACCAAAACTGGGCCCACACTGCAGAATCAGTGTTTTTTGGTTCACTTCACTGTACATTGAATTACCTCTGCCTGACCGTGCACGTGCGCACAAGCACGGTGACTGCTAAACACACCACTACAGAAATATTGCCACCAACAGGACGAACATCCTGGAGGTGAGAAGCAACTAGTAATTAAAAACTATTATTTGCTCACTTGACGGTATCATTCATTAAAGCTCTTTGCGTCTTTTTGCGTTGCAGTAAGCACCGCGTTTCGTCTTTGCGTGTGAACAGGCTGTAACCTTTACACGACTTGATTGGCATGTAGACGCCGGACGTTTTAAAGCATTTTATTACACAGGTTTAGAAATGTAGTGTGATTTCTGCCCTTTACAGCACAAAACGCAGCGCTGTGTCAACAATGGATTTTTTAGAAACATTTTTGCCCTTGATCCCCCTCTGGCATGGCACTGTCCAGGTCGTTGCACCCTTTAAACAACTTTAAAATCATTTTTCTGGCCAGAAATGTCTTTTCTAGCTTTTAAAATTCGCCTTCCCATTGAAGTCTATGGGGTTCGCGACGTTCGCGAACCGTTCGCATTTTTGACGCAAGTTCGCGAATATGTTCGCAAACTTTTTTTCCGACGTTCGCTACATCCCTAGTGGTTATATACTTCTGTATAAAATGCTGGAATGACACTTCCTCAATTTTTGTACATGCTATTTTAAAATGTGACAATTGTACTGAAAATGTTATGAAAAAGGAAATATTGTTTTTAAAAATGATTTGCTTAAAATGGACTATGGCAGAATTCCTGTAATTCGGAGCGACCTGGATAAGGGATTCCATACAGTTATACTAAACTTTAAAGGGGACATTTAGCATACATTTTCACAATGCATCAAATTTCAAATAATGTAAAATAGAAGAAAGATTTTATTTTAATACCTTTTGCATCAAAAAAAAACCGTCTGTATTAGCTTGAAAACTGTTCTCAGCCCTCCCCTTTGCAACTTCCTGTTCCAGACTCTTCAGTATCTGAGCTGCAGCCCACGGCTCTTTCTATATAAACTATAGAGCAGCAGCCAGTGAGGGAGGAGTGGGCGTGTCTGTGATGTCTCTCTCAGTCCTTCCCTGCAGACTTCTGTTAACCCTTACTGCTGGTTTTCCCTTCCCTGCTCCTTTCTCTCCCTCTCTGTCCTATTTATTTAACCCCCTCTCTGCCCTGTTTGTTTTCCTCCCCCTTCCTTCACTGCTTGTTCCCTGCAATAATTGTGGAAAAGAAAGAAAAGCAAACTTCTGTATAAATAATACATAATCTGCTGATAAAAATATTTTATTCTTTTCTGGGGGCAATGTGTATGAGCAGTTAGTGTAAGTACCATAGTCATTTTCTACACAGTATTATGTTGTATACAAACACCAATCAATGTCTTTTGGGTTTTCCTTTGTAACTCTCTGCATATGTTATACAATTCCAGAACATTTATTCCCTTGCAACTCCCTGCACCTGATCATAAATTATCCAAGAACAGCTGCATTTATTCCCTTGCAACTCCCTGCACCTCCCTATAAATTGTTCCATAACAGCTGCACTTCCCCTTGCAACTCCCTGCACCTCCCTATAAATTGTTCCATAACAGCTGCATTTCCCCTTGCAACTCCCTGCTCCTGATCATAAATTATCCCAGAACAGCTGCATTTATTCCCTTGCAACTCCCTGTACCTCCCTATAAATTGTTCCATAACAGCTGCATTTCCCCTTGCACCTCCCTATAAATTGTTCCACAACAGCTACATTTTACCTTGCAACTCACTGCACCTGGTCATAAATTGTTCCAGAACAGCTGCATTTTACCTTGCAACTCACTGCACCTGATCATAAATTGTTCCAGAATAGCTGCATTTTACATTGCAACTCCCTGCACCTGATTATAAATTGTTCCACAACAGCTGCATTTCCCCTTGAAACTCCCTGCACCTGATTATAAATTATCTCAGAACAGCTGCATTTTTCCTTGCAACTCACTGCACCTGGTCATAAATTGTTCCAGAACAGCTGCATTTTACCTTGCAACACCCTGCACCTGGTCATAAATTGTTCCAGAACAGCTGCATTCCCCTTGCAACTCCCTGCACCTAGTCATAAATTGTTCCAGAACAGCTGCATTCCCTTTGCAACTCCCTGCAACTGGTCATAAATTGTTCCAGAACAGCTGCATTTACTCCCTTGCAACCCCCTGCACCTGATCAAATACCAATATGAAGGAAAACAAACCTATAGCTGGTGTTCTGCAATATCATAGCAGTAAATACTACTGTACACTGTTTGCATAACTTTTATAATGTAATAGAGGCAGGGAGATGGATAGAGTTTAACAATATATTATGGACTATAGATTATGTCCAGTTGGGCAGGCACATGTGTGACTGATGCCTATTTGCTGTGGAACACAGGACAATACTGTTGTACTTTAAATAAAAGAAAGTACTATGACATTACTATTACAGTTTGTATCAACCTTCACATTGTCAAGGATTAGGTAGGGGGCGCTGTAGAGTCAGAAGGGAAAGGGCGAGTCCTTGAGGCAGGGGCTGTATGTGCCAAGGGGAAACTTGAAGGGAAGCAGGAACAGGTAGATGAGGGCGAAGAGTCAGACTGGAACAGGACGGATAGGACGATGATCAGGTCTGGACAAGACAGGAAGAAGAGGGCGACGACTCAACAGGAAAGGACTGGACGTGGCAGGAGTGGAACGGCTTGGATGGGACAGGACGGTGCGGGCGTAGATCAAACTGGGGGATAGAGTGCAGAGGGAGACAGGAGCGGATAGCAAGACAGGACTGGAGCAAGATAGCAAGAGAGGGAGACTGGAGCAAGATAGCAAGAGAGGACTGGAGCAAGAGAGGGAGACTGGAGCAGGATAGCAAGAGAGGGAGACTGGAGCAGGATAGCAAGAGAGGGAGACTGGAGCAGGATAGCAAGAGAGGGAGACTGGAGCAGGATAGCAAGAGAGGGAGACTGGAGCAGGATAGCAAGAGAGGGAGACTGGAGCAGGATAGCAAGAGAGGGAGACTGGAGCAGGATAGCAAGAAGGGACTGGAAGCTGGATAGCAAGAAGGGACTGGAAGCTGGATAGCAAGAGAGGAGTACAAGGTAGGGTTGGAACAAGGTCGAGGCTAGAAAGGTACAAGATAGGCAAGGTAAGCAGGACAAGACAAGGCAGACTAACAAGGGAGAAGGGGCAAGAGCTAGAAACCTAGTTAGGGGCGATGCCGCAGTACTAGAAAACCATGCAATGCTCTGGCAAGGAGTGGTCTGAGTGCTGCCCTTAAATAGGAAGGAGTCAGCCCTGATTGGCTGATTAAGATAGGCAGCAGCTGAGCTGGGGCTGGAGAGGCCAATCAGGCGGCAGCTGGGCTGGGACTGCAGAGGCCAGGTTACACACAGTGAGCAACCCTACAGGCTGCTCACCTGGCCAAATGGTTAGGGTATCGAGCCAGAAACCCAAAGGTCCCCGGCTCGACTCCCAGCAATACCTGACAGTATCCCCCCCTCACAAGGCGACTCCCAGGCGCCACAGTGACCAACATTTTCGTGCACCTGGGGAACAGGCAATGCTATGGGCGGAACTAACCACATGGGTGCCCAACTAGAAGGTAATGCTATTGTATTAGCCACCCTGGAACTCGGCAGAGCCACCCTGGCGGGTGCTCTGGGACTCGGAAGAGCCACCCTGGCGGGTGCTCTGGGACTCGGAAGAGCCACCCTGGCGGGTGCTCTGGGACTCGGAAGAGCCACCCTGGCGGGTGCTCTGGGACTCGGAAGAGCCACCCTGGCGGGTGCTCTGGGACTCGGAAGAGCCACCCTGGCGGGTGCTCTGGGACTCGGAAGAGCCACCCTGGCGGGTGCTCTGGGACTCGGAAGAGCCACCCTGGCGGGTGCTCTGGGACTCGGAAGAGCCACCCTGGCGGGTGCTCTGGGACTCGGAAGAGCCACCCTGGCGGGTGCTCTGATACTTGGTAGAGCCACCCTGGCGGGTGCTCTGGGACCTGGAAGAGCCACCCTCATGGGTGCTCTGATGCTTGGTAGAGCCACCCTGGCGGGTGCTCTGGGACCTGGAAGAGCCACCCTCACGGGTGCTCTGATACTTGGTAGAGCCACCCTGGCGGGTGCTCTGGGACTCGGAAGAGCCACCCTGGCGGGTGCTCTGGGACTCAGAAGAGCCACCCTGGCGGGTGCCCAGGTGTTTGGCAGAGCCACCCATGCGGGTGCCCTGGGACTTGGCAACAGTATAGGCAACTCCACCCTCGCGGGTGCCCTCCACATGAGTGCCTGGGTTTTGAACATTATTTTATGAGTTGGTACAGTCACTGTGTTAAGACACGGCAGAAGCCCCCCTTCTCGGGGCACAGGACAAGGCAGAAGCCCCCCTTCTCGGGGCACAGGACAAGGCAGAAGCCACCCTTCTCGGGGCACAGGACAAGGCAGAAGCCCCCCTTCTCGGGGCACAGGACAAGGCAGAAGCCCCCCTTCTCGGGGCACAGGATCAGGCAGAAGCCCCACTTCTGGGGGCACAGGATCAGGCAGAAGCCCCACTTCTGGGGGCACAGGATCAGGCAGAAGCCCCACTTCTGGGGGCACAAGATCAGGCAGAAGCCCCACTTCTGGGGGCACAGGATCAGGCAGAAGCCCCACTTCTGGGGGCACAGGATCAGGCAGAAGCCCCACTTCTGGGGGCACAGGATCAGGCAGAAGCCCCACTTCTGGGGGCACAGGATCAGGCAGAAGCCCCACTTCTGGGGGCACAAGATCAGGCAGAAGCCCCACTTCTGGGGGCACAGGATCAGGCAGAAGCCCCACTTCTGGGGGCACAGGATCAGGCAGAAGCCCCACTTCTGGGGGCACAGGATCAGGCAGAAGCCCCACTTCTGGGGGCACAGGACAAGGCATGGGTACAGGAGGCAGCTGCTGTTGAGCCGGCACAAGTGCAGGAGGCAGCCAGTGGGGAGCCAGTCGCCGGGGAAGCCTAGCTGAAGCCATGGGCAGCGGAGGCTGCTGGGGAACCGGCTCTGGAGCTGAAGGCAATGGCGGTTGCAGGGAAGGCCCCACTGGAACTGTAGGCAGCCGATGCTGCTGGGTAGACCCCTTTGGAGCTGTGGCCAGCCGATGCTGCTGGGTAGACCCCTTTGGAGCTGTGGCCAGCCGATGCTGCTGGGTAGGCCCCTCTGGAGCTGTGGCCAGCCGATGCTGCTGGGTAGGCCCCTCTGGAGCTGTGGCCAGCCGATGCTGCTGGGTAGGCCCCTCTGGAGCTGTGGCCAGCCGATGCTGCTGGGTAGGCCCCTCTGGAGCTGTGGCCAGCCGATGCTGCTGGGTAGGCCCCTCTGGAGCTGTGGCCAGCCGATGCTGCTGGGTAGGCCCCTCTGGAGCTGTGGCCAGCCGATGCTGCTGGGTAGGCCCCTCTGGAGCTGTGGGCAGCCGATGCTGCTGTGGGCAGCCGATGCTGCTGGGTAGGCCCCTCTGGAGCTGTGGGCAGCCGATGCTGCTGGGTAGGCCCCTCTGGAGCTGTGGGCAGCCGATGCTGCTGGGTAGGCCCCTCTGGAGCTGTGGGCAGCCGAGGCTGCAGGGGAAGCAGTTGCTGAGGGGTGGCAGGCCCGGGAACCGAAGCAGACTGTAGAGGGATAGCCGGCCCTGGAACTGGAGCAGACTGCGGAGGGATAGCCGGCCCTGGAACTGAGGCAAATTTATCTAGGAATGCCAACAGAAACTGAGCAGTATCGTAGATTATAGGGGATTTACTGCACAGTAAGTTCTCGGCCCAGTAACGAGCTTCACCTTCTAGCAGGAAGAAAATGATTTCCGAAACTTGCTCGACTGGAGGAGCACTTAGAAAGTGTTTTTTCTCTGAAAGGAGCAGGACTTCCTCTAGAAAGATAGGAATTTTACTTGGGGAGCCATCACAGTATCTGCGGGTCAAAATAGAATATTCAGTCTTTTTGGGAATCCGGTCAGAAGGCACAGGAACAGCCCTTGCAGACTCTTTTGTCCAGAGCATTCTGTCAAGGATTAGGTAGGGGGCGCTGTAGAGTCAGAAGGGAAAGGGCGAGTCCTTGAGGCAGGGGCTGTATGTGCCAAGGGGAAACTTGAAGGGAAGCAGGAACAGGTAGATGAGGGCGAAGAGTCAGACTGGAACAGGACGGATAGGACGATGATCAGGTCTGGACAAGACAGGAAGAAGAGGGCGACGACTCAACAGGAAAGGACTGGACGTGGCAGGAGTGGAACGGCTTGGATGGGACAGGACGGTGCGGGCGTAGATCAAACTGGGGGATAGAGTGCAGAGGGAGACAGGAGCGGATAGCAAGACAGGACTGGAGCAAGATAGCAAGAGAGGGAGACTGGAGCAAGATAGCAAGAGAGGGAGACTGGAGCAAGATAGCAAGAGAGGACTGGAGCAAGAGAGGGAGACTGGAGCAGGATAGCAAGAGAGGGAGACTGGAGCAGGATAGCAAGAGAGGGAGACTGGAGCAGGATAGCAAGAGAGGGAGACTGGAGCAGGATAGCAAGAGAGGGAGACTGGAGCAGGATAGCAAGAGAGGGAGACTGGAGCAGGATAGCAAGAGAGGGAGACTGGAGCAGGATAGCAAGAGAGGGAGACTGGAGCAGGATAGCAAGAGAGGGAGACTGGAGCAGGATAGCAAGAGAGGGAGACTGGAGCAGGATAGCTAGAGAGCTGGAAGCTGGATAGCAAGAGAGGAGTACAAGGTAGGGTTGGAACAAGGTCGAGGCTAGAAAGGTACAAGATAGGAAAGGTAAGCAGGACAAGACAAGGCAGACTAACAAGGGAGAAGGGGCAAGAGCTAGAAACCTAGTTAGGGGCGATGCCGCAGTACTAGAAAACCATGCAATGCTCTGGCAAGGAGTGGTCTGAGTGCTGCCCTTAAATAGGAAGGAGTCAGCCCTGATTGGCTGATTAAGATAGGCAGCAGCTGAGCTGGGGCTGGAGAGGCCAATCAGGCGGCAGCTGGGCTGGGACTGCAGAGGCCAGGTTACACACAGTGAGCAACCCTACAGGCTGCTCACCTGGCCAAATGGTTAGGGTATCGAGCCAGAAACCCAAAGGTCCCCGGCTCGACTCCCAGCAATACCTGACACACATCTACTGATTTATGTTGAACATGTAAGATATATAGTGAATAAAGTACCCCCTCTTGTAAAATATAAGGATATTATAAGTTACTGAGGAGTTTCATGACCATATAAAAACACAAGGCCGAGTGTTTTTATACAGGTCATGGAACTCCGAGGTAACTTCTAATATCCACATATTTTACAACCGGGGGTACTTTATTTATTATAATACACAAATTTCAGTGAGTCATGTGACAGAAATGACATCAGAACTCACCGTTTATAACTGATGACATCAGAACTCACCGTTTATAAGGATATAATTGACAAGATATTCATGGCTTTTGTGTATTATATAGTTATAAGTGAGTGATCAGGCAGCAACATAAGACGGCTATGTGCAGGCTGGGACACACAGGACAGAGGGTGGGAGGGGAGGGGTTTGGCTGCTACAGCTCAGGAGTTCAGCCTGTCAGTCAGTGCTGTGACCACTTCCTGTGAGAGAATAAACACACTCCCACTCTTCATTTCAGCCTAGACACCGAGCAGAGAGGTTCTCTCTGCAGCTCTGATATAATGACAGTTCTATAATGTAAAATGCTTTCAAAATGTTTTTCTTTCTGCATCATTACATGTTTTGAGGAAGGATGTGTATCTGAATATGAAGGTTATATGAAATGTCCCCTTTAAAATAAATACATTTAAAAAGTTGTCCGATTACCATTGCAGGCACAGGGAGCATTGGAATATGTGTTCCTTGGGGACCTATCAAAATTATAAATTGCTAATTTCTGACATAAGGATATATAAAGAAATTACTTAAAATCATGAGATCAAAGATTTAGAGAAATCCTAAGGAAAAAAAAAAAAAATGTTGGGTGGGGAAAAAATGGGGCCTGGTAGGGGAAATGTAAATGACTTCCCAACCCCTACTACTAAATGAAATTGCTCTGCACTATAACTTTTGACACTGGCATGTGAAAACTGCTCCTTCAACAGACTGCGGCCTTCATACAAATGTAGCAACGGCAGCTTGACACTACATTTTCCATACTGTATTGTGAGGTAGTGCTGCCAGCTATTACAATTTAGCCACAAAAGCCAGTTTGATTTTGCTGGTGTTGTGCATTATTAAGTACACTGTTTATATTCCAGTCTTTCAGAATTTGGATAAAGAATTCAACATGGGTCATGATATTTTAACTCCCATAAGCAGCAGGGGATGTTGAACCATACTGCCGAATTACGCACTAATACATGGAGATTAATGCGTGGCTGAGAGATTGGTGTAGGGAGGAGTGTTTTGGGTTTTTGGAGAACTGGGCTGATTTCTCAGTCGGCTACAGGCTCTTTGCTTGGGATGGGCTGCACCTCAATGATGATGGTGCAGCTGTTTTGGGAGAGAAGATGCCTAAAGGGTTGGAGGAGATTTTAAACTAGGTGTGTGGGGGGGGGGGTTCAGTAAAAGATTCAGTGGAAGACAGGTTAGATGAGATAGTGGGCAAAGAAAGGGAAAATGGGGGAGGAGACTTGGCTGGGGATACTGTTAAGGATAGGGAGGACCACATGTCATATGTTCAATATGGTACCAGTATTAAATGTATGTTTGCAAATGCAAGGAGTCTGACTGGTAAAATGGGAGAGCTGGAGGTGCTGGTTCTGGAGGGAAAATATGATGTGATTGGTGTGGCCGAAACATGGCTGAAAGAGTCGCATGACTGGGCAGTAAATATCAGTGACTATACTTTGTTTCGGAGGGACAAAGGCAATAGAAAAGGAGGAGGGGTATGTCTGTTAGGCAGGATTTAAAAGCTTATATATAAAATGAGGGGGTAGAAGCCTTATGGGTGGAGTTCTTCACCAATTGTAAAGAGTCCAGCAAATTAATTGTAGGCGTATGCTATAGACCCCCTAATGTAAGTGACGAGGAGGAGGCAAAGCTCCTGATACAAATAGAAAAGGCTGCTAGTTTGGGTAAAGTAATAATGGGAGATTTTAATTGCCCAGATATTGACTGTAGCAACAGTACTGCCAGATCAGTTAATGGGATCAAATTTATAAACTTGTTGCATGACAATTTTATGGCACAGGTTGTTTTGAGGAGCCTACCAGAAAAAATGCTATTCTGGATTTAGTGATCTCAAATGACCCAGAACTTATAGCAAATGTGCAAGTCATTGAACCCCTGAGTAATAGTGACCATAATGTTATATCATTTTATGTCTGGTGCAAAAAACAAATATATACTGGGACAACAAAAACCATGAATTTTGCAAAAGCTAATTTTAGTGCCTTGAGGGCTGCCCTACAGAGTATTGATTGGGGCATTAAGTTTTCAGCTAAAAACACAGAACAGAAATGGTTGTCATTTAAAATGATATCAAATCATTACTGTTCTCAATTTATTCCCTTAAGAAGTAAATGTAGAACCTCGAAGAATCATCCTATGTGGCTTAATACAGGAGTAAAGAAGTTAATAGGGAAGAAGAGAGAGGCATTTAAAAACTACAAATCTGTTGGGACAGAAGCTGCATTTAATGAATATAAGCACTGTAATAAATGTTGTAAATCAGCATTCCGGAAGGCAAAGAAAGGAAATGAACAGTTAATTGCGATGGAGTTGAAAACTAACACTAAAAAGTTTTTTTAAAATATTCATAGTAAAAAGATGCAGGTTGAGAGTGTTGCTCCATTAAATAATGGTACCAGAATGGTTGTAACAGATACAGAAAAGGCAAATGTGTTAAATCAGTTCTTTTCTTCAGTATATACAATAGAGAAGTCTGAGTTCCGAGGCTCACTTTATAGTTGCACTAATGGCTCAGCTCAATCTAGTCAGTGGCTGACTCAGGATATGATTCATAAAGCTTTAATAAAAATGAATGTAAACAAGGCTCCAGGGCCTGATGGCATACACCCCTGGGTTCTAAGAGAGCTTAGTTCAGTTTTAGACCAGCCCCTATTTCTGATTTTCTCAGATTCACTTTCATCTGGTATGGTGCCTATGTATTGGAGAAAAGCTGATGTTATTCAAATATTTAAAAAGGGATTACAATCTCAGTCTGGCAATTATAGGCCAGTAAACTTGACATCTGTGGTGGGCAAATTATTTGAAGACTTGTTAAGGGATCACATTCAAAATTTTGTCCTAGCGAATGGCATTATGAGCAGCAATCAGCATGGCTTTATGAAGGATAGGTCATGTCAGACAAATTTGATTTGATTGCTTTTTATGATAAGGCAAATAAGATGCTGGACAGTGGGGGGGGGGCAGTGATCTATTTGGATTTTGCCTAAGCGTTTGATACTGTGCCCCACAAATGACTGCTTTCTAAACTAAGGTCTGTTGGGCTTAATGAAGTAGTTTGCACATGGATAGGAAACTGGCTACAGGATCAGGTACAGAGTGTGGTTGTTAATGGTACATTCTCTACTTGGAGTAAGGTTCTTAGTGGGGTCCCCCAGGGCTCAGCATTAGGTCCACTTTTATTTAACTTGTTCATTAATGACTTAGGGGAGGGTGTTGTAAGTAATGTATCAGTGTTTGCAGATGACACAAAACTATCTTGCCCAATTGATTCCATCCAGGATGTGGCATCCTTGCAACACGATCTTGACAAACTGGCAATCTGGGCAGCTAAGTGGCAAATGAGATTCAATGTTAATAAATGTAAAGTCATGCACCTGGGATGTAAAAATATCCAAGCCACTTATATCCTTAATGGTACTGCACTAGGCAAATCCATTATGGAAAAGGACCTTGGAGTCCTTGTAGATGATAAAATTGGCTGTAGCAAGCAATGCCAGTCAGCAGCATCAAGGGCAAATAAGATGTATTAAACACACGCCATTTGCAACATTACTTGCTCACAATCCACGTAGCCCCAAAGGTATAGCACAAATATACAAACTGATCATAGACGACGATATGGAAGTTAAACCAAAGCATTGTGAGAAATGGGAGCAAAATCTTCACGTCACAATACCCTCATCAGCCTGGATAAAAATGGCAAACACTGCGTACAAACTTTCAAAATGTGCAAACCATATCGAAAACTCATGAAAACTGTTCTACAGATGGTACAAAATCCCAACCATCCTCAATCAATTCTATCCCAATGTCCCTAAAACTTGCTGGAGAGAGTGCAGGGGAGAAGGCAACCTGCTTCATATATGGTGGCACTGCCCAAAAATTAAAGATCTGTGGCTAGCCACAGAACAAATCCTGGAACAAGCAACACACCTACAAGTAAAGCTAACTCCAATGCTTGCGCTACTAAACTATGAACTCAATGGATTCCCGAAACAACTACAGCACTTGATCTTTCACATACTGACAGCAACCAGGCTCCTAATCCCTAGATACTGGAAAACAACAGAAGTACCTAGTAAAAGGGAACTAATGATATTAATAGACTCAAACCTTACATATGGACAAATGGCATTCGGTTCCAACAGACGAATGAAACTTAGCTCAACTTCGATACAAATGTGGAAGAGTTGGAAAGATGAATATTACTTCCAAGACCAGACATGAAACTAACCCTGCCAGAAAGATAATGCACAAACGGGCATAGGCCCATATCCGGAAAAAGAAAGGAGGAAGACTTGCCTACCAACTGGCCTCAATTCTGTAGAATGGCCCTACCCTGCCCCCCCCCCTCCATTCTTTCCCTTCTCCTCTCACCTCTCTTCTACTCTTTGCTCTCCTATCCTGGCAGCCTCTTATTGGACATTAGTTCAGCAACAAGCCAACCTTTACAACTGTTTATTCTTTTATACCAATGCTTGACTGATGTCTATCGTGAGGTTGTTTATGAAAATGTTAAAACAATAAAAACCTTTGAATTTCAAAAAAGATGTATTAAATGGGGCATAGAGTCACGGGAGGAGGGGGTCATTCTTCCACTGTATAGAGCACTTGTAAGGCCCCATCTAGAATATGCCATAAAGTTTTGGTCTCCATCACTCAAACAGGACATTTTTGTATTAGAGAGGGTACAGAGAAGGGCAATTAAGCTGGTGAAAGGTATGGAAAATTTTAGCTATGAGGAAAGACTGGCCAAATTGGGAATGTTCACGCTGGAGAAGAGGCGCTTAAGGGGTGATGTGATAACTATGTAAAAATATATAAGGGGATCATATATTCTCTCTAATGCTTTATTTACCAGTAGGTCTTTCCAGCTGACACGAGGCCACCCATTCCGATTAGAAGAAAAGAGGTTCCGCCTAAATATTCGGAAGGGGTTTTTTTTACAGTGAGAGCTGTGAAGATGTGGAATTCTCTCCCTGAATCAGTTGTACAGGCTGATACATTAGATAGCTTGAAGAAGGGGTTGGATGGCTTTTTAGCAAGTTAGGGAATACAGGGTTATAGAAGATAGCTCATAGTACACGTTGATCCAGGGACTAGTCCGATTGCAATTTTGGAGTCAGGAAGGGATTTTTTTCCCCCTTTTAAAAAAGTTAAAAGGTTGAACTTGATGGATGTGTGTCTTTTTTCAACCTAACTTACTATGTTTTTTAACATGCCAATGTGTACTGAATTATTCTGCATAACAAATATGCCCCATTGTGTAGATCCTATGATCTGAGGCACTTAGTGTTATTAAGACCATACACATAGGGGCAGATTTTTGGAGTCAGGAAGGAATTTTTTTCCCCCTCTGAGGCAAATTGGTGAGGCTTCAGATGGGTTTTTTTTGCCTTCCTCTAGATCAACTGGCAGTTAGGCAGATATAAAAAAAAAAAAGGTTGAACTTGATGGATGTGTCTTTTTCAACCTTACTTACTATGTTACTATGAGTCCCTGGGTTACAAACATCCGACTTGCATACGGAGGCTATTACAGTATTGAACCACCTGCCCCAAACCCCTCTTTAGTGTTGCCACCTGCCCACTTTTGAGTCGGACAGGCCTGGTTTTTGAAGGGCTGTCCGGGTCAAAACTGCCTGCCCGCCCCTGATGTCACTGCCCCGCCTATGTTGTGTCACTCTCATGGCCCCACCCCCTGCCTGGCTTGCAACGGGTGAAAAGGTGGTAACCCTTACCCCTCTTAGCATGTGCTGTCTAGTGCGGAGCAAAGAAAGGTAAAACTATATACTATGTTAAGACAAACCTCTGTCTAAGTTGCATTTAATTGGTAATTGTACCTGTACCAACGTACATATTAAACTTCTCGTATGTAACCTGGGGAATGTCTGTAGTCTCTCATAATGTACACATGCAAAAAATACTACAAATCCGTGGGATTATTAATTTCTGGAAGGACAGTAGTGGGGGTTTAAGTACCAAAGGCTTAAAGGAACAGTAACATCAAAAAATAAAAGTGTTTTAAAGTAATGAAAATATGCAGTGTTGCCCTGCACTGGTAAAACTGCTGTGTTTGCTTCAGAAACTCTACTATTGTTTATATAAATAAGCTGCTGTGTAGCAATGGGGGCAGCCATTCAAAGGAGAAAAGGCTCGGGTTACACAGCAGATAGCAAATAAGCTCTGTTTGTCTAATGGTGTTATCTGTTATCCACTATTTAACCTGTGCCATATAGCCGTTTTTCAATTTCCACCATTGCTCCACAGCAGCTTGTTTATATGAACTATAGTAGTGTTTTGAAGCAAACACATCAGTTTTACCAGTACAGGGCAACAGTACATGATATTTTTATTACTTTAAAACACTTTCATTTTTTGGTGTTACTGTTCCTTTAAAGCAATTGTTCAGTATAAAATAAAGCTGTGCATAAATTAGGCATGTGCAAAATTAAAAAAGTTTTCAATAAAGTTAGTTAGCCAAAAAATTTAATGGAATGGCTGGATGTCTAACATAATAGCCAGAACACGAATTCCTGCTTTGCAGCTCTCTTGGTTTCCACTGATTGGTTACCAGATAGTAACCAATTGGTGACTTAAGGGGAGCCATATGGGTCATAACTGTTTGTTTGCAATTGATCCTTAGCATGCAGGTTAAATTCAAAAACAAACTCACTGAACAGTTATGTTCCATGTGGGCCCCCCTTAAAGTCACTAACTAAGATTTGGAGAGCTGCAAAGCAGGAAGTTGGGTTTGTTTATGCGAGACATCCAGGCACTCCAGCCTTTATAGATTACATTTTTGGCTTACAAACTATATTAGAATTTTTTTTTATTTTGCACAGCCTATCAATTTAGCCACTTTTTATTTTTACACTGAACTGTTTCTTTAAAAACGATTCGTAATGTTTGTAAAGTAGAATGTACAGGGCACACCAGTCTAGCAAAAAAAAATCTATTACATATATAGATGAAAAAAACCCAACGTGTTTCAACCCTGCAAAATGGGGTCAAGTAATGTTTGCACAGAAAAAGAAAAAGTGCACATTAGGAGCCATTTGTCTGGTTACGAATTACAGAAAACCATAAAAGTTTAACCGGTACTTACTGTGTTCAGGTTGGCTAGTATAATGCTCCAATGTATTTTTCAGTGCTGTATAATAAATGGGTGCGTATATTGAACATACAGATTTACCCGCAAAGCAATCAATAATCGATACAAGTGGTGGAAGGCCCTGCCAAAATTGCTTACAGTCGAAGCTGCACTGGAAACCTATTAGTCTTTAAACTGTTTCTGTGCAGACCTTCATTTCTTCTTAATGAACAACTTTTTTTTTTTTTCTTTGCATTTTATTGGCAGAGATTCTTCAGACAGTTAATCCTTGCTGCGTCTTTAACCAGGCTGCATTTTCTTTCTTCCATAGCTTTTGCCAGTGGAAGACGAGGAGTGGAACAGAAACTGCAAGATGGATGTGAGAAGTTTGAGCAACACTGAGCTTAAGGAACAACTGCTGAAACACGGGGTCATGCCGGGTCCCATATTACGTATGCATATTGATTCAGCTAAATGCTAATTATAATCAATTTAATGCTCTGTAAACATTTTACTGCATAGTATAACTGAATAGGCCAACAGAGGATATTTCAACTGTATTTCATATTCATAAATTGCTGAGCACTTTCACTACAGAGTAAAGAAGCTTCCATCTGTCGACCACAGAAGCTTAGGCCTAGCAAGAGTCATTAGAAAATAAATTATAATTATCCAGTGATGTATAACACTCAACAGATCTTGTGCAAAAAAAAAAAAGGTTTTTTTTTATTTTTTATTTAATTTAATTTAAAAACATTTGGTCACTGACTGCCCTTTCTCAAGGGAAAATCTACTTGTAACTGGAGGAGCTGTGGCCAGGCTTGAGTGTTTTAATTATTGAGTGCTATTGTCATAACTACCATTACATGGGGTATGGGAGCATTTTAGCAATGCAAGGTGTCAAAGAACTGTTACTGTTACCTTCTCAATGTTCCGTTGATAAAGGAAGGGGGGGGGGTGGACTCCATTCCCTCTTGCAGCACAGCGGTAAATAGTGACTGAAGTTTATCAGAGCAGAAAACATTGCTGAGGGTACCTAGGAAACTTGCAAAATGTCTTGCCCCACATAAAAAATATATATAAATAAAACCTGTTTGCTCTTTTGAAAAATGGATTATATGAATTTTAATGTAGGATTCTACTGTAGGAGAGCTACTAACTGATGCATTTTATAAATACATGTTTTCCCACAACACAGTCCCTTCAGCCACAGTCTCACAGATGAATTATGGCATAGGTATAACAATCGGGTATAAAATAGACAGGTACAGGCTACCTGCTGTTTGGTACAATTTGAGTTAATTCATCCCTACATTTTTTGATTAAAATGCTACCCTACTGCAATATTTTTTTCATAGGATCATTGCACATGTATTTATCTCAATGTTAGGGTTTATTTATATTTGTTTTGGCACTTTTTATATTTCTCTTTATTTCGTAGCAACCACAAGAATTATTTATGAGAAGAGACTGCAGCAGCTTTTGGATGAAGTGTCTGAACCAGCGGACAAGAACCGACCGGTCAACCAGGATCAGTATTCAGATAGTGAAGATGAAGGTTGGTAGTCATGATTCAAGAAACTTCCAATGCTGGGTTGCAAAGATATTTAATTATTTTGATACAAAGTTGTTAAAATGTAGATAGTGGTCTTCTACACACATTTTTTCCCCACAAGGGGTCAGCTGGGGAAAACCGAATGTTCCTTCTTAACAAAGAGACCATCTTGCGAACATAGTGCAAAAATACACAGGGAAGTGGATTTCACTCATTTTTGCACCTGAAAAAATTGCACGATAATGTTAAAAATAAATAATTTTTTTTTACAAAATATTCTGACACTTTTTTTATTATATTCTATAACATTGTTCCATTCATTTTAAATGAGACTGATGGTACAGGTATAGGATCTATTATCGAGAATACCTGGATCTGGATTTTTCTGGTAAGGGGTTTTTCAAAACTTTGATCACCATACCATAAGTCTGCTAAAAATCATTAAAGCATAAATAAACCCAATACAACTGTTTCCAACAATATGAATTTGTGCAGCTTAGTTAGGATCAAGTACAAGGTACTTTATTTTTAAATTACAGAAAAAAAGGACATTTTGAATATTAAATGGAGTCTATCAGTGATGATCTTTGGAGTTTTCTGAATAACTGGTTTTCCATAAAGGAATTCCATATATGGTTGTAGACCTATAGACCCTTTGGTTTGTTTTAACCCTGTTTTTCTTATTATTGGTTAACTGATCAGTATTGCTTATACTTTAAACATGTATAAATAAAACAAAATGCATCAGACTATTGTAGGGGTGATGGACTCAAGAAAAAAGGTATGGCCTGAAAAGATGCATAAGTTATCTAGTATAGGTAAATCTAAAACAACTGGATTTGCTGAGTAATCAATGAAGACGTTTCACTACTCATCTGAGCAGCTTCTTCAGTTCACCTGACTGGTGTGGGAAGTTCTCAGCATATAAACTTTTACACTAATCCAATCACAATGGCACATTGTAACTCTTCAAGGGTGACATCTGAATTTCATAGAGGTGTAGTTACAGTGATAGGATTATCCAATGTGTCATGCAACTCCTAGAAACAGGTGTTGCTTGTAAGAGTTGCATGAATGGATGTGTGAAGTGTTCTGAATCCGCCGGGATACAGATTAGAACCGCATTGTATGTAGCAGACAGGTGGTGTTGAAGGCCCCCACCTCTGTTCAGGGATGGTTTCTCCACCTTGACATGAATCGCCTCTTTCACGCCTCGTTCAAACCAGCTGTCTTCTATCTTGCTATCTTCAAAGGAGTGTCCCTTGTCTTTTTGGTGTAGAAAGACAACTGAGTTTTGCCCTGTAGAATTCGCCCTCCTATGCTGAGCTATTTGTTTGGTGAGCAGTTTTATCTCCCCAATGTATAGATCTGTGTACTTCTCGCTACACTGGACTCCATATACCACATTGCTTTGTTTTTCTTTTAGTGTTGGATCCTTTGGGTGTACCAGTTTTTGTCTTGTGTGTTGCTAGGTTTGAAAAACACAGGGACTTGCTGGGATGTTTCGCCTACTTTGTTTTTGGGCGGTTATTTCTATTGGTGTTCCTGTTCGGCTTGGTTGCTGCTGTTTTGACAAAGGCCCAGTCTGGGTAGCCACACGCTTTCAAAGCTCCTCTGAGATGTTTTTGCTCTTTGTCTTTGGACTCTGTATCAGTTGCCACACATTCCGCCCTGTGGTGCAGAGTTCTAATGACCAGTTTGTGTTCCAGCGGATGGTGGGAATCAAACATATATTGATCCGTATGAGTGGGTTTCCTGTATATTTCAGTTTTCAAGTTACCCCCCTCGTGGATGCATATCACAGTCCAAAAAGGCAAGTTTGTTTCCGTGATTCAACTTTGGCTCTCGCACACCCTCTGTTAATTAGTAGAACGATACCTGGTGCACAAAGGTAGAGGATCGGCCGCCTCACAAACAGTCTTAGCAAAAAGAATCCAAAGGCACACAGGGTTAATGCACGGCGTGACCCCGAAACGTTGCATTTCGCAATAAGCACGCAAGGCTGCTTGCTTGCATTAACCCTGTGTGCCTTTGGATTCTTTTTGCTAAGTTTGTTTTCGTGGACATCTTTCCTTGTGAACTTGATGTTGTTGTCCTCTGAGTTAATGTGTTCTGTAAAGGCCGCCACTTAATTCGATCTGATTTTGACCCAAGTGTCACCCACATACCTGAACCAGTAACTCTGTAGTTCCCTGGAATGTAAGTAAGGCCCTCCTCTCCACTTCCTCCATGTACAAGTTGGCTATAATGGAAGAGACTGGAGAACCCATTGCAAAGCCATGTTTTTGTCTATAAAAAAAGTCCTTGTATTTGAAGTATGTGGTGTTAAGGCACAAATCTAGCAACAAACATACTTTGTTAGGGCTGAGCTTCATTCTGCTGAGAGTGTTATCTTGCTGCAGTCGATTTCTTAGTCTCAATTGCTTCTGTGGTAGGTATACATGTGAACAATGAAGTGACATCATATGATACCATTGTTTCTTCTGCCTCTAGTGTAACACCATGAATCTTGGTTACAAACTCTTTGGCGTTTTGGATATGATGAACTGTATTGCCTACCAAAGGGGCTAAGATGTTAGCAAAGAATTTAGCAATGCTGTATGTCACTGAATTTATTCTGCTGACAATGGGTCTTTGTGGGGCTCCTTCTTTGTGTACCTTGGGGAGTCCGTATAAGCATGGTGTGGCTTCTATGGGTATAGGCGGCAATATAAAACTCAATTGATAGCTTTCTCCTTTTCAAGTTGTTGTAGGCAACCTATCACCTTTTTCTTGTAACCACTGGTTGGGTCTTTCTTTAAGGGTTCATATGTATTTCTATCACTAAGTAGTGTGGTTCATCTGACAGCTATAGTCAGTTGTGTTGGATGGATAAGTTACTTCCATCTAAAGCAAATAAGTTAATTTGAACATGCACTGTTACTCCGCTGTCCAGTGCATTTATTAATTATATTAATAAGGTTGTAAAGGTTGTAACCACAGTGTTTAGTGGGATTTACACTGGAAACTTTAGAAGAGACTAGACGCTACTCGCATACTAACGAGCAGACCTGTGACTGCTTATGCTTTAAAAAGTTGTTCTGTCAAACTTTTAAGGTTTTCTAATGAAGAAAAAAGAAGAGATGAGCGATGAAACAGCTGATGCAACACAGAACAACAGACAAACAAAAGTAAGCTGCAATATTTTATTCTAAAATATACGCTGGGGTTAAATTGTGCAATATATATTATATTTAGTCACTTCCAAACTCGGCACTCGCAACGTTCAGAGCAAATCCCGGGTGCTGTTCCCATAGTTCAAATAGTTAGACGCACTGGAATCACTCACGGAGATAATTTATAAGTGAATTTATTCAATCCCCACATCAATGCGGTTTGGTTCCTTCTGAACCATCATCAGGATACACACAGAGAGGTCGTCACACCATATAAATATTTAAAATACACTAATCACCAACCACAGTTAATTAACCTTGTGACACATTTGCATATTAAAATCAGTGATTCAATTAGTGCCCATAATACAAGTTTTTTCACTTGATGTATAATCTTCAATAGTGAATAAAAGTTATATCAAATCTCTTATATCCCAAAATGTCTAAAATCTATTTCTTTTTATGAGAAGGTAAGCTGGGACCTCGATTCTGGGATGGCAGTGGATGGGATTTGCTTAGACTTTGCTAAAGCATTTGATACAGTGCCACACAAAAGGTTACTTTAAGGAATGTTGGCAGCAGGGGACCCTTTTTACCCATAAAGTGGATCGCTGTACCAGAGGCCCCTTTAGACTAGAAGAAAATAACTTTCATTTGAAGCAACGTAGGGGGTTCTTCAAAGTCAGGACAGTGAGGTTGTGGAGTGCACTGCCGGTTGATGTTGTGATGGCTGATTCAGTTAATGTCTTTAAGAATGGCTTGGATGATCTTTTGGACAGACATAATATCAAAGGCTATTGTGATATTAAACTCTATAGTTAGTATAGGTATGGGTATATAGAATTTATGTGAAAGTAGGGAGGGGTGTGTGTATGGATGCTGGGTTTTCATGTGGAGGGGTTGAACTTGATGGACTTTGTCTTTTTTCAACCCAATTTAACAATGTCACTATATACTTTGAAAAAACTCTGTACCTTAAAAAAGCTCTGTACTGAAAAAAAATTGATTCATATTAATTTCAAAGCATCGTTACATCCCTGATAACATGTAGTCACGTGTCTAAATTGTTGCAAACTAGCAATAAAATAACATCAGAATAAATAGCAACAAAACAAATGGTTACATTTAAACGTGTTACAAAAGTAGTTTCCAATACAACTCACAATCTAAAAATAGAATTTCTCTCCTAGTTAAGTAATTTATCTCCGAGTCAACTGTAACTGAACAGTAACATTGCTAAGCAGCCAGAAAGTTTAAATTGTTGCCCTGTTTTCAGTATATATAGAAAAAGTAAATCTTCCACTTTATTAATTATAGTCAATATAGATATTCTGTGTCAATGCCGTACTGAGCCCCTTAAGTCCCTGTATGTTATCAGTTAAACATATTCCCTATAAAAATACCCAAGCTGGTATAGAAATGTGCAATAAGTGCTAATCATCTTAAAATCATCCATATCCGAGAATTATATCTCGAAATGCAGTTACATTCTTTTAAAACATAATTTATATCCAAAGGACCAGATCAGATTAAAAGAAAGCAAACTAAGTAGGGATGCCGAATGCCGAACCGAATCCTAATTTACGTATGCAAATTAGGACTGGGAAGGGGGAAACATTGTTTACTTCCTTGTTTTGTGAGAAAAAGTCACAATTTCCCTCCCCGGCCCTAATTTGCATATATATGATTTGGCCGAATTTGGGCAAATTAGGGTTCGGTATTCGGCCGACTCTTTCAAGAAGGATTCGGGGGTTCAGCCGAATCCAAAATATATATATAATTATTAAAAAGTTTAATTTATTTATCAAATATTAAAATGTTTTACATGTATCGACGGTTCGGGTCTTGGACCATTCTCAAGATGATTCTCGTCGATACATGTAAAAAATTTTAAGATTTGATAAATAAATTAAACTTTTTAAAAATTCCAGTGTGCGCATCTATATATGTGTGTGTATGTGTGTGTGTGTATATATATGTATGTATGTATATATATTTATTTTGATTGTACAGATTTGAAAGGAAACCATTGATAGTTGCTGATGACTTGTAGGAACCATTTTGAGACTAGAGATTTTTATATCCCTATGGATTTTTATATCCCTTTCATTTTTATGCCCCAAAAACTTATTGACCTTGTCATAACAAGTATGGTTTTGGTAGCAAATTGGTTGCAGGTAGTGATGAGCGAAATTTTTGCCAAGTCTCGCCGAAAAAAATGACACCCATAGACTCCAATGGGTGAAGCGAAACTGGACAAATTCGCCCATCACTAGTTGCAAGCTTTTTATTTATTTTTTGAAAACAAATTCCATGAGCTTTTTATTGTGTTTTAACTCTTACTTGTGGCCTACAAGTGCAGGTTGCTTGGTATTTGGGATAGAAGCCAGACAAGCAGGATTATAATAGGCATTCTGCATAGCAGGGTTTTTTTTCCATAGCCTGAACAGTACAAATCTATATCTATATAAAGGTTTGTATTGTTACCCAACATATTAAACATGCTCACAGTATTAATATGCTATATATTAAGTAGCTTCAACCTCTGCAGTTCATCTATGTTGCAGTGTTTTTATATTGTATATTCCTCTGCAGTTAATCATAATGTGGCAGTTACACAGCTGTATCTACGCGATATATTAATGCTATAAGCACTCTACAGTTTACCAGTGCTGCTATGTTGCAGCAACTCGGTAAACTAATACTGTGTGCACCTCTTTAATTCAATTATTGTTGGTATATTACAGCTGCTTGGCATAATGTGCACATTATTATTGTTGCTATGTTGCAGCTGTTCATTAAATGTATCCTGTGTACTGAGTATCTGTAACATCGTTGCAATCATGAACCTCCTATGTATTTATACTGTGTGTGTTTATCTGTAGTTCTTCTTGTTATTTACAGTTTTATTTACTTCCGTGCATCACTCCTACTGCTTCTATTTACTGTGCACTTGCCATTTAAGGGTTAGTCCACACAAGGAGATTCGGGGAGATTAAGTAGCCTGGCGACTAATCACCTCTTTTTCTGGGTGACAATCTTTGTTTTCCAAAGTTGCCGAGGAAATTTCGGGCAACTTCAGAAAACGAAGCGCCGCGTGTGCTTTAACGCAGGTGACTTTTCATTATAGCGGATGGGAAGACAAAAGGCAGTTCGGGGAGATTGTCGCCCAGAAGAAGAGGTGATTAGTTGGCAAATCTCCCCGAATCTCCTCGTGTGGACTAACCCTTAGGGTAAGGCCAGACGAGGAGATTCGGGGGAGGTTTTGACGTCTGGCGACTTATTGCCACGTCTTTTGCGCGACTAAATCCCCGAACTGCCTCATCGTTTTTTCCCCATAGGCTACAGCGCAAAATCGCCTGCACAATGCACACGCGGCGATGCGTTCTCAATAGTCGCCCAAAGTTCCCTGAGGCGACTATTGAAAACGCATCGCCGCATGTGCATACAGCCTTAATGTTCTGTATTGATTATAGAATATTCAACCTTCCCACATTCTTTCCCTCTGTATGCAAAACAAATTCTGATTTGCTGGTCATATTACTGAAATATTTTGAGGTTTGAGTACCATAACCTAAAAGCCACCCCAACCCCCCATATGTAATACAAGGTACTAAGTTTGCCCAGGGGCTGTATGCTCCCTCATATGTGTTTTACATTGAATGTCCCTGTTCCCAGGCGCTCGTCCTTGTCAAATGGATTTTCTTCAAGACCTCCTCCTGCATGTCACATTTGGTGACTTTTATTTTATGACCGCATTATAATGTATATAATGTCATTGCTGCACTGTAGTAGCACTTGTATTTTCTTCTTTGTCTACGGTGTTAATTCTTTAACCTTCTACTGTATATCATCACACAGTTTTACTATGAACCTTTGTTCTCAAGTTGGAGAATGCTTACTTTGAGAGAGATTTTTTTTTTTGCTGCAATTTCAGGAAAAAAAATTCACAGATGGCAAAACTTGGAATTTCGTTGCAAATCCATGGATGGCAAAAAACATCGCTCCTCACTAGTACCAAACCTTACAATGCAAACTAAAATAAATCATAGCAGTTTTTACCTTGAAATTCAGAATATAATCACAATTAAGGAACTATTCTAGTAGAATGTGTGTTTTTTACCTTTTCCAGATTCCAGCATCCCTTGCAGCTGATTACAACCAGAAGCTGGCAACATTAGGGGATGATTTCACTGTAACTAGGATACTTAAGCAGGAAAGTACTGTTACCCTCTTTACTAGCTTTGAATTCAAGTTTGTAATTTAAGTAGTGATATATCTAGCAATATAATATATATATTTTATAAGATTAAGGCAATGTATCAGTTGTGTATAACTGTCTGAGATAGTGAGAGAAGTTTGAAGGTTTGTGGGAGATATTGGGTTTAAAGCCAAAAAATATACTTTTGGTTTTTCAAAACTGCTGCATTGCCAACTTAATGGCCTGACCACAGAGAAATGTTTAATAAACAGATGGAGAGGCGGTCTATTGTGGAACAGGCTGCGTTGTTCAAGAAAGAGCTGAATCCAAAAAGCCAGGTATAGCTACGTCAACATGAGGGAAGACAATGTGGTCTTAAAAGGTCCAGGTGAGCTAATTCCCTAGAAGGCACCTCCTAACAAACATTTATAGCAAGATAAACAATCCAAACTGCAAATAGTATGCACAGTATAAACTAGTAGCTTTTAGGCATTATTTTCTGATTTATGAAAAATGTACTTTATAGAATGTTATAGGTGCCACACATTGGCTCTGATTGAACACATAATTATTGGGTTACTTATTTGGCCTATGACGCACACTATCTCAACAGGAACCTATTGCTTGTGTATCATGACAGAAATGAATCGGGTCTGCCTGTCACAGCACACAGCACACTTGGCCAGAAAATGCAGGTATTTGTATTTTCAGGTAAAGTTGGATATCTTTACCCCCTCTCATGTGCCTAGGGAGGTGTATTTTTTTTCTCGCCCCAATCATGCTATACCAGAGAACCAGAAAAGCCCAATATATATCCTAACTGAAACATTGGTGTACTCCATTGACAGAACTCTTTGTTCTGAATATGAGTGGGAGATTTTTTCTTTGCCAGAAAGGTCTGTTAAATGGCATCTATAGGCTTTATGGAAACAGTGGTTTTCTGTCACAAAAAGAAGTTTTTAGTTGCATATAAAAAATTCTTAACTTTGCATCTGTTTGTTAGGAAAAGATGACTGCGGACAAAAACACAATGACCTACAGATCTCCAGCAAACACCCTAAAGGCTTGTGTGTTTAAGGTGCAAAGTAGACCCAAGGCAATTCAGCTTACAGTGGAGTTGTGTGTCTCTGAAAATTAACACAACTTACAGTGCAGCAAACCACTATATATGCTGGCATCTTCCCTATGTCCATGGGAACTCATTACTCTTGATTTTACAGCCAGATTGTCCCATTGGCCTTCCACTTTGGAAAGCATAATATAATAATAGATTCTAGAATTAACAATTTCATCACAAAAGTTAAATTAGAGTAGCCTTTTTTTTATTTTTGAAACATTAGGCCCTATCATGAGAAACTTTGGATCAAGCCATCTTGCTTCCTACTCTGTTGGAGCGTGGAAGAAATTTTTTTTTCTGGTGGACTTATTATAGTGTGTTGAACATGTAAGGATTGTTCAAGAGACTATGTGGCATATTTATTAAATAGTAAAAAAAAGAGCTCACTACAGTTTTATAGAGGGTTAATTCAGCGTTCTCTATTTACTTGTAGAGGTATGGGACCTGTTCTCCTGAATGCTTGGGACCAGGGTTTTCCAGATAATGGATCTTTATGTAATTTGGCGCTTTATACCTTAAATATACTGGAAAATCATGTAAACATTAAACCCAATAAACTGTTTTTTTCCAATAAGCATTTATTATAACTTAGTTTGAATCAAGTACAAGGTACTGTTTTTTTATTACAGAGAAAATGGAAATCATTTTTGAAAATGTGATTATTTGGATAAAATTGGGTCGTGAGAGATGGCCTCTGTTATTCTGAGCTTTCTGGATAACTGATCCCATACCAGGAGTTTGTGACATAAATTGGTGTGTAAATATAGCAAACTAGAATTGTCATTTACTAGAAATGCCCCTAAAATCATGTACAATTTAATAGAAAGCTGGAAAGTTCCCCACTGGGAAACTGTGAACTCTATTTTCACTGTTTTATAAAGATAACGCTTTATTTGTTGCCAGCTAGTGCTCTTGTTCTACAAGCAGGTCACAAGTCACCAATTGCTGAATAGAAGTAGTTCTCATTTTAACTTTCACACCGTAAATTATAACACAATGCTAGCTTCTTTTGAGTGTTGCCAAAATCTGTATATTTAGAAGTACTAATCACTACAATGTGTATAGTTACAAAATTATTTCTTGTCATTAGAAAGCTTTTTAAATTATATTTATATACTACTCGGAGTCCACGGATCAGGATGAGAACTACTTATGTACAACTCGTGTGGCACTGGTTTTTGATTACTCTTGATTACTATCTGCAAAATTGTCCTCCTTTTACTGTTAATTAATCATAATGGTTTGTGGGGTTGTTTTTGTAGAATTACACAGATCTGGTGTTCAGGTCCTCACTTTCCTATGGTGCATTTCTTCCCTAGGTGCCTGGCTTTGGCATCAATACTGCCAGTAGTAGTGAACTAAGATGCACACACGAAAGGCATATCAGAGTGTTTAACCCATTCATTATCAGCTACATATTGCAGACACATGCTTTTTAGGTCTCAAACACACGCATGCATTCTACCACAAGGAAATAGATGAGTTAAAGTCGCACGTTCTTTGCTATCTATACTAATTGCACTTCCATTGAACACATGAACGACACATTGCATGAAGAAACACTCGTGTGTAAGAGCACTTGCATGTCTTGTGTGTTTGTGTCTCATTTGTCTACTACTATTTTTATTTGGTTTTTTTTCCCCCTCTCTTAATTAGGTTGGTGTGACTATTGTAAGATGAATTAGCATGTCTAAATGATGGCCTTTGCAATGTTTCTGCACTCATTGCATTATGTATGCGATTTATATAAGCAAATGACCATGTACTTTATATTCACAGTCTGACGACAGTGACAGTTAAGTTTAGAAACCATAAGCAACAATTACTTTCAAAAGTAACCCTAGCAGTGAAAAATTATTAACATGACCTATAGGTAACTTTTAATGTACATTAATATCTTGATCTTGAATATTATCCCCCTAAAACTTCATTTGTCTTGGGTTCTGTCTATACATGTTCTTAGCAACTTGTAGCCAGTGCCACTGTTCCTCTATAGCCTGTTCTAGTTATTGCATGCAGGGGTGCTAGGAAAGTCCTGGAAATACTGCCAGTTTCGAACTGACATAATTCCAGAGTTCTCCTAGCGGGCTGCATGGATGCAATTGCCTTACATGCATTGATGAGGCCTTCCCCACTATAATACTATGCACCACAACTTGTGTGAACATTGCTTAGCTGGCATTGCAATCATGAGAGAATTCTTTCCTAGCCCTAGGAAAGTTGTATTTTGGGACTTTGCCTTAAAATTTAGTGAACTAAATATTTATTTAGGAATCTGACTGACTTTTTTTTTTTTCTTTATCTGTCTATAGTGCAACCCGCAGAAAGCCAATAAAGGGTGCTGCTGGGCGCCCCATACAGTTCCGTTATGATGAGTTCACCACTAAGGCTCGGGTCCAAGAGAAGACTAAAGCCACACCAATCAAAAAAAGCTCTAGACGTCTAATTTCCGTGCCACTGCAGATAGTTATTTTTATTGTGGTTGCCTTTTTTGCACTGGTTTTCTTCACCTTAGAAGGTAGCCCAGATAATCCTTTTAGATCACTTGTAGAGAGTAGTGGCAGTGCACAGCAGCCTTAAGGTATTTATAGAATGGTAATGTCAAGGCTCATCCTCTCCTAAAGGAACAATGAGAGTAGCTTTTAAAAAAGGAACACTGTTAAATGGATGGGATACATTATACTATAATCAATGAAATGGTTAAACTGAGTTCTCACTTTTAATTATATTACCTGGCATATTCTGAGGATTGGGTTCCTGGTAAAACGAAACCTTTTTTTTTTTTTTTTACCAATTTTTTAACAGCATTTCCTGACACACACAATCCCTACATCTCAGTGCTTGGCACTAGCTGTCCTAGTGGGCAGGTAGTTGCCTCCCTGTGGTGGAAGAGGTATAGTACTTATTACATCATTAATTGTTATCCACCCTTTTGGGACCTTTCATAAAGTTAATGAAAAGCTTCACTGTTAAATTATCCTTAGCAAATAATTAATGTGCTGCTTTTTTTTCCAATTTAGATCTTCCATATTGTCTGCAAAAAAAAACTAATGAAATTCTTTGTTGAGATAGCTGTATATTTCATCCTCTTGGTTGCTCCAGTGCACCCTATTAAGCTTTACATTGCATCAAAAAACAAGGACCTTTTGCATTGTCCATTGCATTTTTACCTTTATCCTGCTTAGTACTTTACTATATTACGCAATTCTTATTGTCTGCGTTCATAAGTTTAATGTACTACAGTAAGAAAACATTTTTTTTTTTGTAAGAGTGGCAAATGGTTTTCACATTAATTATCTTAAATATTATCTACCTCATTTCTTTAAAGCAGGGAATGTTTGCTTAAGAAGCACTTCCTTACCCTGTGTTGCAGCTTTGTGTCAAGTACTGTTTTATTTCATTTTGAAAGTTGTATGTTTTTAAACGTCACTCATTAGATAACCTGACCAGTAGGAGTGACCATGCTGCAATGTTTATTTTTTTCTATCCACACTATAAATGGCAAGTTGAGGTACTTTATGGTCTATAGTTAAGCAGTTCTAGAATGCACTTGAACCCAAATAAACCATTTCCTGTAAGTGGAGTATTGAAAAGCTGTATGCATGTTATTGCTTTAATGAAAATTTAAATGTGACATGGGTTCATATTTATAAATGTTTGTTTTTACAGTAGTTAAGTGTTATTTCAAAAACAGCAAGCCTTTCATGTTTGTGCCACCAAATTAGATCAATAATCGTTAACCACTGGTTAGTTTTACTTTAACAACATAGCTCTTGCATTAATGCCCCTTTAGTGCAAAAAAACTATTGTTTACAACTGAAATTGTTGCATTTCCTGCAACTGCCTATTCCTACAATTGACATTGTGTCCATCTCTGTAACCACACGTGAATATATGCCGTTTGAAGAATCTTGATAGAGTATTGTTATACTGACATTACCTTGCACAATTTTAAGTCAGCCATCCCATTACTGGCCTATAGGTGGTGGTCCTGTGATGTGGATCTTCGACCTAATCATTAACTGCGATGAGTAAAATCTCCAGTTTCCTGCTTTGTGTGCATTATAACCGGTTAATTTTAATACAAGAGCAGCCCTGATAGAATTAAAAAAAACAGACAAAACCAAGTAACAGTGTATCAGTGTCAGAATAGTCCTCCTCTTGCTGAATAGGTTGAATATCTCTTTATAGCTTTCATTTTATTGTTACAGAACCTCGTGTTAAAATACAGGTTCACGTGCTACGTAGTAGTTAAATAAATCCCTCTCCACTTTACCCCTTTTGATTATAGTGTACGTGCTAAGTTATTTCAGTCTGTGTTTAAATAAAGAGTGTTTATTTTCCATTCCTTGTGTTTTCATTTACGAATATTTCAGTTACATATTGGGCAGTCTCTTCATGGCATCAGTATACTAATGCAGTCCTTGCCTGAATGCATTTTCCAAACCTGCTCAATAGATATCTGATTTTTTTTTTTTTTTTATTAATTGCATGTTCTGCTGTCTGGTAGACATGGTAACTATCCCTGGAGCCTCTGTGAGGCTACATTTTTATCATTGTTACATAATTATTGTTTATCTTTCTATAAAAGCCCTCTCCCAGTCATGTATTTTGATTTGCAAACTGCTGCATGTTAGCAGTTGAAATTCCAAACTGGAAAGCTGCAGAAAAAAGTAAATGAATCCAAAGCCATAAAAAAGACAATTTGCAAATGTGGAATACAAGTGTCTAATTCGCCATGTTTAATTAAGGTGAACTACACATTTACCTGGTACTTTTTTTTGTATGTGTAGGGGAGAAGAGAAATCCTTTCCCTGCTTTTCTGTCTGTGACATCATTCAGCCCAGTAACAGGCTGGAGAGCGACCTGATTGGCTGGACACCACAGTGCATCCTGGGAGTAGAGGGTGTGCCAGACTGTGAAGCTGTGTGTGTAGGCCCTGCTGGATCTGTGTGTGTAGGCCGTGTGATTGAGTCTAACACGTGCTGTGGAGAAAGGAGAAAAAGGAGAAAAGTCCTGCAAGAGCTGCTGGATCTGTGAGGTCTGCAAGAGTGCAGAAAGAGGCTGTCTGACCCTGCCACGCTGCTAAAGCTTCAGAGGAGGAAAGTGCCATTGGTGAGAGTGATTCTGGAGAAGAGTTACTTGTGATTCCAGTGTGATCTGCCTCTGAGAGAAATCGCTGAGTAAATCCCTTGAAGTGAGGTTTTGCCACAGTACTGAGCCTAACAGGAAGACAGGCCTTGTGTAATTTTGCCTGCTACGTGGGAAGCTGCTATTTTCCAAGGGAAAAGGTACTCTGGGGAAAGGTAGCGCTACCGGGGGAATAAGAGCTCTGGGGAAAGGGACATTGCATTTTGAACTGTGTGCTTTTTAACCCTTCCAGACAAGTGGGACTGTGATACTAAACGAACTGTGTTTGAACAGATAGTTAAAACCTAATTGGGATTTAGGTAGTGTCCCTTATATTCCCATACAGGCGTGACTTTTGTATTAGTTACTACTTTACAGTTTATATAAAGTTAAATATTGTTATCTGCAAAGTGTGTGTGTTTATTATTTCCTAGGGGATTCCTCTGAGGTAAGTTCCTCAGTGCTCCCTAGGTGGAGGCACTGCGCTGTGATTCCCAGTTCCCAGTACTTTTCGACTTGCAAAAGGGACTCAGGGCCCCTGAATTGCCAAGGAAGCTATTATTTAAAGGGACAGTAACCAAATTAGCGTTACATTTTGGAGGCACTGCTGAGATGTCGACTGGGAAGCTGGGGATGTTTGTTGAAAATATGCCTGCATTTGAAACTCCACAAAGAGTTCGCCAATGGTGTACTGCATTGGGACTTAACCCCCGAAAGGTTGCCGCTGTTGGGCCCATGGTGCCCAGAGTGAAGGAAGAATTTATTTATCAAGTTCTGGATGGGGAACAGATTTTTTACCGCCCAAGGGTGGCTGCGTCACGGCGGGATTCTGCCGGGGTCCTGTTGAATGTTCTTATAGACAGCCCCAGAGAGATAGATCGTGACCGTGTTCCCCCTGATATTGATGCTGAAAGTGAAGGGCCCTGGAAGATTGTTCTGCCTGATATGTCTGATGACGCAGATTAGTTAACTTCCCAGGGTGATGCCTTTACTACCCAGTATGCAGTGAAGGCACTGGAGAGTGTGCAGCTGAACAAGACGTTGTTTGATTCGCCAGCTGAAAAGAGTCACATAAAGAGATGTCCATCCTGTGAGAGCGTGGTCTCCAAGGGGAGTCGCCATAGTTCTGGTGGCCGGCTGGATACCCCAGAGATTGTGAGCGCGCTGGGACAACTTACTGACCAACTGACACAGCTAGCCTGGAATGGTAATTTTAAGAGACTTAAAGTGTTTTCAGGTACCAATCCTGTACCCTCAGGTGAAGAGTCCTTTGAGAGTTGGAGGACTTAAAAGCTCAATTGTCTGAGAGAGCCAAACCCCCAGCTGAAACTAAGAGAGTTCCTACGTGTTACCGGTGTGGAAAGCTTGGCCACATCCAGTCAAACTGCCCAGTTCCTGATGAAGGTGAAACCCAATCTGCACTGTGTAAAGTACGCCGTAGGCGTAGAAGATTCCATGGAAGATGTTACAAGTGCCAGGTGATGGGTCATCAGGCCCGAAGTTGTAAGACTTACAAAATTCCCACCATACAGAAGTCTTATTATGAGCCTTCTGTCTGTGAGAGTGACTCCCCTGAAGAGGATAGGGTGTTGAGTCGAGAGAAGACTACTGTGGAGAACCCTATTGGCATGAAGGTGGCCCCTGAAACCTTTGATACCCCCGATAGATCTAAAGTACTGGGTCTGGGTAAGCGCAGGTCTCCAGGTAAGGCCAATGTTAGGGTCCCAGGTAACAATAGTGATAAAGACATTTTTGACTGTTTTGCTGTCCAGGCATGCCAGGGCATACGGCAAGCGAGGACGTTGCCGATTTGTCCAAGGGGAGAATGTAGGGGAGAAGAGAAATCCTTTCCCTGCTTTTCTGTCTGTGACATCATTCAGCCCAGTAACAGGCTGGAGAGCGACCTGATTGGCTGGACACCGCAGTGCATCCTGGGAGTAGAGGGTGTGCCAGACTGTGAAGCTGTGTGTGTAGGCCCTGCTGGATCTGTGTGTGTAGGCCGTGTGATTGAGTCTAACACGTGCTGTGGAGAAAGGATAAAAAGGAGAAAAGTCCTGCAAGAGCTGCTGGATCTGTGAGGTCTGCAAGAGTGCAGAAAGAGGCTGTCTGACCCTGCCACGCTGCTAAAGCTTCAGAGGAGGAAAGTGCCATTGGTGAGAGTGATTCTGGAGAAGAGTTACTTGTGATTCCAGTGTGATCTACCTCTGAGAGAAATCGCTGAGTAAATCCCTTGAAGAGAGGATTTGCCACAGTACTGAGCCTAACAGGAAGACAGGCCTTGTGTAATTTTGCCTGCTACGTGGGAAGCTGCTATTTTCCAAGGGAAAAGGTACTCTGGGGAAAGGTAGCGCTACCGGGGGAATAAGAGCTCTGGGGAAAGGGACATTGCATTTTGAACTGTGTGCTTTTTAGCCCTTCCAGACAAGTGGGACTGTGATACTATACGAACTGTGTTTGAACAGATAGTTAAAACCTAATTGGGATTTAGGTAGTGTCCCTTATATTCCCATACAGGTGTGACTTTTGTATTAGTTACTACTTTACAGTTTATATAAAGTTAAATATTGTTATCTGCAAAGTGTGTGTGTTTATTATTTCCTAGGGGATTCCTCTGAGGTAAGTTCCTCAGTGCTCCCTAGGTGGAGGCACTGCGCTGTGATTCCCAGTACTTTTCGACTTGCAAAAGGGACTCAGGGCCCCTGAATTGCCAAGGAAGCTATTATTTAAATGGACAGTAACCAAATTAGCGTTACATATGTTTTTCGTTTTCTGCAATTATATGCTTTTCTTTCTGAACTGAAATTTAGAATGTCTTTTTTTTGCAAGAATCCATGATAGTAAGGTTAATTTTCCCTTAAAATCCCTTAACATCGTAACAAAGGTTTAAAAAAAACACTCCTAAGTTCAATCCTTTATGCGAAACCTCCCTAACTGCTAGGTAAACCAGAGAAAAACACCCATCTAAACTCTCTTTTGGGGGGAGGAATCCTTCCTGACTCCAAGATGGTAGTTGGACCAGTCCCTGGATAAACTTTTTACTAAGAGCATATTTCAATGAGACTATTTTCTCACGTAATTTTCGGAGGACCCAATTCGCATAGACGCTACTGTTCATATCAAAAGAAGACCATGGGGTCTGAGCCCCCCGCAACCAGGGTCTGCTTCCTATATAGTTATGCCACTGCTTTTGGTCCTTTCAGTACACAAATGGAAAGCCTGAATATAGTGAAGTGAATGAAGAACTGACTTGTGTGCAGGGCTGCTCCGGCCATGAGGCAAGGTGAGAATTTGCCTTGGGCGTCACGGAGCGGCCAGCTCCAAGGGCTGCAAAAAGCTGCCTCTTGTAACTTTAAGGGTCGAAATTCCATTTTTTTAAAATGGAAATTCAGCTCTTCTAGTGCAGCGAATGCAATAATGTTCACTGCACTAGCGATGCAGCCCCTCCTCGACCAGCTCCGATGCTACAAGTTAGAAGCGCAGAGCAGGGGGGTGGTCGTGTCAGGGCTGCTGTCTCAGGCGGCAATAGCCCCTGAAATGCGCCTGCTTGTGTGTATGTCCTGTGCTTATGTGAGGCGATCCAGAAGTCTCCCTTGATATACAAATGAATCCTTTTTATGCCTAGTTTAAGTCTAGTAATCATGCTGTAGCAGTTGTAAAATAGAAATTTAACCTTTTCATACCATGGTTTGCTTATGGCTATTTTAAGGCAAATTTTTCTGGCAAACCGTTTTTGCTGGTGGTATTAAAATGGGAAACACACATTCCTTTTGGCTCCTGTGAGTCCATTGACCTTTTCATAAACATTTACCACCTCCTGTGAAATAAATTTCCTTGAAAATACATTTAAATGCATATTGTAAAATGCATCTGATAATGCTTCTAACTCTTAAGAAGCATATGTAGTTTTCACATGAAAACGGGTATTAAAATTTTTATGGAGTCTTCAATTTCTGGGTTAGTCAATCTGTCAAATAGTTAGAGTAAGGTTGATATAGTGGATTAGCTGAACCTAGTATTTTCTACCTTTTAACAACTAGACCTTGAAAGGAGAAAGACGGATGCCATTTGTAGTGGATGGTAAAAAGGAACAACATGTCCTGCTAGCCTTTACAGTTAAAATGGTAAGACAACATTTGCAGTGCTGAAAAGGGACTTGATTGGTAAAAGAGAATTGTGTAGCAATTAGCAGCATTTTATTTACAGGTGGTGGATGTATTATATATAATGATTTAGATCTAGGGTGTTTTGAATAAAGGGGCTTTTTGAAATCTAGAGCACCGTGCCTAGAAGCATTGAAGCATGCATTTTTGCCATCCACTTGAAATGAATATGGCTTAGTTAGGACTTTTTTCTTCTAGACTGTAGAAAAATACTTTGTGAAAGATTTTGCTGAATACTGAACCAAATCTGAACCAAAGAATATTGGTAGGGGCATTTATGTCTGTTCCTTGTTGCTTGCTGAGAGAACAGGTTATAATAATGCATGGTGCATTAGCAAAGAGTCTTATCAACAATCCTGTTTTTTCTAAAGCTTAAATTATTTGTGTCCATATTGCATAGTGTTCCGCATTACGAAAATACGCCTTATAAGAAAACCCCAGGTCCCAAGCTATACCTCCTGCACCGAACACCAGAAAAAGATAAAAAGTTATTCAAACTTAATTAAATGACAAGCTTTTGGCAGAGAGCCCAGAATACTCAGCACCTGCACTTAGATACAATTGTAACTAATAAGATAAGCAGGTCTCCTGGTGAGACTGGCATCTTAGTGAACAATTCACCTTCATTAGCTGTAATAACACATAAAACATGTATAGGTATGGGACCTATTATTCAGAATGCTCGGGAACTGGGTCTTCCGGATAACGGATCTTTCCATAATTTGGATCTTCATACCTAGTCTACTAGAAAATCCTTTAACCATTACATTAACCCAATAGGCTGGTTTTGCTTCCAATAAGGATAAATTATATTTCAGTTTGGATCAAGTACAAGCTACTGTTTTATTAATACAGAGAAACAGGAAATAATTTTTTTGGATAAAGTGGAGTCTGTGGGAGAAGGGCATTCCGTAATTCGTAGCTTTCTGGATAACAGATCCCATACCTGTACCTCAAACCCCCAAAAATATTTTTAAACTTTCCATAACCTGTCAACCCTTTAACCGGCAAGCACGTACGGCGTACAGGCTGGCGGTTCAGGGTTCAGACTGCCAAGAAGGTACATCGTACATTCTGCTGCAGCTGAGCCTTTCTCTCTGCATTGGCGGGTTTTGCTGCTTCCACAGAGATTCAGGAGGGATGACAGAGTCCTGGGCAGACTGGCAGTCCTGGGGGACTATCATGTCGGTCCTGCAATGCGACTGCCGCAGGGCCGACCTCCAGAGCAGCAGGCACAATGAGATTGTGTACCTGCTGCCTCACCCGACTTCCTCCTCTTCTGCAATCCTCTGCACGCAGGACCTCGAGGACCCCATCGAATGACCCTCCTGCAACAAAAACTCTTGCACACTTACATACATTTACATACATTTTATACACTTGCACACATTTTAGTAAAGATGAACCCTTTTTTAATTTTTTTTATTTTATACACTTCTGCTCCCTTTTGCGCACTTATTCACACATATATATATACACACACTCAACTTTTCTAAGTGTACACACATGTATACACAAAAACTCAGTTTTTTTTATATTTATCTTTTGTTTTTCACCTAAAAACAGTTTATTTTGGCAGCGTGACAATTGGTTTAGGTATTTTGACCACTAATTATGCTGTTGGATCAGTTATTTTGTTGTTTCATTGCCTTCGACAATTTTTGTAGTTTTATTGCAATTTTATCCCTCCATTATTGTTTGTGTTTTTTTTGCATAGCTTTGCAGTTTGGTACTTTGCTATACACAGATGCCTTTTCGCTTGTTGAATTCCTCAGAGTGTGTACTTTCCAAAAATATATGGTTTTCTGGGGGTGTTTGTAAATTTGGGGTTCTTATGATTTGGGATGCATCGAATTCACTATTTTGGATTCGCCTAAATCCTTAGTGAAAGAATCGGCCGCAAACCGAACCAAATCCTAATTTGCATATACAAATTAGAGGCAGGAAAGAAAAAAGTGGATCAAATTCTTATTTTGTGACGAAAACTCACATGATTTCATTTTCCCTCCCCTAACTTACATATGCAAATTCGGATTCTCTTTGGCCAGACACAAGGATTCGGCTGAATCCGAATCCTGCTGAAAAAGGGCGAATCACAAACCGAATCCTGGATTCTGTGCATCCCTACTTATGGTACGCACTCAAGGGTCTCGGATTCCAAAAGCTGAATTGGCAGTGAAAAAATTCATATGCACTATTTTCATTCGGGGTCCGTACATGCCAGCTGCTTTGGTTTATCTATGCATATGGGGCATCAAACTGTTCCGTACACCCTTGATGTCAATATTTAGGGTGCTTTCCAGTTGTATATAAAAAATTGGGTGAGATAAATGCGGCCAATTGAACGTACTTTTTTTCTACCTTTGTCCCCCCCCCAAAAACTATGTAAATGTGTTGATTTTGCAGTACCTGGAATTACAGAAATGATAGCTCAAATGGGGTGTCTACATTTTGGGGCCCCCTATATGCCACATACTTAGGTAAAACTATAAATATTGGAATCTATAACCGTTCAGTGGACTCCTGGCAATCATATTTAGGGTGTTTTACATTTGTACCTAATTCTGTGATATGATTCTGTAGATTTGAAGCTTTGAGGTTGTTATAACTTTAAGAAAGAATTGCGACTTGGTAACTTGGTAGATATATTTACCCATTTTTGATTTGCCAGAATTTGCGCTTTCTAATAATGCATTGTTTTCTACGGTAAACCCACTGTTAGTGGAGTGTTTGGCCTTGAAATCAGAAGTATGCCGTTTTGTGAACCCTCCCCCCAGGAAAGAGTATAAAATGTTTAAAAACTGCTTGGCAGTAGATGGTCCCATTTAGGACAAATCCTCTGGCATGGAAAAGGTTAAATCTGCCTGTGTGGCCATAAAATGAGCATGTCAAAAAGTTTTGCTGCACTATTCACGCCTGGTTTTATGTCGCTCTTTACATTTTTCAAATGTTGAGAGATTCCATATAATAGTTTTTACACCTTTAAAACTGTTGCATTTTTATTATGTAGATGCCCAACCTGATTTTTTTTTTGTTTTCCCTTTCTTTTTTGAAGATGACATGTAACCTTGAGATTAGCTAAGAAGATCCAGCCTGAAAGGCAGTTCCTGGTTGCATTGGGAGTGAGTGCAGTGCGTATGTACTGTACTGGATATTTTAAAACTGTAGCAGGATAACTTGCACAATACCCCCCCCCTTGGATGCAGGTAAAAGCAAATATAGATATATGGTCGTTCTCTTACAATAAGTACAATCATGTTCATTAAGCATCATATAAAAACTGGATTAGGATTTCATGCCATTCAGTGGGCAGAGATTTTATTGCACTAAATTTTCCTAGAGTGAAATGGTAAGAATGGAAAACCTCAAGTAGAATTAGAAATCCATTTTTGCACAGATGGTTATATGTCCCTTAACGGATTTATTTTAATTAAATGGTCAGAGCCTCTGGCACACCATAAAAGCTTCTAATAATCCCTGAATAACATTGATGAAGCTTCAGGGGTTTATCCAGTGGGCTTTAGCTCTTGTGCTGCAAACTGTCTATATTATTTAATCATAGCTCTGCTCCACAGCCATTCATTCTACATACGGGTCAATTGTGTGATATTGTATTGTAGTATTGCGATTATGGGTTTTCGTGGGCATTAACATCTACCCCTGAGTATATGTTCTGATTCACCATAGGTGAACCTTTTAATATATGTTCCACTGTTTCCATAGGTAAACTTTGTTACCAACCCTTTTAAGTGAATAAGAACACCTAAAGGCAAATATATTTGCTTTTGACATGTGCTCATTCAGTTGGGATTATGTTAAAAATGGTATATACATACTTTAATCTTCCAAAAATAAATTAAAATTTTTCCTTTCACCAACATAGCTGATTCCATAGATTGAAAAGAGATTATTATAGTCTATCTCTGCTCATTAAGCATTTCCCTTTTGTAATGCAACTCTTTCCTCGCCTTGTTTCATTTTAAAATTATGTTTTCCTGAGCTTGAAATCATCTGCATTCTACAAAATCTAAAGAAAAAAGAGAGCCTTCCCAGAATCCATCACATCACAATGGAACAAGGTGAGAGCATGTTGAATGGGAACTGGTCCCAGTTAGCACAGAGAGACTGATTATTTATGGACTTTCTAATGGTATTTATGAACCTTACTAACATAAACCCATAGGTTGTAAAAAAGGGGGTATATTTTCCCTTAAACAAAATGCTGACTCATGCTGCAAATTTGCAATTTGCTATGATCATATGAAGCTTTATGACTAAAATTTCAAACTGTTTTTATATAAAGTAAAAGCAACCTGTTTCTTTCTAAATCTCATTTGATGAAATGTCCACAATGCTTAATTCCTGGCTGTATTTCTACCAACAGCTTCACTTATGTCTAGAGGCAGTTGCCATGAGGCTGACAACCCTACAGCTGTGCCTCAAAAAGCCCCCCATGGCCCCTAGTCTGCCCAAGGGCTCTATAGGACTTCATTGTATGACATCATCATTTTAATGTAATCACGCCTTCAACACAATGTACAAGAAATATTAGGCCACTACATGTAATAAGTTGGAGAGCACTGGCTTATATGATCAGACAATAGGGGGAAGCTATGGACAACTTTAAAGGCATGGATCTAGTAAATAGACTGTATAGCAAATTTCCCAATAAAAAAAAAAAAAACGTTTGCTTGCTTGTGCCACTAAAGACAGGGCTGAGTGCACATTTTAATCTGCCGTTATTCATTGTTACATGGCATGTAGACCATGGTATTTTAAGACAATTTGCAGTAGGCCTTAATACAAAGTATTGCATAAATACTAGATATATTTTACCCTATACAAAGCATACTATAAATGGAAAAGCAGTTGTTTTGACTGTAGTAGTGCCTCCCTGTTCAGGAACATTATAAAAATTATATCTGAGGAATTAGAGTTCCAATACAAAAATGTCAAAATAAGCTATATATATATACTGTATATATATCTATAGATATAGATAGATAGATAGATAGATATAGATACACAAGCATAGTGCCTTCCGCACACCATTCACTGGAATCAACCTGGGTGCTACCAGATGATGCTGTAGTATATATTCTCAAAAAAATGGTGCACACCGGGATTTGCTATTCAAACCTTTAAAAATTCATAATTTTTTTTAAAGTTTTGAATAACAAATCCCGGTGTGCATAATTTTTTTGAGAACATATACTTCAGCATTGTTTGGTAGCACCCGGGTTGATTCCAGTGAACGGTGTGCGGAAGGTACAACGCTTGTGAATGTGATTTATACTTATGCTGGGTATTCCTTCCTGCACCCGCCAGTTTTCCATATACTATTTCTTTGAGGCACCTCCTTACGAACCACGGAGGATTACGTTGATCGAGCATGTTTTTCCACTGACTATGCAGAGACAAGTCATATCAAGGAAGCTGACGCTGACCGGGTCTTATGGCTAATACAGATCTCCCAAGCAAGGTCAGTGACAGAGAAATTGCCACAGAATGGGAACAACTAAAGAAAAAGGAGATTGATCTAGACCTGCATGGCCTGTTTCTGTCTAACTACTATCGTGCCAAGAGAATTCCCCGTGGGTTCCGTATCCACAATATACCTAAACCGGCAGATCCAATCCGGACTTCTGTAAGAATTGGATCGGGGTTCTCAATCGATACTCCTTCGACTTAATGATCCTCGTGATAGAGGAAGTCTCAGGAGAACTAACTAAAGCATGAAAGACGCTGACCACATTCGAAACTGAACAGACGCATCTAATCAAGAACACATCGGCTTCTGACATAATGGGCCACACAGGGGCACAGATTGAAGCATACAAACAGGAGTTACTGTGATTCAAACGGGAGAAGATCCGCAGAGTCAATGAGGACTACACCAGTTTCAGGGTGTAGAGATGGCTAAGCGGGGAAAGGCAACAATATAACAACAGGTTTAGAAAAGCACAAACTGAACAAACTGCTCAATACAATCAACATCAGCTCCGGTGATTCCGATGGCGAAGAGAGTCTGCAGCAGCAAGAAAACACTACGGCCACCACATCAGAAGCTCCGGAATGATTGATTGCTCCCATTTTTTTAGAAACACGACGCAGATAACAGACAGGCCTCCCTCTGGACGAGGTCGCACAAAAGGTTCCGCACAAGGAGGGGGAAGAAGGGGCAGAGGATACAGGAACTAGAAGTCCTGATTTTTATCCTGTCCCAACATTCATTGACTGCCGCTGAAGTGAGACTACTCCAAAAAGGTTTGTCATTTGTACCAACAGGACGTTTAAATTTACTAGATTGGTAAATTGACTGTTTTAAATGTTGCAGATTATTGACTCTCAAAGATCATTATAAAAATACTATGCCGGTGGAGGGGGAGGTTTCATTATTAAAATTGAGGAGTTTAAATGCCCCCCCCCCCCCCTCACTATTGTAAATCCTGCCATCAAATTGTTGACAGGCTGTTGAAAGAGAAGGGGCTATTTTGGCGGCTTCTTGTTCCTATCCACATAATATTACGAAAGATGAGAGGGCAGCCATTAAATCCCTTACGGAAGATACTAACATTGTTATACGGCTTGCCTGTAAGGGTGGGGTAATAGTGATCTTGAATTACAGTGATTACCGTGAGTAAATTTTGTGACTATTGCCTGTGGTTTATAAACGTTTACCAGGGGATCCATGTGTAAAATTTAAATCTAATATTGATGCAATCATAGATGGTGCATTCGATTTAAATATTCTTGATAAGGGACTTTTTGAAACAGGAACACCCTAAATGCCCGGTGTTATACACACTGCCCAAGGTACATAAAGGTAGGATACGACCACCAGGTCCTCCAATTGTTTGTGGTAGAGAGTCATTGTAACACCCAATTGGCATGTATTTGGATACAGTTTTTCAACCAACGGTTTGTGATACTCCTACATACCTATGAGACACACCACACTTGTTAGATTGTCTTAAGGATCTGATTATTCCTAGTGATGCACCTTGTATGTTGGTGAGCATGGATGTAGTGAGCTTATATACTGTAATACCCCACACAGCTGTATGGAATCAGTGAAGCGTTCTCTTGAGGAATTTGATTGTTATACAGGCCCTCCCATTCCATTGGTTCTAGACCTCTTGAATCTGGCATTGTCATTAAACTATTTTCGTTTTGAAAATTATTTTTACCTTCAATTGTCAGGGACGGCGATGGGTGCGGCCATGGTCCCATCCTATGCCAACCTGTATATGCACCAGTATGAACAGCATCATATAGTACCCAGATTTGGTGACAAACGTTTATTCTTTTGTCACTATATTAGCGATATGTTTATAGTCTGGCGTGGCAGTGAAAGTGAATTTAGGGACATGGTGAATGAACTAAATACTATGGATAATTCTATTAGATTTACTTTTGACATTCACCCAGCAAGAATACATTTTTTGGATGTGGAAATATTCCTTAACGGCGATCATTTAGACTACACACTTTTCAGAAACCCACAGACAAAAATGTATTGCTTAATTTTAAGAGTTGTCATCCTGGCCCTATGAAAAAATCATTGCCTATTTCGCAATTCTGTAGAGTATTGAGAAACAATTCCACTCCCAATCTAGCTAAACAACAAATGGAGGCCATGTGGGCTTGGTTTAAAGATAGGGGCTATCCTAACGGGATGCTAAAAAAGGCTCTATTGACAGCAAGGAGGCGTTGTACGATTGAAGGGCCCCCCTTGAGGAAGCAATCTTCTTTGGTTTTTACTACTAAGTATAATGACTGCACTAAATTGATCAGCAAAACTGTAAAAGATAATTGGAAGATTATCTGTGCAGACTCAGATTTACACAGAATAGTTCCAGAACCCCCTATGATTTGCTACAAGTGGGGTACTAACTTACGTGACCTATTAGTGAAAAATGATCCAGTTGCCTGTTACCAAAAGACATCTACTGGGTGGTTGGCTGGTAGTAAACCTGGTTGTTTCCGATGTCCAAACTGCACTTCATGTAGATATATGATACCTGCTGATTCTTTTCTCCATCCACAAACAGGTAAACGTTTAATGATATCACATGTACAACTACACATGTCGATTATTTAATAACATGCCCATGTGGCCTATCATACGTTGGCAAAACTGATCAGATGTTACGTTTACGGACGGATGCACATAGATCCGCAATTAGTATAGCTTTCAGAGATGGCACTACAAACAAGCCAGTTGCGAAACATTTCTTAGAGATGGGACACAGGTTGCCTATGTTTAGATATACAGCAATAGATCATATCCCACCGTTGAGGAGAGGGGGTGACAGATCCAAAGACCTCCTTCAGAGGGAGTTTTTTTGGATTAAAAAATTAAACACCTTGGCCCCCTTAGGTCTTAATGAATACTGTTCCTTTTCATGCTTTTTAAACCAGTGATGTATCTTGTGTATTACTTTATTGAATTTTGTTACTTATGTATCACTTTATTGACCCTTGTTACATTTATAAGCTACAATGTCTCTGTTTTGTTCTGTGTAGTTTGGTTTTATCAACGTGTTCTTCTTTAATATGCACACACCACATTATAACCCAGGTGATTCTGTTCTTTGGTGCAGGGTTCCCCTATGTGTAACATGATTGGTGAGCTTGCACGTAATTGGGTGAGTGACATGTGTTTTATCTAGAGTGGACACCCGTACAATGATCAAACAAACAAAAATTCCTAGAATCATGGTGAGGAAAAGCAACTGATGGAGGGGACATAGCTAGAGAGCCTCCAACAGCGGGTCTGTAAGAGAACATAAGCAGTACAGACTGTTTATGTTCTCTTACAGACCCGCTGTTGGAGGCACTCTAGCTATGTCCCCTCCATCAGTAACAGAATATAGATTTGATGTATCAATGAATGTCCTTTTCCTTTAATTGTAACAAAGTTGCTTTTCCTCACCATGATTCTAGGAATTTTCATTTGTTTGATCATTGTACGGGTGTCCACTCTGATATGTCCCCATAACACCTTATGGCTAGATACTAAACCAGTACACATTTTTTAACCCCTGCCATACTCCATGTTGATGTACCCCCCATGATGGCCTATGGGACGAGTAGGGAGATCCTACCCAGTGACCGGGTGGTGCAATTCACAGTAAGTAATCCCCGTAGGCACAAGCGGTGCAACAGGACCAGTCAGAACCCAATGCTGTATGTGGACAAAGCCTAAGAGAATAGTACAAGCGAAGCGACCACTATGCTGGCACTTGACATTTGCTGTGTCTTTATGACAGATCCCCACGAGTGCAGCAACAGGGACTAGGGTTAAGGTCCGGTGAAACCCAAACCATTGCTGCATGGATTATCCCGTTATGCCCTACTTGTTCCCACTAGATGCCGTTTTCAGCCTAACCTTTTTTGGTAAGCAAGGGGGCTGACCGGTAAACAAATGGTGTTGCTAGGGGCAGAGGCGCATCGCTACGACCGCGTCCAGTTGGTTGCCTAACTAATCGTCTACTCTCAGCAGCTTGATGGAACACAGTGTTTCCGGTCCACCGCTTCAGCATGAAGGACGGGTTCTTGCAGTAACTCACCGGCACTCGGCTCTCCGCTGGGGATATTAGGACGCACCCATGGTTTCTCACATACAACGGCCTCATACACAAGGTACATATACAAATGGCAGTAGGTTCATTGTTTTTGACCCCTTAATGGTGATTGACAGGCGCTCCTTGCCAGCTGTTTTGGCGCCATTTTGGCTTCATTTAAACATTGGTTTGTGCACTGTGTGTTTGTTCCCTGAAGAAGGCACCTGTGTGGAGCCAAAACATTGGATCTCAATATGGGGAGGAGGGGAGGGAGGGGGAGAGAGGAGCAAACTGAGCATGCTCAAGCCCTAGCCCCAGAAACGGAACTAGAGGGGGCAGGCCCTGGCGCATCCAATAAAGTTTAAAGGCATCTAAATATTGAAGTTCCTTCAATAACATTTCTACTTTTAGGGCATAAGTGTTAATGCAGGAAAGAAATAGAGCATGTAAACATATCTCCTACTACTTTAATTTAAGAACTTTATTTTTTCCTTTCTTTTGGATCTTTTATGGATTATATATAGATATCTTTTATGGATTAATGTAACCATTTCTTGAATTTTGTAAAAGGCATTTTCCGCTAGTGTTGCTCTCACTGTCTCTTACAATACCCCATTAGATCAATAACATGTCTCAACACAGTGCCTAATTTCCAAAGTCAGTCTCTGTTGCAGCATGTTTCACTGATATCATGCTCTGAGGCTGGGCCAAAGTCCAGGAGGACCCTTTTTCTTCACTGTATCGCCCTCTGCCTCCTTTAATTATCCAACAGATACATAAACTTTAAAAAAAATCAACATTAGTGCATTTCCCTTTGCATTTTTCAATTCCCCATCAGATCACATTGGTTTTGATAAAACCAAAATTTCACTCAGCACACTCCTCTTAATTTCCAAAGCCAGTCTCATGTTGTTCTAATGCTGTGCTGTGAGGCTAGGCCAATGTCCCAGGGGACTGTGCTGCTAAGGGCTGCTGAATGACTGAAAGAGCCTTGGTAACCAGGACTGTATAGTTTCTGGATCTTGTTGCTGCTCTGGCTCAGCTTGCGGTTGTCTGCTTGTTCTAGCACAATAATGAAGAATCTCATAGCCAGGACTGTAGGTTACCGGCTTAGCCCATTTCCTTCTCATGTCAATCGGTGCATGCACTGAAGGTCCTTCTGCCTACACACATCTGGTACCCCCTGATTTACATGGTGGGCTGGTGGGAATTATTTTTTTTTCCATGTACTTATAATTTTCAATATAGGCACAAATTGAATAAGCAAGAATTTTCACTTAGGAGGCAGTGAGTACATCCAGCATTGAAAATGGTGGTGGACCATTATAGCTACTAATGAAGCTGTGGGAAAGAGCATATTGGACAGTATCACTTATGGCATCAAAAAGAGATACAATGTACAGCATATCACTCCCTGTTGAATTCAGGAGACCGTATGTGGTCCAACTGTGTAATGGTGTGTGGGCCGTGGCTGATAATGGGAGGAAACTTGATGAAAGATTAATTCGGGGAACTTGCTGTGTAGGAAGAGTTTGTTTTTGGTACTGATGTAAGTTGCACTCTTGTGGGGAAGGTATGTGCAGTTGTTCCACATAATGCAGCTGCTGGGGATAGGAAACCACAGCTTACTTGGCATATTGGAAGGAGCACTGTGTTTGCTGCTGCATAGAAAGCTATATTGCTGCTAAGACTTGGGGCTGAACAGCGGCTTGAAATGTTTCAGCTGCTCCTGCCTTTAAGTCTCTGGTATCTTTTTCTTTAAGCAGGACTTCAGTTTTGTGGATCCATGCTTTCCATCACTGAAATATATAGAAACAAAAACAAGGTTAGTAATCTTGCAATCTTCTTTATATTCTGCATTTTATCAGCAGTATGCCTCCCCCTTTCCCAGTTCCTGCCCTGTCCTCCTGTCCTGTGTCCTATTGTTATGCTTTGCTTTCACCGCCCTTTCCCATGCTGTTCTTTCTTTTTCTGGCAGCTAGCAGTATTTAAGCTTCTCCAAAATTATTATGAGCTGAGTAGAAAGTTTGATAAATAAAGTATTTTGAGCAGGAAGAAATGGGTTATTCAGGAGCCCCCTCTCATTCTGCAGGAGATAGGGCTTTCACGTAACCCAAGGGGACTTTTTAATTCTAGTCAAAATCATGACATCGAGGGTTACTTTTTTTTTCCTCTGACAGTGTGTGTGTCTCAGATATCTTCCAATCCCAGTTGAGTGGGTTCCCCCCTCTCTCACAGGCTGGAGCAAATTACACGCAAGACTGTACTGCGCAGCCATGTGGGGGATAGAGGGACAGACAGAGAGTGAAAGCAGCAGCAACAGCACAGTAATTTTACAAGAGCAGACAGGAGATTAACAAGTGAAGAACTGCTCTTGCTGGTCTTCCCTAGGCTTGCATCACGGAATCCCTGGGTGAGTACAGTATGCTAGGGTTTCTGGGAAGCCTTAACCCTTCCACTGCTGTGCGATATGTATAACCCACCAATGGATGGCTCCCAGTCTCCAGAATATAACATCTTAAAACCTTTGCAAAAATGGTGCCCAGCACAAAATGATGACAAATTTTTTTACTGAGAATATTGGCTAAGATTCCTCTGAGATGTACGGAATATGGCATACTTCATTTGCTTTCGCTGAATAGTGCTTAGATCACACAAGGTGCTGTGAGACTCAGAAAGGGCAGAGCTTACAATCCAACAGGAACCAGGCAAGTGACCAAATGTATTTGTAGGGTTTAATATAAGGGTTTACCCTGCCATAATAACTCATTTAGACATATGTTTTGTATTTATTATTTTAGATAGAAGTCTATGCTGGTTGCAAACTTAGGTAAACTGCTCTCTTCCAGATTCTGTAGTATCATTTGACTCCGCAGTATTGTCAAAAGTATTTTGTTTAGAGAGTTTAGTCAAATTCAGAAAACAATGCAATGTTGGCAGCAGTTAACTGGAAATGTATATCAAGTATAGTAACATTATGGTAGCACAACATTTACTGACTTACAATCAAAGGTTATTAGGGAACGCTGGGGTTTTTATTTCAACAACAGCCCCTATTTGCTGTTAACCATAATATATCATAGTATTCATCCAAATAACTTTGCATCAACTGTTTATTTCATGTGGACATTATTTGATTTAACTAACAGTATGTGCTGTTACTATTTGTGTATAGACACATAGAGAAATGATAGTCCCACAAGTGTTGCAGGGGACCCTGGAATAGTTTTTGCTGGGGAGGTCACGTTACGTTCCCGCATGCAACTGATGTGGTGGTTATTGTTATTGATATTGTAGGTTGTTGTTGGTAATTACAGTAGGTCATTGTATCGTTACAGTTGTTCCAAATTAATTTATTGTTGTGTTTTCACAAGCAAATAAAAGCCTATATGTAGCCTATTTGTTACAGAGCAGGGAGCCACAAACATCAAAGTATGACCCCCAGAGCAGTCTTGAGAGTAGCCGTGGGCACTAACTGGGTCAGATCCATTTTGGGCCCTCCACTGGTTGCCACGATGTTAAATATGTATCTGTTTGTCATTTGCATTCCAGGGTAATGATGTTGGTGACACAGTTACATTTGTTTCTATTCAGTCCCAGGTGGTAGATGGGAATAGAACAACTTTTATCAATAATGTATTATCCTCTAGCAAAATGTAAGCATAATGGATTCATTTGTACATCATTGTTATGTACGTATGTATGTACTGTGCTTCTAAATCTATATATAGATTAAGTCCAGATGGAGTCACACCAAAGAATTCAGAACTGACATATTTTTTAGTCCCATAGGTCCTCAAGCAGAAGCGACCTGTACATCAGTTTCCTTCACAGTTTCAAACCTCCTCTTGCTGTCCATACTACAAACGCCTTAAAACTGTCAGCTTTGAATTTAATTCTAAAAACTCAAATTAACTGCTAAACCAAATAGGTTACAGCTGCTGCATAAACTGTACAGTTCATTGATATAAAACACAGGCTTCCATTTAGTTGGCACGCAAGACAGGCTTTCAAACTTTACTTTAAACTAAAGTGTCTGGATAAATGCAGCAAATACATTTTTAGTTGAAGGAATATTGAGTGCAGTACAGCATAAATCATTTAGATTGTAAAGTCTAGGAATACCACACTGACAGAGCAGCACCAGGGAGCAGCATTTCCAAAATAGCATCCAAATCAAATGCACAAAACACAGTATATAAGTGTGACAAAATATTGACATCCTTACACTTGTTTTAAAGAACTCAAAAATCCAAATAAACATATCTTCGAAATATGTATAATTGACAGAAGCCGGTTTCCAAGATTCTTTCACTAATAACTAAATATTTCCTTTCAGATCTGAAAATGAGATATTGACAAAACCAACACCCTACACGTAAGGGGTAGAGATGTCGCGAACTGTTCGCCGGCGAACTTGTTCGCGCGAACATCGGGTGTTCGCGCTCGCCGGAAGTTCGCGAACGTCGTGCGACGTTCGCCATTTTGGGTTCGCCATTGTTGGCGCTTTTTTTTGCCCTCTCACCCCAGACCAGCAGGTACATGGCAGCCAATCAGGAAGCTCTCCCCTGGACCACTCCCCTTCCCTATAAAAACCGAAGCCCTGCAGCGTTTTTTCACTCTGCCTGTGTGTGCTGAAGAGATAGTGTAGGGAGAGAGCTGCTGCCTGTTAGTGATTTCAGGGACAGTTGAAAGTTTGCTGGCTAGTAATCGTTTTGATACTGCTCTGTTATTGGAGGGACAGAAGTCTGCAGGGGTTTGAGGGACATTTAAGCTTAGGTAGTTTTGCTGGCTAGTAATCTACCTTCTACTGCAGTGCTCTGTATGTAGCTGCAGTGGGCAGCTGTCCTGCTTCTGATCTCATCTGCTGACTGCTGCAATAACAGTAGTCCTTGTAAGGACTGCTTTTATTTATTTTTTTGTTGTTTTACTACTACTACTACTACTACTACTATAAGAGCCCAGTGCTATTAGTCTAGCAGTGTTGGGGAGTGGGACTGGTGTGCTAATCTGCTGCTCCTAGTAGTTCAGCAGCACCAACTTTAATTTTTTTTTTTAATATTCATTTTTTTTTATTTTACTTTTTTTTATTTTACTACCGCTGTAGTAGTGTATAAGTTGACCTTTTAGGCATTATTTGCCCTGTAGGCATTATTTGCACACTGTTTTCTTCAACCCGCCATCGAGCTGTGTGACCTTGTTCACATTCTGTCTAAATATCCATAATATTACCGTCTCCAGAAAAAACACCGGAGTCACTTTTTTCAAGCAGCCATAATATATTTTACGTAATCCGTATCCACCGCTGTAGTAGTGTATACGTTGGCCTTGTAGGCATTATTTGCACACTGTTTTCTTCAACCCGCCATCGAGCTGTGTGACCTTGTTCCCATTCTGTCTAAATATCCATAATATTACCGTCTCCAGAAAAAACACCGGAGTCACTTTTTTCAAGCAGCATTCATATATTTTACGTAATCCGTATCCACCGCTGTAGTAGTGTATACGTTGGCCTTGTAGGCATTATTTGCACACTGTTTTCTTCAACCCGCCATCGAGCTGTGTGACCTTGTTCCCATTCTGTCTAAATATCCATAATATTACCGTCTCCAGAAAAAACACCGGAGTCACTTTTTTCAAGCAGCATTCATATATTTTACGTAATCCGTATCCACCGCTGTAGTAGTGTATACGTTGGCCTTGTAGGCATTATTTGCACACTGTTTTCTTCAACCCGCCATCGAGCTGTGTGACCTTGTTCCCATTCTTTCTAAATATCCATAATATTACCGTCTCCAGAAAAAACACCGGAGTCACTTTTTCAAGCAGCATTCATATATTTTACGTAATCCGTATCCACCGCTGTAGTAGTGTATACGTTGGCCTTGTAGGCATTATTTGCACAGTGTTTTCTTCAACCCGCCATCGAGCTGTGTGAGCTTGTTCACATTTTGTCTAAATATTGATAATATTATCGTCTCTAGAAAAACCACTTGAGTTACTTTTTTTCAAGCAGCATTCATATATTTTACGTAATCCGTATCCACCGCTGTAGTAGTGTATACGTTGACCTTGTAGGCATTATTTGCACACTGTTTTCTTCAACCCGCCATCGAGCTGTGTGACCTTGTTCACATTTTGTCTAAATATTGATAATATTATCGTCTCTAGAAAAACCACTTGAGTTACTTTTTTTCAAGCAGCATTCATATATTTTACGTAATCCGTATCCACCGCTGTAGTAGTGTATACGTTGACCTTGTAGGCATTATTTGCACACTGTTTTCTTCAACCCGCCATCGAGCTGTGTGACCTTGTTCCCATTCTGTCTAAATATCCATAATATTACCGTCTCCAGAAAAAACACCGGAGTCACTTTTTTCAAGCAGCATTCATATATTTTACGTAATCCGTATCCACCGCTGTAGTAGTGTATACGTTGGCCTTGTAGGCATTATTTGCACACTGTTTTCTTCAACCCGCCATCGAGCTGTGTGACCTTGTTCCCATTCTGTCTAAATATCCATAATATTACCGTCTCCAGAAAAAACACCGGAGTCACTTTTTTCAAGCAGCATTCATATATTTTACGTAATCCGTATCCACCGCTGTAGTAGTGTATACGTTGGCCTTGTAGGCATTATTTGCACAGTGTTTTCTTCAACCCGCCATCGAGCTGTGTGAGCTTGTTCACATTTTGTCTAAATATTGATAATATTATCGTCTCTAGAAAAACCACTTGAGTTACTTTTTTTCAAGCAGCATTCATATATTTTACGTAATCCGTATCCACCGCTGTAGTAGTGTATACGTTGACCTTGTAGGCATTATTTGCACAGTGTTTTCTTCAACCCGCCATCGAGCTGTGTGAGCTTGTTCACATTTTGTCTAAATATTGATAATATTATCGTCTCTAGAAAAACCACTTGAGTTACTTTTTTTCAAGCAGCATTCATATATTTTACGTAATCCGTATCCACCGCTGTAGTAGTGTATACGTTGACCTTGTAGGCATTATTTGCACACTGTTTTCTTCAACCCGCCATCGAGCTGTGTGACCTTGTTCACATTTTGTCTAAATATTGATAATATTATCGTCTCTAGAAAAACCACTTGAGTTACTTTTTTTCAAGCAGCATTCATATATTTTACGTAATCCGTATCCACCGCTGTAGTAGTGTATACGTTGACTTTGTAGGCATTATTTGCACAGTGTTTTCTTCAACCCGCCATCTAGCTGTGTGTATTATCGTTTCCAGAAAAACCAACTGAGTTTTTGTTGTTGTTGTTGTTTTTTTAAAAATAATGCCAGGCAAAGGCAGGCCGCCACGCAGAGGCCGTGCTAGGGGCCGTGCTGCTATGCAATCCTGTGGCCCTAGCAAATTGCCCAGTTTTAAAAAGCCAATGACCCTGAACTCCCAAAATGCTGAAGAGGTAGTTGACTGGCTTACACAGCACACCCCATCCTCTACCGTTTCTAACTTTACCACAACATCCTCCTCATCCTCCACTGCTATGGCCACCCCACGTAACACTTCCTCCACCACCGGTGCCCCTTCTTCACTGGGGTCAGAGGAGTTATTTTCCAATGAGTTTCTTGAACTGAGTAATGCGCAACCATTATTGCCAGAAGAAGATGAAGGAGATGAGGACCTTACACCAGATTTAATTCTGGCAGAGAACACGATAGAGATGGACATAATGAGTGATGAGGAGGAGGTCCCCGCTGCTGCTTCCTTCTGTGATGTGTCAGAAGAAATTGATGCATCTGAGGAGAATGATGATGAGGAGATTGATGTTTTGTGGGTGCCTAGTAGAAGAGAGCAAGAGGAGGGTAGTTCAGATGGAGAGACGGAGAGTCAGAGAGGCAGTAGGAGAATAAGACTTAGAAGAAGCAGGGAGGACAGCCCGCAGGGATCAGCAGGGCAACAACATGTATCGGCACCTGTGTTCAGCCGGCCAACGCACCCGCCATTGCCGCCAATACCGCCAACTCCGCCAACTTCTACTGTTACCGCCAGATCGCACACTTCCAAAAAGTCAGCAGTGTGGGATTTTTTTAATGTGTGTGCCTCTGACAAAAGCATTGTAATTTGCAATGAGTGCAGTCAGAAACTGAGCCTTGGTAAGCCCAACAGCCACATAGGTACAACTTCTATGCGAAGGCACATGAGCGGCAAGCACAAAGCACTTTGGGAGCAACACCTCAAAGGCAACAGGCAAACTAAAAGCCACACTCCTTCTGGTCCAGCATCTTACTGCTCTACCTCTGCTCTCCTTGACCCGTCTGAACCACCCTCCACTCCGCCTTCCACCTTGACCACCTGTTCCCATTCCCAGTCATCTGCCACCAGCCAAGTTTCTGTGAAGGCCATGTTTGAGCGTAAGAAGCCAATGTCTGACTGTCACCCCCTTGCCCGGCGTCTGACAGCTGGCTTGTCTGCACTCTTAGCCCGCCAGCTTTTACCATACCAGCTGGTGGACTCTGAGGCCTTCCGCAAATTTGTAGCAATTGGGACACCGCAGTGGAAGGTACCCAGCCGCAATTTTTTTTCTAAAAAGGGAATACCACACCTGTACCAACATGTGCAGAGCCAAGTTACCGCATCTCTGTCACTTAGTGTTGGGCCAAAGGTCCATATGACTACTGACGCATGGTCCTCCAAGCATGGTCAGGGCAGGTATGTCACCTACACTGCCCACTGGGTGAACTTGGTAATGGCTGGGAAGCAGGGAATGGGTAGCTCAACAACAACAGTGGAGTTGGTGTCACCGCCACGGATTGCACGCGGTTCTGCCACCACCTCTACTCCTCCATCGCTCTCTACCTCGTCTTCTTCTTCTTCTTACTCTGCTGCTGGGTCCTCCTTCTCCTCCTCCACACCTGTGCACCCCCAGCTCCCCCTAGGCTATTCGACGTGCCAGGTACGCCGTTGTCACGCTGTCTTGGGGATGACGTGCCTGGAAAGCAAAAACCATACCGGATCTGTACTCCTGTCATCTCTGCAGTCACAGGCCGATCGGTGGCTGACCCCACACCAACTGCAGATCGGAAAAGTGGTGTGTGACAATGGAAGCAATCTGTTGGCAGCGTTGAGACTAGGCAATTTAACACATGTGCCCTGCATGGCACATGTGTTAAATTTAATAGTCCAACGTTTTGTCTCCAAGTACCCAGGATTCCAGGACGTTCTCACCCAGTCCAGAAAGGTGTCGGCCCATTTCAGACGTTCCTACACAGCCATGGCACGCCTTGCTGACATTCAGCAGCGCTACAACATGCCAGTCAGGCGTTTGATTTCTGACAGCCAGACTCGCTGGAATTCAACGCTCCTTATGTTGGAACGTCTGCTGCAACAACAAAGGGCCGTCAACGAGTACCTTTTTGAACTGGGTGGTAGGACTGGATCTGCACAGCTGGGGATTTTTTTCCCCCGTTACTGGGTGCTTATGCGCGATGCCTGCAGGCTCATGCGACCTTTTGAAGAGGTGACAAATATGGTCAGTCGCACCGAAGGCACCATCAGCGACCTAATACCCTTCGCTTTCTTCCTGGAGCGTGCCGTGCGACGAGTGACAGATGAGGCTGTAGACCAGCGTGACGAGGAGCTGGAAGCGCACGATTTCTGGTCGGAATCACCAGAACGAACCCAGGCACCTGCTGCAACGCAGGGAGAGGTGCCAGAAGTGGAGTCAGAGGAGGAAGGTGGCTTTGTGGAGGAGGAGGAGGAGGACCAACAGGAGCAGGCTTCCCAGGGGGCTAGTGGTGACCTTTTGGGGACCCCTGGTCTTGTACGTGGCTGGGGGGAGGAGACCGTGGATGATGCAGTCCTTGATAATGAGGAAGCGGAGATGGATAGCTCTGCATCCAACCTTGTGAGAATGGGGTCTTTCATGCTGTCATGCCTGTTGAAGGACCCCCGTATCAAGAGGCTTAAGGAGAAGGACCTGTACTGGGTCGCAACGCTACTAGACCCTCGGTACAAGCATAAAGTGTCAGAAATGTTACCAACATACCACAAGTCCGAAAAGATGCGGCATTTACAAACCAGCCTGCAAAACATGTTGTACAATGCTTTTAAGGGTGATGTCACTTCAGGAACTCATCAACATTCCAGGGGCAGAGGTGCCAGTAATCCTGCCACGAGCACACCTGCAAGGACAAAGCCCTTTGGCCAGTCTGTAACGTCAGACATGCAAATGTTTTTCTGTCCAAGGCAGCGCCACAACCCTTCTGGATCCACCCTCAAAGAACGCCTCGACCGGCAGGTAGCGGACTACCTGGCATTAACTGCAGATATCGACACTCTGAGGAGCGATGAACCCCTGGACTACTGGGTGCGCAGGCTTGATCTGTGGCCAGAGCTGTCACAATTTGCCATGAACCTCTTGTCTTGCCCAGCCTCAAGTGTGCTCTCAGAAAGGACCTTCAGTGCAGCAGGAGGGATTGTAACTGAGAAGAGAACTCGCCTAGGTCACAAAAGTGTCGATTACCTGACCTTTATTAAAATGAATGAGGGGTGGATCTCGGAGGGTTACTGCACGCCGGAAGACTTGTTCTGACTTCTATGCAGCTGTCCTTCTCTTCAAGCCTCATGACTCCACACACAGCTGTCCTTTAGCGTCCTCCTCCTCCCTCCGCCACCGTTACAAACTAGGGTGCAAACCCTACTGGTTTAATTTTTTCTGGCCTCTGTGCTTCAGTGGCTGCAACCAAAAAAACTGGGCAAACAATGTCTACAAGGTCAACGTATGGCAAAAAATGACTATTTTCAGCATTTATATGGCATATTTTTTCTGGCAACTGTGCTTCAGTGGCTGCATCCAAAAAAATGCATATTTTCTGCATTTATATGGCATAATTTTTCTGGCCTCTGTGCTTCAGTGGCTGCAACCAAAAAAATGCATATTTTCTGCATTTATATGGCATAATTTTTCTGGCCTCTGTGCTTCAGTGGCTGCAACCAAAAAAATTTATATTTTCAGCATTTATATGGCATAATTTTTCTGGCAACTGTGCTTCAGTGGCTGCGACCAAAAAAATGACTATTTTCAGCATTTATATGGCATATTTTTTCTGGCTTCTGTGCTTCAGTGGCTGCGGCCAAAAAAACTGGGCAAACAATGCCTACAAGGTCAACGACGTTGACCTTGTAGGCATTGTTTGCCCAGTTTTTTTGGCCGCAGCCACTGAAGCACAGAGGCCAGAAAAAATATGCCATATAAATGCTGAAAATAGTCATTTTTTGCCATACGTTGACTCAACGTATATGGCAAAAAATGACTATTTTCAGCATTTATATGGCATATTTTTTCTGGCAACTGTGCTTCAGTGGCTGCGACCAAAAAAATGCATATTTTCTGCATTTATATGGCATAATTTTTCTGGCCTCTGTGCTTCAGTGGCTGCAACCAAAAAAATTTATATTTTCAGCATTTATATGGCATAATTTTTCTGTCAACTGTGCTTCAGTGGCTGCGACCAAAAAAATGCATGTTTTCTGCATTTATATGGCATAATTTTTCTGGCCTCTGTGCTTCAGTGGCTGCAACCAAAAAAGTTTATATTTTCAGCATTTATATGGCATAATTTTTCTGTCAACTGTGCTTCAGTGGCTGCGACCAAAAAAATGCATATTTTCTGCATTTATATGGCATAATTTTTCTGGCCTCTGTGCTTCAGTGGCTGCAACCAAAAAAATTTATATTTTCAGCATTTATATGGCATAATTTTTCTGGCAACTGTGCTTCAGTGGCTGCGTCCAAAAAAACTGGGCAAACAATGTCTACAAGGTCAACGTATGGCGAAAAATGACTATTTTCAGCATTTATATGGCATATTTTTTCTGGCAACTGTGCTTCAGTGGCTGCGTCCAAAAAAACTGGGCAAACAATGCCTACAAGGTCAACGTATGGCAGTTGTTTAAAGAGAACAGTAGATTACTAGCCAGCAAAGCTACCTAAGCTAAAATGTCCCTCAAATCCCTGCAGACTTCTGTCCCTCCAATACAGAGCAGTATCAAGCAGATTACTAGCCAGCAAACTTACTATCATCTGTCCCTGAAATCACTAACAGCTCTCCCCCTACACTATCTCTTCCAAGCACACACAGGCAGATTTTTCAGATACATTTTTGCCCTTGATCCCCCTCTGGCATGCCACTGTCCAGGTCGTTGCACCCTTTAAACAACTTTAAAATCATTTTTCTGGCCAGAAATGTCTTTTCTAGATGTTAAAGTTCGCCTTCCCATTGAAGTCTATGGGGTTCGCGAACCGTTCGCGAACCGCTCGCGTTTTTGCGCAAGTTCGCGAATATGTTCGCGAACTTTTTTTCCGACGTTCGCTACATCCCTAGTAAGGGGGTAACGTTTAGTAAATATATAGAATTACCTATTCTTAGCAAGGTCTAAATTGGTCTTCATTTTTTATCATTTGCCTCTTCTGACTCTCTTAAACTGTCAAGTGGGGGTCACTGACCCCAGCAGCTGAAAAACTATTCCTCTTTGAGCATACAATTTTATTGTTATTGTTACTTTGTATTACCTCTCTTTTAAACCACTGCCTGGTTGCTAGGTTAAATTGGACCCTAACAACAAGATCACTGTTGAAATTCCCAACTGGAGAACTGTTGAACAAAAAGCTAAATAATCAAAAAAACCTCAAATAATAAAAAATGAAGACCAATTGCAGATTGTCGATATCACTCTCTACATCATACTAAAAGCTAATTTAAAGGTGAACAACAACTTTGTTATTTGGTAGAAACATGTTGTAAAGAATAACAGAAATCAGACATTTCCTACTGTGAAGCCTTCAATACATGCTCTACATCGTCCCACCGACTGACCAATTGCAGATTGTCTCAGAATAGCACTCACTACATCAGGGGTCCCCAACCTTTTTTACCTGTGAGCCACATTCAAATGTAGAAAGAGTTGGGGAGCAACACAAGCATGAAAAGTCCCCTGGGGGGCCAAATTAGGGCTGTAATTGGCTATTTGGTAGCCCCTATGTGGCCTGGCAGCCTACAGGAGGCTCTACTTGGCACTATACTTTTTTTTTTTTATACAATTAAAACTTGCCTCCAAGCCTGGAATTCAAAAATAAGCACCTGGTTTGAGACCACTGAGAGCAACATCCAAGGGGTTGGAAAGCAACATGTTGCTCACGAGCTACTGTTTGGGGATCACTATTCTATATCATACTAAAAGCTAATTTTAAGGTGACAAACCCTTTAATATTTGATCATTGTAAAGAATAACTGAAAGCAAACCTTTACTACTGTGTAGACTTCAATACACTTTCTACAGAATTGGAAAACTGTTGAACAAAATGCTAAATAATAAAAAACCTCATGTATAAAATGAAGACCAATTGCAGATTGTCTCAGAAAAGCACTCTCTATATCATACTAAAAACTAATTTAAAGGTGAACAACCCCTTTAATATTTCAGATAAAGTGGTTGTAAAGAATAACTGAAATCAAACCTTTACTTCTGTGTAGCCTTCAATACACTTTTTACATCTTCCCACTGACTGAGGTTTTTGGTCTTCTCTGCAATATTTAATACATTTTGTTGCAGCCAAACCCAGCAGTGCCATGGACCTCAGACCTCAGGACGGTATTTACAGTCTTGCTGGTAAAATTATACTTGATGCCAATGTTATCACTAGGGAAGAAAGGTAAAAACACAGGTACAGGAAGGCTGGTCTATTTTTCCACAACAAATGTTAACCCTACATGCTGGAAATGGACTTCAGATTTCCCATGTTCCCTTACAATTTTCTGCTTTCCTTTCTTTTATACATGTTCAGTATGGAGCATACAGTAATTTCAAACTTTGTTAATATGTGCTTCTTATATTGCAGGCATCTGCAAATGCACATCTATCATGGGAAGTGATTTTATTTTGCAGGTAAACTGCTGCTATGCATAAGTGTGTCAGTATGTGTGCATATTTGCAGATACATGTGTACGAGTGTGCTTGTAAACCCTGTTAGACCACTCTGGCCTTGCTTGGAGTCTATGTAGGAGGCAGTTGCTAAGTAACAAGCTTTTATCATGTTTGTTTTTTTTACTACCCAGTATAGAGGTGCCATCCACGTGCAATATCAGTTAACCTCCAATCCAATATATGCTAATATTATGCAGACCTATTCTTTCTGCTTTCATAGCAGGGGTATGAGGGGTATAAATAAAGCAATCCCGGTGATTGCTGGCTGGGCCCTGTGGGGTACGGACCGCAGTTTCATTACATGTTTGCTAGAAATGTCTTAGAAGGGCACTTGAATAATTTTAGGCGTAAAACTTCTAACTGCACCACTGCATGTGACTTATAATATAAATTTTTGTATGCTGTAACAGCAATATTCTGAGGTTGTTTGTCTTTGGCCTTCAGTTTAATTTTATGTGGATGTTTGAACTACTTGCCTTTCAACTCTACTCTTTTCTAGCCTACAATTTAAAGGGCTATATTAACTGACCCTTACAAACTGAAATAGTAGTATTTCTGATGCAAACATTTTATTGTTACAGTAAACCCCCATTTTACGTTTTTCAGGGGACTAGGAAAAATTGTGTAAAATCCGGGAAAATGTCAAATCAGGGAAATATGCGAAACTTATTCTTCAAGTATTCAAAGGATGCAAGCATGGGACTCTGGTTTTATTTTGAAATTCAATATTTAATGTGTTAATTATAGGGATTAAGCATTGTATGTGAAGGCATGTGCAAATCCTCTCTGACACATGTACAACCTAAAGCAATGAGTGATTTGTGCATGACTGTGAGGTGCAGACTAATTGCACTTAACTATTTACACACAGGGCATGGCAAAATATGAATCTGGTTAGTATTTTAAACTTCTTCATTTCATTAATAAAAATATTCACAATTATTTTTGGGAATATCAGAAAAAGGTTTTGGTGTAAAATCTAGGAAAACATTATGTAACATTATGTAAAATCAGGGAAAAGCACCCACTCGAAAGCATTAGATATTAGTAGATAAAATGCCAGGGTATTACCATGTATCTTTCTATAAAGTTGCAAGGGGAAGTGGATTCTGTTACAATCAGACAGCTGTTTAAATTCCAGAACATAGTTGCAGTTATTCAGTTAAAAGTTTAATAGTTAAAAGTTTAAAAAAAAACTGCAGAAAATAAATAATGAAGACAATGTTGGCTTAGATTCCCATAGTCTACACAATAGTAAAAAAAAAATTTAATTTTTTTTATATTTAATTTAACTGCCCTAATAAAGTTATTTACTAAATAAAGCAGGATACAAGTATTTCAGGCCTGCATATTTTATGTACTGTTTGCTTTCTTATTGCAAGTATGTTCAGATGAATTAACTGAGTTATCAGACTGCAGATGTTTGGGTCAGGAACAGAATGAATTTTCTCCTGCTAAGTACCAGTATAAGTACGAGTAGTGAGACAGACAGATTGACATGAACGGGCTTAGAAAAAAAAATGCTTGGGCACACTGGCTCCTGCTTCGCTGCTGATCTGTCAGGCACCTATAGCAAGCTCCTGTTGGACTATCCTCATAGTCTAAAGCTGGCCATAGATGCACAGATTTATCCTTATGTTGAATGAATGTCCATTGCAATCTTCTGACCTACAACTGACCATTCAGATAAATAAAGTAGTAAAGAGAACAAATCACACAATGTTCTTGCGGTGAATTGACAGACAGCAATCGTATGAAACTTATGTCAGTCAAATAGTAGTGACAATCTCCCTTTGATATTGACAGATAAGCAATACATGCAGAGATAACCAATAGAATTTTTCTAACCTGTCCGATCACCATGGTACCAAAAATATAGTGACAATCCACACGGTCCAAAAATCATACAAATCTTTGTTCCGTAAGACTTTATTTTTGTGTCTGTGGCCAGCTTAAGAGAGGATAGTTTATGAAAAAGAAGGGATGGAGCTTCATGCTAGACCAGCAAGTAGCTGGAGATTTCAGCTTTTTACTCAGAAGCCACATGAGTCTGCATGAAAGGAGAAAGGTATGTTATTCTTGTGCTCAGTTTCAATGTCACTGAGCTGATTTGGGGCTGCTCAGTAGGGATGTAGCGAACGTCGGAAAAAAAGTTCGCGAACATATTCGCGAACTTGCGTCAAAAATGCGAACAGTTCGCGAACGTCGCGAACCCCATAGACTTCAATGGGAAGGCGAATTTTAAAAGCTAGAAAAGACATTTCTGGCCAGAAAAATGATTTTAAAGTTGTTTAAAGGGTGCAACGACCTGGACAGTGGCATGTCAGAGGGGGATCAAGGGCAAAAATGTTTCTAAAAAATCCATTGTTGACACAGCGCTGCGTTTTGTGCTGTAAAGGGCAGAAATCACACTACATTTCTAAACCTGTGTAATAAAATGCTTTAAAACGTCCGGCGTCTACATGCCAATCAAGTCGTGTAAAGGTTACAGCCTGTTCACACGCAAAGACGAAACGCGGTGCTTACTGCAACGCAAAAAGACGCAAAGAGCTTTAATGAATGATACCGTCAAGTGAGCAAATAATAGTTTTTAATTACTAGTTGCTTGTCACCTCCAGGATGTTCGTCCTGTTGGTGGCAATATTTCTGTAGTGGTGTGTTTAGCAGTCACCGTGCTTGTGCGCATGTGCACGGTCAGGCAGAGGTAATTCAATGTACAGTGAAGTGAACCAAAAAACACTGATTCTGCAGTGTGGGCCCAGTTTTGGTCTACTTTATTGATCACCTGCGGTGACCATAAAAGATGCGATTTTGCCACTGTTGCAGAACCCTGAAAAATTAGGCATGTGTACTTTCCTGAAAAATTATGTTTTTTTTGTCGCAGCCACTGAACCAGAAGTCCAGAAACAATATGCCATATAAATGCTGAAAATATTAATTTTTTTTTGTGCCACTGCAGCACAGAGGCCAGAAAAAATATGCCATATAAATGCAAACAATATTAATTTTTTTTTGTCGCAGCCACTGCAGCACAGAGGCCAGAAAAAAATATGCCATATAAATGCAAACAATATTAATTTTTTTTGTCACAGCCACTGCAGCACAGAGGCCAGGAAAAATATGCCATATAAATGCTAACAATATAAATTTTTTTTGTCGCAGACACTGAAGCACAGAGGCCAGAAAAAATATGCCATATAAATGCTGAAAATATTAAATTTTTTTGGTCGCAGCCACTGAAGCACAGAGGCCAGAAAAAATATGCCATATAAATGCTGAAAATATTCTGTTTTTTTTGGTCGCAGCCACTGAAGCACAGAGGCCAGAAAAAATATGCCATATAAATGCTGAAAATATTCATTTTTTTGTCACAGCCACTGAAGCACAGAGGCCAGAAAAAATATGCCATATAAATGCTGAAAATATTCTGTTTTTTTTGGTCGCAGCCACTGAAGCACAGAGGCCAGAAAAAATATGCCATATAAATGCTGAAAATATTCATTTATTTTTGTCGCAGCCACTGAAGCACAGAGGCCGAAACAATATGCCATATAAATGCTGAAAATATTAATTTTTTTGTCACAGCCACTGAAGCACAGAGGCCAGAAAAAATATGCCATATAAATGCTGAAAATATTCATTTTTTTGTCACAGCCACTGAAGCACAGAGGCCAGAAAAAATATGCCATATAAATGCTGAAAATATTCTGTTTTTTTTGGTCGCAGCCACTGAAGCACAGAGGCCAGAAAAAATATGCCATATAAATGCTGAAAATATTCATTTATTTTTGTCGCAGCCACTGAAGCACAGAGGCCGAAACAATATGCCATATAAATGCTGAAAATATTCATTTTTTTCTCACAGCCACTGAAGCACAGAGGCCAGAAAAAATATGCCATATAAATGCTGAAAATATTCTGTTTTTTTTGGTCGCAGCCACTGAAGCACAGAGGCCAGAAAAAATATGCCATATAAATGCTGAAAATATTCATTTATTTTTGTCGCAGCCACTGAAGCACAGAGGCCGAAACAATATGCCATATAAATGCTGAAAATATTAATTTTTTTGTCACAGCCACCGAAGCACAGAGGCCAGAAAAATATGCCATATAAATGCTGAAAATATTCTGTTTTTTTTGGTCGCAGCCACTGAAGCACAGAGGCCAGAAAAAATATGCCATATAAATGCTGAAAATATTCTAGTTTTTTTGGTCGCAGCCACTGAAGCACAGAGGCCAGAAAAAATATGCCATATAAATGCTGAAAATATTCATTTTTTTTGTCACAGCCACTGAAGCACAGAGGCCAGAAAAAATATGCCATATAAATGCTGAAAATATTCTGTTTTTTTTGGTCGCAGCCACTGCAGCACAGAGGCCAGAAAAAATATGCCATATAAATGCTGAAAATATTCATTTTTTTTGTCACAGCCACTGAAGCACAGAGGCCAGAAAAAATATGCCATATAAATGCTGAAAATATTCTGTTTTTTTTGGTCGCAGCCACTGAAGCACAGAGGCCAGAAAAACTCAGGATTTACCTGGATTCAAATTAAACCAGTAGGGTTTGCACCCTAGTTTGTAACGGTGGTGGAGGGAGGAGGACGCTAAAGGACAGCTGTATGTGGAGTCATGAGGCGTGCAGAGAAGGACAGCTGCATGGGGAGTCAGAATCAGAAACTCAGAACAAGTCTTCCGGCGTGCAGTAACCCTCCGAGATCCACCCCTCATTCATTTTAATAAAGGTCAGGTAATCCACACTTTTGTGACCTAGACGAGTTCTCTTCTCAGTTACAATCCCTCCTGCTGCACTGAAGGTCCTTTCTGAGAGGACACTTGAGGCGGGGCAAGACAAGAGGTTCATGGCAAATTGTGACAGCTCTGGCCACAGATCAAGCCTGCGCACCCAGTAGTCCAGGGGTTCATCGCTCCTCAGAGTGTCGATATCTGCAGTTAATGCCAGGTAGTCCGCTACCTGCCGGTCGAGGCGTTCTTTGAGGGTGGATCCAGAAGGGTTCTGCCGCTGCCTTGGACAAAAAAACATTTGCATGTCTGACGTTACAGAGTGGCCAAAGTGCTTTGTCCTTGCAGGTGCGCTCGTGGCAGGATTACTGGCACCTCTGCCCCTGGAATGTTGATGAGTTCCTGAAGTGACATTACCCTTAAAAGCATTGTACAACATGTTTTGCAGGCTGGTTTTGTAAATGCAGCATCCTTTCAGACTTGTGGTATGTTTGGTAACATTTCTGCCACTTTATGCTTGTACCGAGGGTCTAGTAGAGTCGCGACCCAGTACAGGTCCTTCTCCTTAAGCCTCTTGATACGGGGGTCCTTCAACAGGCATGACAGCATGAAAGACCCCATTCTCACAAGGTTGGATGCAGAGGTATCCATCTCTGCTTCCTCATTATCAAGGACTGCATCATCCACGGTCTCCTCCCCCCAGCCACGTACAAGACCAGGGGTCCCCAAAAGGTCACCACTAGCCCCCTGGGAAGCCTGCTCCTGTTGGTCCTCCTCCTCCACAAAGCCACCTTCCTCCTCTGACTCCACTTCTGACACCTCTCCCTGCGTTGCAGCAGGTGCCTGGGTTCGTTCTGGTGATTCCGACCAGAAATCGTGCGCTTCCTGCTCCTCGTCACGCTGGTCTACAGCCTCATCTGTCACTCGTCGCACGGCACGCTCCAGGAAGAAAGCAAAGGGTATTAGGTCGCTGATGGTGCCTTCGGTGCGACTGACCATATTTGTAACCTCTTCAAAAGGGCGCATGAGCCTGCAGGCATCGCGCATAAGCACCCAGTAACGGGGGAAAAAAATCCCCAGCTCTGCAGATCCAGTCCTACCACCCAGTTCAAACAGGTATTCGTTGACGGCTCTTTGTTGTTGCAGCAGACGTTCCAACATGAGGAGCGTTGAATTCCAGCGAGTCTGGCTGTCGCAAATCAAACGCCTGACTGGCATGTTGTACCGCTGCTGAATGTCAGCAAGGCGTGCCATGGCTGTATAGGAACGTCTGAAATGGGCCGACACCTTCCTGGACTGCCTGAGAACGTCCTGGAATCCTGGGGTACTTTGAGACAAAACGTTGTACTATTAAATTCAGAACATGTGCCATGCAGGGCACATGTGTTAAATTGCCCAGTCTCAGTGCTGCCAACAGATTGCTTCCATTGTCACACACCACTTTTCCGATCTTCAGTTGGTGTGGGGTCAGCCACCGATCGGCCTGTGACTGCAGAGATGACAGGAGTACAGATCCGGTATGGTTTTTGCTTTCCAGGCACGTCATCCCCAAGACAGCATGACAACGGCGTACCTGGCACGTCGAATAGGCTAGGGGGAGCTGGGGGTGCAGAGGTGTGGAGGAGGAGGACTCAGCAGCAGAGGACGAAGAAGAGGAAGAAGACGAGGTAGAGAGCGAAGGAGGAGTAGAGGTGGTGGCAGAACCGCGTGCAATCCGTGGCGGTGACACCAACTCCACTGTCGTTGTTGAGCCACACATTTCCTGCTTCCCAGCCATGACCAAGTTCACCCAGTGGGCAGTGTAGGTGACATACCTGCCCTGACCATGCTTGGAGGACCATGCGTCAGTAGTCATATGGACCTTTGGCCCAACACTAAGTGACAGAGATGCGGTGACTTGGCTCTGCACATGGTGGTACAGGTGTGGTATTCCCTTTTTTGAAAAAAATTGCGGCTGGGTACCTTCCACTGCGGTGTCCCAATTGCTACAAATTTGCGGAAGGCCTCAGAGTCCACCAGCTGGTATGGTAAAAGCTGGCGGGCTAAGAGTGCAGACAAGCCAGCTGTCAGACGCCGGGCAAGGGGGTGACTCGCAGACATTGGCTTCTTACGCTCAAACATGGCCCTCACAGAAACTTGGCTGGGGGCAGATGACTGGGAATGGGAACTGGTGGTCAAGGTGGAAGGCGGAGTGGAGGGTGGTTCAGACGGGTCAAGTACAGCAGAGGTAGAGCAGTAAGATGCTGGACCAGAAGGAGGGTGGCTTTTAGTTTGCCTGTTGCCTTTGAGGTGTTGCTCCCAAAGTGCTTTGTGCTTGCCGTTCATGTGCCTTCGCATAGAAGTTGTACCTATGTGGCTGTTGGGCTTCCCAAGACTCAGTTTCTGACTGCACTCATTGCAAATTACAATGCTTTTGTCAGAGGCACACACATTAAAAAAATCCCACACTGCTGACCTTTTTGAAGCTGGCAATCTGGCGGTAACAGTAGAAGTTGGCGGCGTTGGCGGCAATGGCGGGTGCGTTGGCCGGCTGACCACAGGTGCCGATACATGTTGTTGCCCTACTGTTCCCTGCGAGCTGTCCTCCCTGCTTCTTCTAAGTCTTATTCTCCTCCTGCCTCTCTGACTCTCCGTCTCTCCATCTGAACTATCCTCCTCTTGCTCTCTTCTACTGGGCACCCACAAAACATCAATCTCCTCATCATTATTCTCCTCAGATGCATCAATTTCTTCTAACAGCTCACAGAAGGAAGCAGCAGCGGGGACCTCCTCGTCATCACTCATTATGTCCATCTCTGTTGTGTTCTCTGCCAGAATTAAATCTGGTGTAACGTCCTCATCTCCTTCATCTTCTTCTGCCAATAATGGTTGCGCATCACTCAGTTCAAGAAACTCATGTGAAAATAACTCCTCTGACTCCAGTGAAGAAGGGGCGCCGGTGGTGGAGGAAGTGTTACGTGGGGTGCCGATAGCAGTGGAGGATGAGGAGGATGTTGTGGTAAAGTTAGAAACGGTAGAGGATGGGGTGTGCTGTGTAAGCCAGTCAACTACCTCTTCAGCATTTTGGGAGTTCAGGGTCATTGCCTTTTTAAAACTGGGCAATTTCCTAGGGCCACAGGATAGCATAGCAGCACGGCCCCTAGTGCCTCTGCGTGGCGGCCTGCCTTTGCCTGGCATTATTTTTAAAACAAAAACAACAACTCAGGTGGTGTTTCTGGAGACGGTATTATTATTGATATTTAGACAGAATGTGAACAAGCTCACACAGCTAAGTGGCAGTGGTTTGAAAATGAAGAACACACTGGGCAAATAATGCCTACAAGGTCAACGTATACACTACAGCAGTGGTGGATACGGAATATATTATTGGTGCTTGAAAAACGTCACTCAGGTGGTGTTTCTGGAGACGGTATTATTATTGATATTTAGACAGAATGTGAAAAAGCTCACACAGCTAAGTGGCAGTGGTTTGAAAATGAAGAACACACTGGGCAAATAATGCCTGCAAGGTCAACGTATACACTACAGCAGTGGTGGATATGGAATATATTATTGCTGCTTGAAAAACGTCACTCAGGTGGTGTTTCTGGAGACGGTATTATTATTGATATTTAGACAGAATGTGAACAAGCTCACACAGCTAAGTGGCAGTGGTTTGAAAATGAAGAACACACTGGGCAAATAATGCCTACAAGGTCAACGTATACACTACAGCAGTGGTGGATACGGAATATATTATTGCTGCTTGAAAAACGTCACTCAGGTGGTGTTTCTGGAGACGGTATTATTATTGATATTTAGACAGAATGTGAAAAAGCTCACACAGCTAAGTGGCAGTGGTTTGAAAATGAAGAACACACTGGGCAAATAATGCCTGCAAGGACAACGTATACACTACAGCAGTGGTGGATACGGAATATATTATTGCTGCTTGAAAAACGTCACTCAGGTGGTGTTTCTGGAGACGGTATTATTATTGATATTTAGACAGAATGTGAAAAAGCTCACACAGCTAAGTGGCAGTGGTTTGAAAATGAAGAACACACTGGGCAAATAATGCCTGCAAGGTCAACGTATACACTACAGCAGTGGTGGATACGGAATATATTATTGCTGCTTGAAAAACGTCACTCAGGTGGTGTTTCTGGAGACGGTATTATTATTGATATTTAGACAGAATGTGAAAAAGCTCACACAGCTAAGTGGCAGTGGTTTGAAAATGAAGAACACACTGGGCAAATAATGCCTGCAAGGTCAACGTATACACTACAGCAGTGGTGGATACGGAATATATTATTGCTGCTTGAAAAACGTCACTCAGGTGGTGTTTCTGGAGACGGTATTATTATTGATATTTAGACAGAATGTGAAAAAGCTCACACAGCTAAGTGGCAGTGGTTTGAAAATGAAGAACACACTGGGCAAATAATGCCTGCAAGGTCAACGTATACACTACAGCAGTGGTGGATACGGAATATATTATTGCTGCTTGAAAAACGTCACTCAGGTGGTGTTTCTGGAGACGGTATTATTATTGATATTTAGACAGAATGTGAAAAAGCTCACACAGCTAAGTGGCAGTGGTTTGAAAATGAAGAACACACTGGGCAAATAATGCCTGCAAGGTCAACGTATACACTACAGCAGTGGTGGATACGGAATATATTATTGCTGCTTGAAAAACGTCACTCAGGTGGTGTTTCTGGAGACGGTATTATCATTGATATTTAGACAGAATGTGAACAAGCTCACACAGCTAGATGGCCACTGGGCAAATAATGCCTGCAAGTGCACTACTATTGGTGCACTACTATGAAGAACAGCAAACAGCACTGGACACCTTAAAGAACAGTAAGATAAGTAAAATAAAAAAAATTATATGTATATTAAAAATTTTTCTCGGGTTGGTGCTGCTGAACTACTAGGAGCAGCACAGTAGCACACCAGTCCCACTCCCCAACACTGCTAGACTAATAGCACTTGGCTGTTAAAGTAGCAAAGTAAAACAACAAAAAAGAAAATAAAAGCAGTCCTTACAAGGACTATTGGGTTATTACAGCAGTCAGCAGATGAGATCAGAAGAGATCAGTGCCCACAGCAGGCAGCTACATACAGAGCACTGCAGTAGAAGGTAGATTACTAGCCAGCAAAGCTACCCTAAAATGTCCCTCAAATCCCTGCAGACTTCTGTCCCTCCAATACAGAGCAGTATCAAGTAGATTACTAGCCAGCAAACTTACTATCAACTGTCCCTCAAAGAAATCAGTGAAATCAGTAACAGCTCTCTCCCTACACTAGCTCTTGCAAGCACACACAGGCAGAATGAAAAAACGCTGCAGGGCTTCAGTTTATATATGGAAGGGGAGTGGTCCAGGGGGTGTGGGGGTGGTCCAGGAGGGAGAGCTTCCTGATTGGCTGCCATGTATCTGCTGGTCTGGGGTGAGAGGTCAAAAAAAAGCGCCAGGTAAGGCGAACCCAAAATGGCGAACGTCGCGCGACGTTCGCGAACATTCGGCGAGCGCGAACAGCCGATGTTCGCGCGAACAAGTTCGCCGGCGAACAGTCCGCGACATCCCTACTGCTCAGCAGGGCCGGAACTAGGGGTAGGCAGAAGAGGCACCTGCCCTCCGGTGCTCTATCCGTCTCTCTCCTCTCCCTTCGGTCGCTCTCTCCTCTGATGCTCACCCTCCCATCCCTCTCCCCTATGGAACTCTTCCCCCCTGCTTCCCTCCAGCGCTCTAGCCCTGCCTCCCCTCCGGCGCACTGAGATCTGGGGGGCTGCATGTGCACGGTCTGGGAGCGTGGTGGCCAGCCGGATCGCCTAGGGCGCGACTTGGCCCGGCGCTGCTGCACAGTGACTGGGTATATGGAGTATATGACAGCTTGCAAATAGGGATAACTGCACACTGGAATACTAGTACAGGCTTTGGGACCCCACAATTAGGATTCTTACTACTACCCAGAAAATCTAATTCTGCACTGGGGAAGTTTGGCAGAGCCATTTGTGTAGGATGCCTTTTCTGGCCGCAGCTGCTAATCGTTCAGCCAAGGCTTTTTCTGGTTTTGTGGTACTTATGTTAGAAGAAATATGGCCCAAGCAACTGTAAAGTTTTTCCCAGTAGGTCTTTACAGTAACCAGCGACTTCCCTCCAAAAGTTTTGTACATTTGGAGAAGACCAAAGGCAGTGTATCAGATCCTCTCTGGGGTTGCCACATTTTAAACATCTGTCTTAAGAGGCTGTACCTGTGGAACTGTCAAGACCGCCGGGAGCGCGAGGAGTCGCGTCCGCTCCCGGCGGCGAAGAATCCAAGATGGCGGCGCCCAGGCAACCCACGTGGGTTCCGACGCCGGCGCAGTGACGCCAGCACGGCGCGCCGGTCGCAGGCGCGCTGACGCTAGCGCAAGGGCGCCAAATTCAAAGATAAAAGAACGCCTGAGGCGCCAAGATGGCGCCCGAAAATAGGATCCTGTTCCCTTAGAGATTCCTGGGTTCCCTTGCTGTTTCCCCTGCTTATAATCTGCCTGATTCCTTGGTGTGACCCCTTGCCTGGACCTGGACTTCGCTGATACTCTGCCTGCCATAGACCCCCTGCCTGGCCCTGGACTTTGTTTGTATTCCGCCTGCCTTTTGACCTGTGTTTGGATTTTGATTATTCTCTTGCCTTACCCCTGGATACCACGACCCTGATCCCTCCTGAGGGGCTTCCTCCTAGATCCGGACTACTCCCCAGAGGGGGCTCCCGGCTCCCTGACATTATTTTCGGGCCATGGATCCTTCTGAGGAAGCCACACCTGATGTCGGACGAGCGCTCCGCGGACTGGCATCCCGCATGGAGGACTACGAAAACCAGCAGGTTCGCATTGGGCAAGCACTCGATGTCCTGCTTGCTCGAGTGCCTTCTGCGCCCTCCGCTGCTCCACCTACTGGAAATCCCCCCATGGCGGCAGCCTCTACGAACGCAAGCTACCCGACAGGTGAGCCTCGCATTCCACCTCCCCTTCGCTTCAGTGGGGACCCACAAGCCTGCAGGGGATTTGCCACACAGTGCCAAATTCAATTTGAGTTCCAACCCACACAGTTTCCAAGTGAGCGTTCCAAGGTGGGGTATGTGATGTCTCGATTGGAAGGCAAGCCACTGGAGTGGGCAACGGCTCTTTGGGAGAAGAATTCCCCGGTGACTTATGCTGTTAAAGACTTTATCCAAGCTTTTCGCATAGTCTTTGATGCTCCAGGTCGGGTCACGAACGCCCCTGCCCGTCTCTTGCAGCTCCGGCAGGGAAGCCGCAGTGTCAATGAGTATGCTATAGACTTCCGAACACTGATGGCGGAGACTTCCTGGTGTGATGACGCTTACAAGGCCGTATACTACCAAGGCCTATCCATCCGCATCAAAGATGATCTCGTCTCCAGAGAGACTCCTGACACCCTGGAAGGACTGATCGCTCTATCTATTAAGGTGGACACCCGCCTCAGAGAACACCAGGTGGAGAGAGAGCGCAGCAGACGATTTTCTCCCATGTTGGCCCCTCGCTTTCAAAGGCCGATTCTGCAAGCACCCGCTGTCCCTGTGACTCATGTGTCCACGTCTCCCCTGGAGGAACCTATGCAAGTAGGAAAAGCTCGCCTCTCCGAGCAGGAAAGACTCCGAAGACGAATGGCAGGTCTCTGTTTGTACTGTGGTGGGCATTCCCATTTTGCCAACGCCTGTCCTGCCAAAGCCAAGAGTTTTGTACCCCGAGGTATGTCTCAGGTTTCTCATGTAGGGGGCATCACTCGAGGGCCTCAGGAGAAGTATCAAGAAAATTCACGCAGACTTCTCCTTCCTTTGCAGATTCACCTGGCAAGTAAGTCTATCTTCGAAAGGGCCTTCCTCGACTCCGGAGCGGATGGCAATTTCATGGACGCCTTCTTTGCCGAACGCATGAAGATTCCCCTGCTCCCATTGTCTTCACCCCTGCGAATTACCGCCATAGATGACAAACCCCTGGAGTTTGAATTCGTCACAATGTTCACGGCGGAACTATCTGTACAATTTGGGGCGCTGCATCAAGAAAAACTTTCATTCTTCATCATCCCCTGTCCTTCTACTCCAGTAATATTGGGTCTTCCATGGTTACGTCTGCATAACCCCACCATAGACTGGTCCACTGGGCAGATCTCTCGTTGGAGTTTATTTTGCCTGCAACATTGCCTTCCGCCAAAAACCCTCGAGAAGGTGAATGTCTCCACTGCGGAACTAAAGACTTTGCCCTCCACTTACAAGGGATTTTCCGATGTGTTTTGTAAAAAGTCTGCAGAGTTCCTTCCCCCACATCGCTCCTACGACTGTCCGGTTGAACTCCTGCCAGGAGCCATGCCCCCCAGAGGGCGCACTTACCCTCTCTCTCCTGCAGAGACTACCGCTATGAAGGAGTACATCCAAGAAAATCTCCAGCGGGGTTTATCCGCCCTTCTACCTCTCCTGCAGGGGCTGGGTTCTTCTTCGTGGAGAAGAAGGACGGAGGCCTTCGGCCTTGTATAGACTATCGGGGCCTGAATAAGATCACCGTGAAAAACAGGTACCCCCTGCCCCTGATTGCCGAGCTCTTTGACCAGCTGAAAGGGGCAAAGATTTTCTCCAAGTTGGATCTCCGGGGGGCCTACAACCTCATTCGCATCCGGGAGGGTGACGAATGGAAGACGGCATTCAACACTCGGGATGGGCACTATGAATATCTTGTTATGCCCTTCGGCCTATGCAATGCCCCTGCCGTCTTCCAGGAGTTTGTTAATGATGTGTTCCGAGATCTCCTAGGAAGGTTCGTAGTCGTATACTTGGACGACATCCTGATCTTCTCCAAGGACCTTGAAAGTCATCGCTCCCAGGTGAAGGAGGTACTCTCTCGTCTGAGGAAGAACTCTCTCTTCGCCAAGTTGGAGAAATGTGTCTTCGAGGTATCCAAGATCCCCTTCCTAGGGTACATTATCTCTCCAGAGGGATTTGAGATGGACCCCGTGAAAGTGTCGGCCATCCAGGAGTGGCCTCTCCCACTGAGTACCAAGGCAATCCAGAGATTCATCGGATTTGCTAATTATTATCGACAGTTCATCCGGGGGTTCTCTTCCCGCATTGCACCTATCCTGGCCCTCATCCGGAAAGGGGGTAAACCCAGCCTGTGGCCTCCATCTGCCATAGAAGCCTTTCAGTCCTTGAAAGAGGCCTTCACATCCGCTCCTGTTCTCCGACATCCCAATCCTGCACTACCCTTCTGCATCGAGGTTGATGCTTCTGAAGTCGGAGCCGGAGCTATCCTGTCTCAGAGACACTCCACTGATGGAAAATTGCACCCCTGTGCGTATTTCTCCAAGAAGTTCTCATCCGCAGAGCAGAACTATGATGTCGGAAATCGAGAACTCTTGGCAGTCAAGCTTGCCCTTGAAGAATGGCGTCACCTCCTGGAGGGCTCTGAAATTCCTGTCCAGATTTACACAGATCACAAGAATCTGGAGTTTATACAGTCCCTCAAGAGGCTAAATCCCAGACAAGCCAGGTGGGCCCTTTTCTTTTCCCGATTTAACTTTGTTTTGACTTATCGCCCAGGTTCCAAGAATCTGAAGGCCGACGCCTTGTCTCGTAGCTTCACTCCGGTGGACCGTGACCCTGAGAGGCAGAAACCAATCATTCCACCAGTCAAGATCATTGCCTCTCTGTATCCCCAATTTGCCGACCAGATCCTGGCTGGGCAGTCCTCAGCTCCTCAAGATACTCCGATTGGCATGGCCTTCGTCCCTCCAGAACTTCGCCTGGCCATCCTGCAACAAACCCACTGCTCCAGGCAAGCTGGACATCCTGGTCCGGCCAAGACCCTTGAACTCTTGAGGCGCCTAGTCTGGTGGCCTGATATCCGCAAGGATGTAAAGGACTTTGTGGCTGCTTGTAATGTCTGTGCCACTTCTAAGCCTAGCCATTCCCGCCCCAGCGGGTTGTTACAGCCTTTGCCGGTTCCCTCTCGTCCGTGGACGCACCTCTCTATGGACTTTATTGTCGAACTTCCTCCCTCCGGTGGGAATACTGTGATCTGGGTTGTCATAGACCGCTTCAGCAAAATGGCCCATTTCATCCCTTTGAAGAAGTTACCCTCTGCGGTGGAATTATCCCAACTCTTTATTAAGTACATCTTCCGCCTGCATGGTTTCCCGGTGGAGATCGTCTCCGACAGAAGCACCCAGTTCACCGCCAAGTTCTGGCGTTCCCTATGTAAAGACTTGGGAATAACACTTCAATTTTCGTCCGCCTACCACCCGCAGACGAATGGGGCAGCTGAACGTGTGAACCAAGCCTTAGAACAGTTCCTGAGGAACCACGTGTCTCTTTGCCAGGACGATTGGTCTGACCTCCTCCCGTGGGCGGAGTTTGCTCATAATAATGCATGTCATTCCTCCACAGGAAGGTCTCCATTTATGGCGGTGTATGGACAGCACCCTCAAGCCTTTCCTCAGGACTTCGTGTTGTCGGACGTCCCGGCTGCAGATGATCTGGCAGCCCATATGTTTGCTATTTGGGCTGCAACCAAGTCTAACCTGGAGAAGAGTGCTCTAGTCCACAAGACTTTCGCGGATCGCCGTAGAAGGCCCTCTCCTCCCTACAAGGTGGGTGATAGTGTCTGGCTCTCTTCCAGGAATATTCGCTTGAAGGTGCCATCTCCCAAGTTGGGTCCGAAGTTCCTGGGTCCGTTCCCCATCTTGGAGATAATTAACCCTGTAGCCATCAGACTTCAACTCCCACCAGAGATGAGAATCCCCAACGTGTTCCACGTCTCCCTGGTGAAGCCCACCGTCTCCAACCGTTTCTCTGGTGTCCAATCTCCTCCTCCTGCTGTCTCTGTGGAAGGTCAACAAGAATTCGAGGTGGAGAGAATCCTTGATTCCAGAATCTCCAGAGGGTCCCTTCAATACCTCATCCATTGGAAGGGCTTTGGCCCCGAAGAATGCTCTTGGGAGGGACACCGTGATGTGCATGCTCCTCGTTTGGTAAGAGACTTCCACTCCAAGTTTCCCCAGAAACCAAGTCCCGGTGGTCCTGAGGCCCCCCGTGAGGGGGGGGGTACTGTCAAGACCGCCGGGAGTGCGAGGAGTCGCGTCCGCTCCCGGCGGCGAAGAATCCAAGATGGCGGCGCCCAGGCAACCCACGTGGGTTCCGACGCCGGCGCAGTGACGCCAGCACGGCGCGCCGGTCGCAGGCGCGCTGACGCTAGCGCAAGGGCGCTAAATTCAAAGATAAAAGAACGCCTGAGGCGCCAAGATGGCGCCCGAAAATAGGATCCTGTTCCCTTAGAGATTCCTGGGTTCCCTTGCTGTTTCCCCTGCTTATAATCTGCCTGATTCCTTGGTGTGACCCCTTGCCTGGACCTGGACTTCGCTGATACTCTGCCTGCCATAGACCCCCTGCCTGGCCCTGGACTTTGTTTGTATTCCGCCTGCCTTTTGACCTGTGTTTGGATTTTGATTATTCTCTTGCCTTACCCCTGGATACCACGACCCTGATCCCTCCTGAGGGGCTTCCTCCTAGATCCGGACTACTCCCCAGAGGGGGCTCCCAGCTCCCTGACAGGAACCTTCTGAGTGATGTAATGGCATTTCTTTAAGCACCCTGCTTCACATAAGCACTTGTTATTCCTCCCTTAAAGTCACCACAGGACAGAGATAATCATTCTGTGTAATATATGATATAGGTGTTATAGTAAACTCAGTTAGGGTGAGAGTTAAGGTGAACATTCTTCCCTTCCCCCAGATACTCTAGTAACTGAATAGACACATGGGCCCTGTATGTAATCTTAGCTTGTAAAACAATGCAAATTATTAGATAAACTATAATTTATTATTTTAATAGGATGCAATATTTCTTATTTTCAATTTTTTTCAATTATAGGAAATATATGACACATGTACCAGAGGAATGTAAACAGTGGAAGAAGTAACTGCCCCTATATATACAGTCATATGAAAAAGTTTTGGAACCCCTCTCAGCCTGAATAATAATTTACTCCACTTTCAACAAAAAAGATAACGTGGTAAGTCTTTCATTTCCCAGGAACATCCGGGTAGTGGGGTGTTTTCTGAACAAAGATTTTTAGTGAAGCAGTATTCAGTTTTATGAAATTAAATCAAATGTGAAAAACTGGCTGTGCAAAAAGTTGGTTAATTTGAATGCATGTAACTGCTCAATACTGATTGCTGGCAATACCAAATTGGTTAGATTAGCAGGTTAAGCCTTGAACTTCATTGGCAGCTGTGTCTAATCATGAGAAAAGGTATTTAAGGTGGCCAATTGCAAGTTATGCTTCGGTTTGACTCTCCTCTGAAGAGTGACAGCAAGGGATCCTCAAAGCAACTCTCAAAAGATCTGAAAACAAAGATTATTCAGTATCATGGTTTAGGGGAAGGCTACAAAAAGTTACCTCAAAGGTTTAAACTGTCAGTTTCAACTGTAAGGAACATAATCGGGAAATGGAAGGCCACAGGCACAGTTGCTGTAAAACCCAGGTCTGGCAGGCCAAGAAAAATACAGGAGCGGCATATGCAGAGGATTGTGAGAATGGTTACAGACAACCCAAAGATCTCCTCCAAAGACCTGTAAGAACATCTTGCTGCAGATGGTGTATCTGTACATCGTTCTACAATTCAGTGCAATTTGCACAAAGAACATCTGTATGGCAGGGTGATAAGGAAGAAGGCCTTTCTGCACTCACGAACAGAGTCACTTGTTGTATGCAAAAGCTCATTTAGACAAGCCACAGTCATTTTGGAACAAAGAGAAGCACTTTGAGAAGCGCTTTGCATGGCAGAAGAACACCCCATTCCAAGAAAAACACCTGCTACCTACTGTCAAATTTGTGGAGGTTCCATCATGCTGTGTTGCTGTCTGGCTAGTTCAGGGACTGTGGCCCTTGTTAAAGTCAAGGGTCAGATGAATTCAACCCAATATCAACAAATTCTTCAGGATAATGTTCAAGCATCAGTCACAAAGTTGAGGTTAAGCAGAGGTTGGATATTCCAACAAGACAATAACCCTAAACACATTTTCGAAATCTACAAAGGCATTTATGCAGAGGGAGAAGTACAATATTCTGGATTGGCCGTCACAGACTACTAGGCTTGAATATCATCAAAAATCTATGGGGTGATTTGCAGCAGGCTCTCCGTGCTCGGCAGCCATCAAATTTAACTGAACTGGGGAGATTTTGTAAGGACGAATGGTCAAAAATACAGGTATGGGACCTGTTAACCAGAATGCACGGGACCTGCGTTTTTCCGTTTAATAGATCTTTGGGTCTTCATGCCTTAAGTCTACTAAAAATTAATTTAAACATTAAATAAAGCCAATAGTCTGGTTTTGTTTCCAATAAGGATTAATTATATCTTAGTTGGGATCAAGTACAAGCTACTGTTTTATTATTACAGAGAAAAGAGAGAACATTTTTAAAAATTTGGATTATTTGGATAAAATGGAGTCTATGGGAGACAGCCATTCCATAATTCGGAGCTTTCTGGATATTGGGTTTCCGGATAAGGGATCCTATACCTGTACCACCATCCAGAATCCAGATACTCATCAAAGTTACATAGTTATATAGTTAAATTGGGTTGAAAAAAGACAAAGTCCATCAAGTTCAACCCCTCCAAATGAAAACCCAGCATCCATACACACACCCCTCTCTACTTTTAATGAAATTCTATATACCCATACCTATACTAACTATAGAGCTTAGTATTACAATAGCCTTTGATATTATGTCTGTCCAAATAATCATCCAAGCCACTCTTAAAGGCATTAACTGAATCAGCCATCACAACATCACCCGGCATTGCATTCCACAACCTCACTGTCCTGACTGTGAAGAACCCCCCTACATTGCTTCAAATGAAAGTTCTTTTCTTCTAGTCTAAAGGCTATAGGAAACATCTAGAGGCTGTAACATTTGCAAAAGGAGGCTCAAATAAGTATTGATGTAATATCTCTGTTGGGGTGCCCAAATTTATGCACCTGTCTAATTTTGCTATGATGCATATTTTCTGTTAATCCAATAAACTTTCACTGGAATTCAAAGTGAGTGTGGGAGCTGCTAAGAGAATTTTGCATATGATCTAAGTGTTGTATGTGGAATAAGTGTTAAGCAGCGTTAAAAACCTTAAGGTGTTGGTGTTTGCTGTGCATGCTGGGAGTGCTGGGTGCAAGAAGGGAGTAAGTGCAAATAACTGACTGCTGAGAGTTATCTGACTGAGACAAACAGATTTTTCTTTTCTCTGTTTGTGGTAAATTAGTAGATACATTTAGTGCATTTATTTTCTTTTTGTGTTTTAGCCTGAGAGTTTCTAAGGGGAACATTTTTTTTAAAAAGTTAATAAGGGGTTGTTATTTTATTCCTCTTTCCCTCTTCTGTTAATTAAGGGGGAGAAGTTAATCATGTAAATTCTGATCAGGCTTTGTGTTCTGTGGTTTGAAACCTAAACTTTGTGAATTCAAAGCGAGTGTGGGAGCTGCTAAGCAAGTGTTGCATGTGATCTAAGTGTTGCATGTGGATTAAGTGTTAAGCAGCGTTGGGAATTGCACTTGGGAGACTGTAAGTACCCAGTGTAAATATGAGTGCAAGTGGGTTTGCTGGTATTACTCAGTGTGTGTCTTGTCACACTGAGGAGGAGGAGGCTAAGCTCCTGATGCAAATAGAAAAGGCTGTTAATTTGGGTAAAGTAATGATAATGGGGGATTTTAATTACCCAGATACTGACTGGAGCAACAGTAATGGGAAAAAGTTTATAAACTTGTCGCATGACAATTTTATGGCACAGGTTGTTGAGGAGCAAACCAGAAAAAATGCTATTCAGGATCTAGTGATCTCAAATGACCCAGAACTTATAGCAAATGTGCAAGCCATTGAACCCCTGGGTAATAGTGACCATAATGTTATATCATTTAATGTCTGGTGCAAAAAACAAATATATACTGGGGCAACAAAAACCATGAATTTTGGAAAAGCTAATTTTAGTGCCTTGAGGGCTGCCCTTCAGAGTATTGATTGGGCCATTATGTTTTCAGCTAAAACCACAGAACAGGTTGTCATTTAAAATGATATTAAATCATTACTGCTCTCAATTTATTCACTTGAGGAAATGTAGAAGCTATAAGAAACATCCTATGTGGCTTAATACAGAAGTAAAGAAGTTAATAGGAAAGAAGAGCAAGGCATTTAAAAACTACAAGTCTGTTGGGACAGAAGTAGGGATGCACCAAATCCAGGATTCGGTTTGGGATTCGGGCTTTTTCAGCAGGATTCGGCCGAATCCTTCTATCCGGCCGAACCGAATCCTAATTTGCATATGCAAATTAGGGGCAGAGAGGGAAAGCGCATGACTTTTTGTCACAAAACAAGGAAGTAAAAAATGTTTTCCCCTTCCCATCCCTAATTTACATATGCAAATTAGGATTCGGTTTCGTTATTCGGCCGAATCCTTTGTGAAGGATTCGGGGGTTTGGCCGAATCCAAAATAGTGGATTCGGTGCATCCCTAGACAGAAGCTGCATTTAATAAATATTAACATAATAATAAATGTAAATTCAGCAATCCGGAAGGCCAAGAAAGGAAATGAAGAGTGCATTGTGGCGGAGGCTAAGACTTACCCCAAAACGTTTTTTAAATATTTTAATAGTAAAAAGATTCAGGTTGAGAGTGTTACTCCATTAAATAATGATACCAGTATGGTTGTAACAGATACAAAAAAGGCAAATATGCTAAATCAGTTATTTTCTTCAGTGTATACAGAGGAGTCTGAGTTCCCAGGCAGCATCAAGGGCAAATAAGGTGTTGAGCTGTATTAAAAGGGGCATAGATTCACGGCAGGAAGCGGTCATTCTTCCACTTTATAAAGCACTGGTAAGGACCCATCTAGAATATGCCGTACAGTTTTGGTCTCCATCACTCAAACAGGATATTATTGTATTAGAGAGGGTACAGAGAAGAGCAACTAAGCTGATAAAAGATATGGAAAATCTTAGCTATAAAGAAAGACTGGCCAAGTTGGTTCACGCTGGAGAAGAGGCGTTTAAGGGGTGATAAGGGGATTATATAATAATCTCTCTAATGCTTTATTTACCAGTAGGTCTTCCCAGCTGACACGAGGTCACCCATTCTGTTTAGTAGAAAAGAGGTTATGCCTAAATATTGGGAAGAGTTTTTTTTTTTACAGTGAGAGCTGTGATGATGTGGAATTCTCTCCCTGAATCAGTTGTACAGACTGATATATTAGATAGCGTTAAGAAGGGGTTGGAAGGCTTTTTAGCAAGTGAGGGAATACAGGGTTATGGAAGATAGCTCATAGTACAAGTTGATCCAGGGACTAGTCTAGCCATTTTGGAGTCAGGGGGGGAATTTTTCCCCCTCTGAGGCAAATTGGAGAGGCTTCAGATGGGGTTTTTTGCCTTCCTCTGGAACAACTGGCAGTTAGGCAGGTTAAAAAAATGTGTGTATTTTTTCAACCTAACTTACTATGTTACTGCTGAAATACTACTGTTTCCATAAGGCATGTTATATATTAACCCTTTAACCGCCAAGCATGTACGGCGTACGTGCTGGCGGTTCAGGGCTCAGGCTGCCAAGAACGTACCATGTACGTTCTCCTGCAGCTGAGCCCTACTCTCTGCATCGGCGGCTTATGCCGCCTCCCCAGAGAGTCAGAAGAGTTGACAGCCCCCTGGGCAACAAGGCTGGTTGGCTGTCGAGTCGGATCTGCGACACGATTGTCGCAGATCCGACTTCAAAGTCGCAAATGCGCTGGAAATAGCGCTGCTGCGTCATACTCACCTCTTCCTTCCTGCACAGCCGCCCACACACTTCCTGCTGCGCAGTAACTCTGCAGACACGCTGTTCTGGCTGCCTCCATCGGTTCCAGCGATCCTCCTGCTACAAAAACGGTAAGTGCACGTTTTTTTACACACTTACCTGCACTTAAACATACCTACAGTACATTTATACACTTACACAAACATTTTAGTAAAAAATTTTATTTTTTTATTTTAGCACACTTGGTCAATTTTGTACACTTATTTACACTTTATTTACACTTATTTACACTTAATTACATGTATTTGCACACTTATTCATTGTACCGTTTGTTTTGCCTAAAAACATGTTATTTTGACAGCGTGACTATTGGATAATCGATTTCGGCCACTAATTACGCTGTCGGATCAAGTATTTTGTTATTTCATTGATTTACGCTATTTTTGTGGTTTTATTGCAATTTTATCCCTGCATTATTGTTCCTTATGAATTTTTAGTATTGTTTTGCTGTTTGGTACTTTGGTATGGAAAGATTTATTTTACTTAGTTTGATTTGCCAGAATATATGCTTTCCAAAAATATATCGTTTTCTGGGGGTCTTTTTACATTTTGTGGGTCTTACGGCACATAACGCACAGTTGGGGCTCGCTTTTCTGCAGCTTAGTTGGCTAGCGTGAAAATTCATATGCATGTTTTTCATTTGGGGTCCATACACGCCACATACTTTGGTAAATCTTTGCATATTGGGCATCAAACTATTAAGTAGACCTCTGACGTCCATATTTAGGGTGATTTTTCTTTATACGTAAAACATTGTGTGCGATAAATGCTGCAAACTGCAAAAATTTTAGGCGATTTTCAGAAATGTTGTAAAAACCTCTACGTTTAGAAAAGCTTTGCAGTTTGGTAGTTTGGTGTAGAAAGACGTCTTTATCTTTGTTGGATTCGTCAGAATGTGTACTTTCCAAAAACATATGGTTTTGGGGGGTCTTTGCTGTTAGGAGGGTCTTGAGGCACATAATATGAAGTCAAGGGTCTATGTTCACAGAAGGCGAATCGGCAGCGGAGAAAAATCATATGCACTATTTTCATTTGGGGTCCGCACATGCCAGCTGCCTTGGTATATCAATGCATATTGGGCATCAAACTGTTCAGTAGACCCTTGGCATCAATATTTAAGGTGTTTTACAATTGTATGCAAAAAATTGGGTGAGATAAATGCGGGTAATTGCAATATTTTTAGGCAATTTCAAAAATGTAAAAACTGTTGCTTTTATCGCCAAATTTAGGAAAGGCTTGCAACTTGGTACTTTGGAGTACAAAGACATGCATACCCAATTTGGATTCGCGGGAATGTGTACTTTTCCGAAAATATATAGTTTTCTGGGGTGAATGTGCCTTTTTCTACCTTTGCTCCCCCCCAAAACTATGTATATGTGTTGATTTTGCAGTACCTGAAATGACAAACCATACAGGGGTCTTCCTTTTGGGGGCCCTATATGCCACGTGCTTGGGTACACCTATACATATTGGGCATCAAACTGTTCATATTTGGGGTGATTTCTCTTGATACCTAAAAGTATGTGGGTAATACGATGCTGCAGGGTAGAAATTTTGAAGTCATTTTTGGAAACGTCACCAAAATCACCAAATTTAGGAATGGTTTGCGGCTTGGTACTTTGGAGTACAAAGACATGCATACCCAATTTAGATTCGTGGTAATGTGTACTTTCCGAAAATATATGGTTTTCTGGGGTGAACTTACTTTTTTCTACATTTGCCCCCCCTCAAAACAATGTAAATGTGTTGATTTTGCAGTATCTGAAATGACAGACCATATGGGTCTTCCTTTTGGGGCCCCTGTATGCCACGTGCTTGGGTACACCTATACATTTTGGGCATCAAACTGTTCAGAGGACCCTAGGCTTTCATATTTGGGGTGATTTATCTTGATACCTAAAATTATGTGGGAAATACGATGCTGCATGGTGGAAATTTTGAGGTGATTTTTGGAAATATCACCAAAATCACCAAATTTAGGAATGGTTTGCGGCTTGGTACTTTGGAGTAGAAAGACATGCATACCCAATTTGGATTCGTGAGAATGTGTACTTTCCGAAAATATATGGTTTTCTGGGGTGAACTTACTTTTTTCTACCTTTGCCCCCCCCAAAAACAATGTAAATGTGTTGATTTTGCAGTACCTGAAATGACAGACCATATGGGGGTCTTCATTTTGGGGCCCCTATATGCCACGTGCTTGGGTACACCTATACATTTTGGGCATCAAACTGTTCAGAGGACCCTAGGCTTTCATATTTGGGGTGATTTGTCTTGATACCTAAAAGTATGTGGATAATACGATGCTGCAGGTTAGAAATTTTGAAGTCCTTTTTGAAAATGTCCCCAAAATCACCAAATTCAGGAATGGTTTGTGGCTTGGTACTTTGTAGTACAAAGACATGCATACCCAATTTAGATTCGTGTCAATGTGTACTTTCCAAAAATATATGTTTTTTGGGGTGAACTTATTTTTTTTCTACCTTTGCCCCCCCAAAACGATGTAAATGTGTTGATTTTGCAGTACCTGAAATGACAGACCATATAAGGGGGGGGTCTTCATTTTAGGGCCGATATATGCCACGTGCTTGGGTACACCTATACATATTTGGCATAAAACTGTTCAGAGGACCCCAGGCTTTCATATTTGGGGTGATTTGTCATGATACCTAAAAGTATGTGTGTAATACGATGCTGCAAGGTAGAAATTTTGAAGTGATTTTTGGAAATGTCACCAAAATCACCAAATTTAGGAATGGTTTGCGGCTTGGTACTTTGGAGTAGAAAGACATGCATACCCAATTTGGATTCAGGGGAATGTGTACTTTCCGAAAATATATGGTTTTCTGGGGTGAACGTACTTTTTTCTACCTTTGCCACCCCCAAATCTATATAAATGTGTTGATTTTGAAGTATCTGAAATGACAGAAAAAATGGGGGTCTTCTTTTTGGGGCCCGTATAAGCCACGTGCTTCAGTACACCTATACATATTGGGCATCAAACTGTTCAGAGGACCCCAGGCTTTCATATTTGGGGTGATTTCTCTTGATACCTAAAAGTATGTGGGTAATACGATGCTGCAGGGTAGAAATTTTGAGGTGACTTTTGGAAATGTCACCAAAACCACCAAATTTAGGAATGGTTTGCGGCTTGGTACTTTGTAGCACAAAGACATGCATACCCAATTTAGATTTGTGGCAATGTGTACTTTCCGAAAATATATGGTTTTCTGGAGTGAACGTACTTTTTTCTACTTTTGCCCCCCCCCCCCCAAAACGATGTAAATGTGTTGATTTTGCAGTACCTAAAATGACAGACCATATGGGGGACTTCTTTTTGGGGCCCCTGTATGCCACGTGCTTGGGTACACCTATACATATTGGGCATCAAACTGTTCAGAGGACCTAGGCTTTCATATTTGGGGTGATTTCTCTTGATACCTAAAAGTATGTGGGTAATACAATGCTGCAGGGTAGAAATTTTGAGGTGACTTTTGGAAATGTCACCAAAATCACCAAATTTAGGAATGGTTTGCGGCTTGGTACTTTGGCGTAGAAAGATATGCATACCCAATTTGGATTCAGGGGAATGTGTACTTTCCGAAAATATATGGTTTTCTTGGGTGAACTTACTTTTTTATACTTTTGCCCCCCCCCAAAACGATGTAAATGTGTTGATTTTGCAGTACCTAAAATGACAGACCATATGGGGGTCTTCATTTTGGGGCCCCTGTATGCCACGTGCTTGGGTACACCTATACATATTGGGCATCAAACTGTTCAGAGGACCCTAGGCTTTCATATTTTGGGTGATTTCTCTTGAAACCTAAAAGTATGTGTGTAATAGGATGCTGCAGGGTAGAAATTTTTAGGTGATTTTTGGAAATGTCGCCAAAATCACCAAATTTAGGAATGGTTTGCCGCTTGGTACTTTTGTGTAAAAAGACATGCATACCCAATTTGGATTCAGAGGAATGTGTAGTTTCCGAAAATATATGGTTTTCTGGGGTGAACGTCCTTTTTACATTTTGGGCATCAAACTGTTCAGAGGACCCTAGGCTTTCATATTTGGGGTGATTTATCTTGATACCTAAAAGTATGTGGGAAATACGATGCTGCATGGTGGAAATTTTGAGGTGATTTTTGGAAATATCACCAAAATCACCAAATTTAGGAATGGTTTGCGGCTTGGTACTTTGGATTAGAAAGACATGCATACCCAATTTGGATTCGTGAGAATGTGTACTTTCTGAAAATATATGGTTTTCTGGGGTGAACTTACTTTTTTCTACCTTTGCCGCCCCCTAAAACTATGTAAATGTGTTGATTTTGCAGTATCTGAAATGACAGAACAAATGTGGGGTCTTCCTTTTGGGGCCCCCTATGCCACGTGCTTGGGTACACCTATACATATTGGGCATCAAACTGTTCAGTGGACCCCAGGATTTCATATTTGGGGTGTTTTACATTGATACCTAATGATGTGTGGGAGATATGTTGCTGTAGAGTGGAAGCTTTAAGGTCATTTTTCAAAAAATTCACCAATTTCTATAAAGCATTATAACTTTAGGAAACAATTGCAACTTGGTAGTTTGGAGTACAAAGATATTTTTACCCATTTTTGGTTCACCAGAATCTGTTCTTTCTAGTAATGGGTAGTTTTCTAGGGTAGACCTACTGTTAGCGGAATGTTTGGCCTTGAAATCAGAAGTATGCCGTTTGGGGAGCGTTGCTTTGGAAATTTGGTTGTGTACTGCTTGTAGATTTTGAGCTATACAAGTGAGAAATCTCCATAAAACTATATATATTTGGTATTGCCGCGTTCAGGAGACATAGACCTTTCTAAATCGGCTGTGTTCTCGTACATAAAATAAATGATGTTTCTGATATATGTGATTGTTCTTCGTGAAACATGATTTTTTTCATTTTATTAGATACTTAGAAGCCTATATTTTTTTACAGAAGTAGAATTACATATTGTGAAAGTTCAGGTTGTCCTGAAAAAAACAATATATTGTTTTCCTGGGTAAACTAAAAGACCACCCCAGGAAAGGCCCTTAAAGTGAAAGAGTGAAAAATATCTAAAAACTGCTTGGCAGTAGATGTTCGCATCTAGGACAAAACAGCTGGCAGGGAAAGGGTTAAAAGGAAGTTGCTACTTTGAAAGCTCAGCCAATGATAAACAAAACTCCAAAGAATTAAGAGGGGTTCCAAAACTTTTTCATATGACTGTATATATATATTTTTAGTAACTGTTTCTCTCACAGTTATTTTCCATTTTATTTTTCCCACAGATGGCAATCCTCTAATGAATTTATTGTGCCTCTATGATCCAGCATGGAGCTGCCATGCACCAAAGACTTCTACTGGCAAACATTGGCACCACTACAAAGCCCACGTGTGTACTGCTCCATAGTAGAAACTGGGGGTAAAATGTTTGCTGTTGGAGGCTGTGATGATGCAGGAAACCCAATGAATACTTTTGAGGTATTTTCTCCAGAAGCCAACCGGTGGAGCAGCCTAGAACCAATGCCATCATCTCGTGTTGGAGTTGCAGTGGTAGCCCTGGGCAAAAGAATCATGGTAGTGGGGGGAGTTGGAGAGAACCAAACCCCACTAACATACAACATTGACGAAGGAAAATGGAAGAAGAAGAGTTCTTTTCGTGAACCTGCCATGGGAATATCTGTCACTGTTAGAGGTAAAGGTCCCTATGTCAGTTTGTGCAGAAAAAAATATATATTTTTTTTCCTTCTCCCTATGTCAGTTTGGGCAGACTGCAGAAGAGCTGTCACTTTTTCCAAAGAACAGCAAAACTACAACTATGCCTGATTATGTACAGTGTTTTATTGTCACGCTCCAGTAAGAAGGTTCACAATTCACACCCCTTCCATGAAACACAAATCTTCCTTTGCAGTGTGACTTTCAATGTTGTTTATGTTTTGGGTCTTTTTCATTGTGTCTCTGGGAAATAGAGAACATAAATAAGAGAGCCTCTTTTGTCTTGTCCAAGATTGCAGGGTGTATGCAGCTGGTGGGATGGGTTCAGATCTACGACCACATTGTTTCTTACAGCAGTATGATATGCTGAAAGATATTTGGGTTCATTTTACTCCAATGCCTACACCTAGATATGGTGCCACCTCCTTTCTGTGTGGGACAAAGATTTATGTTTTGGGTAAGTTTTATTATTCTCAGTGTTTTATAACCCTTAGAGAGCAAATTTCACATCTGCAGTGGCATCCATTCTCTCCGTGCTCCCCAGCCATCTATTACGTTTAAATTTCTTTATTATACGTAGTAGTTTAAGTTGAAATTAATTACATTTCCATCAAGATATAAATCTATGCTTTGAGAATGGACACACAGCTGAAATGTAACATAGGACTGTATAAAACTGTATAGCTTGTAACTTTACTGCGCAGTGCATTTCATACAGTATGTGGATTATTCAGAAAGGGTTGTGGGTTTTGTCATGTTTTAATTCATCCTTGGTTTAGTTGCTTAGCATGTTTATAATTTCAATATATATTATAAATATTTAATATAAAAACTGGATATTTATGATTCTCATAAGTTTTTGGTAATTGAAAGGTTTATATTTCTAGTACTTTTTATGTAACAATCTACAAATAGAAACAATATATGTATTATCAATTAAATATATGTATTATCAATTATTAATATGTAACTTCCTTTTTCTGACAGATTTCATTTTAAATTCTGTAGGACAGTTCAGAGATATGTCGCAGATTGTACAATTGTTTCACTTAGTACCTCTGCCAATGGCAGTAATGATTCAAGCTGTCTCTCACTGATGCATTTATTCTCACAGGGGGAAGACAGGCCAAATATGCAGTTAATGCCTTTGAAGTATTTGACATTGAGACACGCACCTGGACTAAATTTCCAAGCATTCCCAATAAGAGGGCATACTCCAGATACCGTATATACCCGTCTATAAGCAGACCCGAGTATAAGCCGAGGTACCTAATTTTACCTACAAAAACTGGGAAAACTTATTGACTCTTGTATAAGCCTAGGGGGAGAAATGCATTTTAGGACATATTCAGTAGAACACACACTCCTGATCCCGACTGTGTGCAGGTGCCAGCGAACTACAAGCCAGTGAACTAGAAGCCAGTGAACTGAGAACAGTGGGGGGGCTGAAGCTGAAGGAGGGCTGGAGAGACTAAGGTTGAACATAGTTGTGTGGCCAGACCAAAAGTGACAGGAAAGTTGCAGCAAGTTCTACTCTGCACACACTCACCTCCACAGTCTGTCCCAGCTCCAGATGAAATCCCACCACACACACAGCATGCAGCCAGGCAGAGAAACAATCCCAGGGAATTGCTAAGGCATCTCTCCCCTTCTTCCATGCTCCTCAAGCCCTCCCTTCGTGCTGTGCTGCTCAAGTCCTCCCTCTCTTCCGTTATGCAGTGCTGCTCAACCTCCCCTTCCTGCTGTTCAAGTCCGCTCAATCTCTTTCCCTTTGTGCTGCACAAGTCTGCTCGATCTCCCTCCCCCTCCCTTCCTGCTTTTCAAGTCCGATCGCACACTATCACTCCTGTTCCCTTCGTGCTGCTTTCTCCTTGTCACAGCCGGAGTAATCTGATCCGGCTGCAGGAATGTGACAAGGGAGGAACGGAGCCGAGCACCAGTTGAGCTGTTGGAAAAAAAAGTCGGACAGCAGAAAAGAAAAGCTGTGGATGTTCCAGGGTGCTACTGCGGGCCAGTGTAAAGCCGGGAGGCGCTTCCTGATGACGCACTGAAGCAGTCAGAGAGGCAGACTTTTGCCAGGATGGGGGTGAGTGAGAGCACGCAGGAGCTCCTAAGCGCAGCCTTTTGTTTTGCAGCCTTTCACATACTGACCCGCGTATAAGCCGAGGTAGAGTTTTTCAGCACATTTAGGGTGCTGAAAAACTCGGCTTATACACGAGTACATACGGTATGTGCTCAGTGAGGGTTCTCTGTACAGCCTTGGAGGCCTGCGCCAAGGGGGTACCTACCGCCGACCAAAATTCACCAAGACAGTGGATATATTCGAAATGGAGCAAGGTTGGTTCAGACTTGTAAATGGTGAAATGAATTAAGTAGGACCAAGTTGCATTTTTTCCTATTTCATTTCTGCAACTTACTAGTTTCTCTTTTTTGTCTATATTTTCGTTTACTCCATGTTGTCAAAGCACAATGGGTCATTTATCAGCACTAGGCAAATTTGCCCTTTGGCAGTAACCCATGGCAACCAATTAGATTGCTGCATTCATTGTTCTACTTGCAGATGGCTTTAACAAGCTAATCACTGATTGGTTGCTATAGGTAACTGCCCATGGGCAAATTTGCCCAGTGTTGATAAATGAGCCCCAATGTTTTATGTATGTAAAAGATAGATAAAGATGGCATAGCATTATTATAAAATACGGTATGGTGGTAAAATTGCAATGCAGTTAATAAAATAGGAGCTGTTATTGGCAACAGAAACACATGAAGATCTACTAAACAAGTCAGTCATTAAAGCAAATGTATTAGGTGGGCATTTGTTGCAACATGCTAACAGTCAAAGTGGATTCACATTGTCCTGGTGGTGAGCTGCCTGTAAGGCAATAGGAGGTTCATTGATTGTCCGTTAATTGGTAGGGATGCACTGAATCCATATTTTGTGGATTCAAGCACATACTAATTCTTTTCAAAATATTTGGATGACCAGTTGGAATCTGAACCCCACTTTGTATATTCAAATTTGAAAAAAAAATTGCACCAACTGAAAAAAATAAAAAAATTATCCAAACCTTAAATAATCACTTTATTTACTGGGAATATAGGGAGTCAGATTTTTTGAAAACCCATATTTGAGTATTCTCACGTTTTTTCCAAATATGAAAAAAACGGAAAATAACTAATGTAACTGGAGGAGTCAACGTGGGACTTGCATTTTTACTGTTGAATGCTATTCTAATATATACTCTTTTCTCATATCTGGGACATGGGAGCATTTTTACCAAAGCAGGTCTCCGTGAGCTATTATTTGGTTACCTTCCCATTGTTCTGTTGATAGGCTAGTAGGTAAGAAAGGGAGGGGGTGATATCATCCAACTTGCAATGCAGCAGTAAAAGGTGACTGAAGTTTATCAGAGCATAAGTCACATGACTGGGGGCACCTGCCACCTGGGAACTTACGACATGTCTAGCCCCATGTCAAAATAAAATATAAAAAAATGGATTATAGTGCAGAAACAGTAATGAATGTGACTATCCCCTTTAACAATTATGTGTGATTAATTTTACCATAAGTTTCCCCAGAAAATAATACAGAATTCACTGTCTCTACTTTTGCATCACTGAATACTGTGTTTACATGCTGCATATATAAAACTGTGTGACCTCCTAAAAGAAAAAAAATTTGTTTTGTTTTTGCTTGTGAATCAATGTCACAGAAAATTCAAACAAACATAAAATATATTTTATCTTTTCTGTTATTTTCAGGGGGCTGGATGAAGACTGAGCGATCTTGCTTTCTAAGAAAAAGAAGGGCTGATTTTGTTGCAGGTTCAATTCATGGAAGAGTTGTTGTGGCTGGTGGCCTCGGTAAAGACATGTTCATTTCTTGATTATTGTGTCTAACTAGCCGTTCTTTAGCAAAGAGTTGTTGTATAATGAGAATCATTTGCCAGCTTTGCTGAATAGGTACTTCTTGTTAGTCTGGGAAGCAGTGGATTTATTTTTACTTGCTTCTAAAAAATTTTGTGTTTTCTGATTTAAGGCTAAGTTCTTGTGGGACATTATCACCTTAAAGTTTTTATTTATCTATTCAGGGCTGTCGTCAGATATGTACAGGGGGTAACCACCTAAGTATACAGAGCCAGTAAGTTAAACACAATGGCAAATACAAATACTGGTTTAATGCATAACAATGTATTATTAACCAAAATAAATGCAGATTCAAACAACTAAGTAAATTTTGAATTCACTAAAGACGGGGCTAAAGGGGGCCTATGCCCAACTTTAGGACCTTTAAGGGTCCTGAGTCCTGGCCAGAGGATGGACTATCAAGGGGACTGAAAAGGTTTGATAACCACTGGGCTAGAAATAGGTTCTATATTTTGCTATGGAGTATGCCTCACAACCTTCCATGGGATGCCCTGCACCAATGGGTGCAGTCTTTTTTTAGCTTGCTACAAGTTATCTACAGCAATCTTGTAAAAAGGCTGAGGTTTAGCCACCTCACTCAGCCACATAGCAGTTTTCCATGCAACCTGCTTAATTAGTAGTCAATCCAGGCTGCAGTGAACAGAATTATGTCTTATGTTAATTACCAGTTCTTTAATATTTTGTGGCACACAGGTAACCAGCCCTCAGTCCTGGAGACAGCAGAAGTCTTTCATCCTGTGAAGAGCCGATGGGAGACTATAAGTCCCATGCCTACTCCACGTTGTGCTTGTGCTAACATTGTCCTGAAAAACAGACTGTATGCAATTGGTGGGGTCAATCAGGGTCCCAGTTCTGCTGTAGAAATGCTAAGTTTGGTAGAGTCCTGAAACTGTTTTGGATATTTGTTTTCATATCTAAATCTATACTGTTATAAACTGAGTAGTGTATTACTGTATAGCAGGCTTGGTGTTTATGAGCAGGAACTCATAAATGAAAAATGTCTTTGTATCTGTGCAGGGTATCAAAGAGGATATTCTAGGCCTGCTAAAATGTAATGCACATAATTCTTAGATATAACATTTAGAGAGTTGCTGTTTACATTCTTCCCAGCAATGCATACCCATGCACATTTTGTTTAAACTGTATTTATATTACTCAGCAATGGAAGGACCATGGAAGGATCATGATGAAATTTACATAAGTGTGCAGCAGCATTGGTGAGCAAACATTGTCATGGTAGTTTATGTGTGTGTGTACAATATAGAAAAGCTTTGTATACTTGGTGTATGTGCATATGGGTGTGCAATATCAGCAAACTATATAAAAAATATAAAATGTTCTGTAATTAGATGGCATGAATTGAGTAGATAGGATCACAACATTATACCCTAGGGGCAGTCAGTATAAAAACATAAAGTACTGCATGAATGATAGAATCAATATAGTAAATATGTATGCAGAGAACTGGAGTAGTGTGTTTATATTGCAGGAACAATGGCGCAGTATTTATGGTTGCAAATGATCAAGGCTCAATGTGTTTACAGATGGCTGGATTTGTGTCAGAACAAAACAACATGCTTATACAGTATAATACAAGGGAGGTATCGTCTTTAGTATCTAGCAAAGCAATACAGAGGAGTGTTCATATGCAAGAATGGTATGAATCTGCATAAATTTACAGGAGCAAATGTATGATACCTCATTTGTAATTACTGTTCTCTTTTCCCAGTATGGAACATGTGCTTGTGGAGTCCAGGGCAGAAATATACAATATCATCGAAATATACAATGCCATATAATACAATGTTTTTAATACTGTAGATGAGATAAACATGTAATCATTTGTCATTCATGACTATCTAGACATTACAGGATAAAAATCATCCTCATATAAAATATGACTGTTGCTGGCAATAAGGGGATTATTTATCAAAGGCTGAATTTTAGAGCTTTGTGAATTAACTCACACCTGGAATGGTTTCTAATTTAATAAAAAATGCTAATGTAAGAAACCGAATCGGTGTAGTCGGGGCGAAAAACTTAAATATTTGAATTGATCGAGTTTCCAGGTGAAACCCGCAGAAAAAAACTGGAACATCATGAAGGCTACAAACATCTTCAAAAGGTTTAAGGGACCTCTACCACTTTCTTCTACATGACCTGGACAGGTTTTAGATGGTGAATTTTCTTTTCAAGCTATTTTTAAAAAAATTCTCATTTTTTTACTTTTTATTTTAACCTGCAAATTTGAGTTTTGACTGAAAAGTACCCTGAAAACTTGAATTTTTAATGGAAAAAAACAACTCGACTTTTGATAAATAACTTCCTACATGTATATGTGCATGTATGTATAAATTTATTTATAAAGCACTACTGAAGCTGGCCATAGACGCACGATTCGTACGATTTTCGAACCGTGTTGGAGTGTCCCAACTTTTTTCGTGCTTCTGTTGAACATAACATTTGCACGATTGCTGTTAGAGGCAGAACATCTTATGATTTGTTCTTTTATTACTTTATTTGATCTGAATGGTCAGTGGCAGGTCGAGAGATTGCACCACACGATCGTTCATTATTGAAGGTATATCTGCACGTCTATGGCTAGCTCTAGATACACAGCACTGTATAATTTTACAGTATAGAAAGATACACACATGGAGGACAAACACTATAATTAGTTAATAATTTAATTAATAAATAAATAATCATATATTACATGCAGTGTTGTAAGAGACATAGTAGAAAGGATGACCCTGTCCTGTAGAACTGTTTCAGAGGGCAAATAACACATAACAAAACAAATATTACATAAATATTTAATTAGCACTTCAAACAGAGACAACTTTGTGACATGGGGCAATAAGATATTGGAGTACATTTCACAACACCATCAGTATATGCCAATATAAATCCTGCTAGATTAATTGAAGGTGAGCAGAAACCTAGACCTTTGGGGTTGCAGTGCATATGATCTACTGTTTGCTAAAACATATTGATACATATTAATATTTATACATGACCTTAAGGCTGGCATTGCAAGTACTGTCTTTTTGTTTGCTGATGCATCTAAATTGTGCAAAACAATAGGTTCCATGCAGAAGGTTTCTATTTTTTTGTGTGTTTTGTGGCCATGCAGGTTGCAGTTTAATTATTGTAAGGTTATGCATTTTGGGCCAAATAACTTAACGGTTAGATATACAGTCAATGGAAGTGTATTTTGGGACATTATTTGCTTAGAATTATTGAGAATATTATTTGCCTTTAATAGATTCCTGGTATTAACTCAGCTTGGGATAGTACAGTGCAGTTTTGGGCACCAGTCCATAGGAACGATATTAATCCGCAGGAAAGAATGCAGAGATTTAACTATGGTGTTGGGACTTGCAATGGCTGTGGGTCCTTTGAGGTGGCAGCCCTGGACACCCCAGTCCAGCACTGTCCAGGGCAACAATAACATAAAATGTGTTACAGGTCAATAGAAATATGTTTATAAATTCTTACTCCTTACTGATATAATTAGACCATATGGTGCACTATTTTTCTTCCTTTTTCTAAAGAAAACTTGAAAACAAAAGAGTTAAAGATAAGCAAAGGTTACTATAAATCAGTATTTAAATAAGCCAGTGGATCTGAATACATCTTCCCAGTATAATTACATGGATCTCAGCAGGTAATAAAATATGAGTGTGTGTCACTGTGTATTTAAACAGCAGCTTGTGTTTGCGTGATTAATCCACTTGTCCCACTATATTTACTATAAAACTATATTTAGGTCCCAAAAGAATGATGTTTTAGCTGTTCTTTCTCCCACCTTGCTTCCTACTAATAAAATGATGCCAATGACAGCAAAGCAGAGACAGTGTTTTAATTGCAATCAGATGTAAAACAATTAATGACCTGGAGGTGGGCATTGAAAGTACTGTTTCTATTTTTGCAGACGATACTAAATTGTGCAGAACTATAGGTTCCATGCAGGATGCTGCCACTTTGCAGAGTGATTTGTCTAAACTGGAAAACTGGGCAGCAAACTGGAAAATGAAGTTCAATGTTGATAAATGCAAGGTTATGCACTTTGGCAAAAATAATATAAATGCAAGTTATAGACTAAATGGCAGTGTGTTGGGAGTTTCCTTAAATGAGAAGGATCTAGGGGTCTTTGTAGATAACACGTTGTCTAATTCTGCGCAGTGTCATTCTGTGGCTACTAAAGCAAATAAAGTTCTGTCTTGCATAAAAAAGGGCATTAACTCAAGGGATGAAAACATAATTATGCCTCTTTATAGGTCCCTGATAAGGCCTCATCTGGAGTATGCAGTTCAGTTTTGGACTCCAGTCCTTAAGAGGGATAAGCTGGAGAGAGTGCAGAGACATGCAACTAAATTGGTTAGAGGGATGGAAGACTTAAATTATGAGGGTAGACTGTCAAGGTTGGGGTTCTCTGGAAAAAAGGCGCTTGCGAGGGGACATGATTACACTTTACAAGTACATTAGAGGACATTATAGACAAATGGCAGGGGACCTTTTTACCCATAAAGTGGATCACCGTACCAGAGGCCACCCCTTTAGACTAGAAGAAAAGAACTTTCATTTGAAGCAATGTAGGGGGTTCTTCACAGTCAGGACAGTGAGGTTGTGGAATGCACTGCCGGGTGATGTTGTGATGGCTGATTCAGTTAATGCCTTTAAGAATGGCTTGGATGATTTTTTGGACAGACATAATATCAAAGGCTATTGTCATACTAAGCTCTATAGTTAGTATAGGTATGGGTATATAGAATTTAATTAAAAGTAGGGATGGGTGTATGTATGGATGCTGGGTTTTCATTTGGAGGGGTTGAACTTGATGGACTTTGTCTTTTTTCAACCCAATTTAACTATTTAACTATGTATGTAATGTCTGAAAATATTTCTGCTTTATAACGATTACCACTTCCTTTGATGAATAAACACTTGATAAGATGTACAGAGGCTATGGATTGTTCGATCTGAGTGTTCTCCTGAACTGCAATCCTATCAAAGATATCAACATTGAAGAGCTGATGGGCGGTTGTGTAACACAGTCTGGCCTGCCATCTAGTGACCAGGAATTGGCTTGCAATGTTACAAATTTGTTGCCTTTAAAGGATAAGTAAACATTTAAAATAAGTGAATGTAATATTGATGAGGGTGCTATTCTAAGCACTTTTGCATTGTACATTCATTATTTATTTTTCTTTAATTCCAAGATTAGGGGATACATGTACTGTTATTATGAATGAATTTTGTTACAATATTGCCACCTGCTTGTCAGTTGTCGACCATTCTGACCACCAAGTAGTCAAGGAAGTTGTCAGGAGAAAGAAAGAGGCTGATCCGATGTTCAGGTCAGGAAAGTAAAGTGGGGGTAGGGTTGCCACCCTGCCAGTATTTACACCTGCCAAGACCGGGGCCGGTATTACAAATTTACCGGCAATGTAGCAGCCAGTAAATTTGTAATACCATTCAAAAAAGACACCTCGGCCTGCCCCCAATCCCCTGTAAACTCAGCTTTTTTTCTCCGTCTTCAGCAATCCCTTCCCTGCCCCTTTTTATGTCATGACCCGCCCCTTTTGTTCCTGGCCCCCCCACCAGCCGGTAAAAAATATAAGAAAAGGTGGCAACCCTAGGTGGGGGCTTCCCCCTACCGTTTGAAAGTATGATCGTTTCCCTGCAGAGCAGTTAGGGACCATCTGAAGTTTCCTATCTGCAGCTGTCAGAGCAAGTAAAACGAAGGTGGAATTTTTCTGCATACAGTGAGGTTTATAAAAACAGTACATACTTTTTTAAATTAAAGTATATTAGCGATAGATTTCTTTTTTATTAAAGAAAGTAAAAATTTGATTTTCTTTTTTTGCCTTTACATCCTCTGTAAGAAGCATCGCTACTGTATTAGCAAGTAAAGAAAGCAAATTACATCAATTCTGAAGGTGAATTGCTATGCAACATAATTTGAGCCCTGCAAACACCCTGGTATATTATAGATATTGCTGAAATGGGATTAAAAAAACAGTGACATTCCCAGTGTGTAATACAAGGTTGCTGAGTGATAAATAATCATGAAAAACTATTGTTACAATTATCACATAACAGAGCTGCCTGAACATACCGAAGACTCCCAGGCTGGTAAGAATGATTATTCCAGGACTTCCTCACAATGCTCTGCTTAGGTGCCAACCATCTGGTGATGCAGCTTTCCATCAGATTCTATCATATATTTTCAGGCAGCTGTTCTATCTTGAAGTTAAAAGTAACAAAAATACTTAATCTACTATACAGAGGACACAAATGCAGCTACTCCAGAGCCATGATTAAAATTGTATTGACATGTAACTCAGCCCTAAATAGGGTTGCCATCTTTCATTGACACTGTCCATATGGGGGGCAGAGTAGGTGCTGTTGGGTGGAGGAACAATGATTTATTGTTATTGAAGGGCCAGTGCAGTCAAAGGGAGGGGCTACAATGTGGCGGACCGCAATTGGCCAAATTGCATGTCAATCAGAGAAGAGTAAAAAAAAACTGAGGCAACCATAGCCCTAAACAGTTTCTCTAGACAAGAAGGCTATTGGTCATGTAATGCTCCACTTTGACACAACCACAAACGACCACACTTGGAAATTATACCAGGTCTCCAACTATGGGCGAACCACAAGATTAAATACACAAGGGAAATTATTGGTGGTAAGAGCCTCCTTGATTTTGCTGTCCTAAAACATAAACTCAATGAAATACTTTTTTCCATTTTCAACACAGACATGCACTCCAATCTCAGTTTCCAAATAACTGAATACTATATAGATAGTTACACAGTTAGTTATGCTGAAAATAAACACCCATCCATCAAGTTCAAACTTTTATGTCTATATAAAACCTGCCTGCTAGAGAAAGGCAAGAAAACCCGTCTAAAGCCTCTTGAATTTGCCTCAGAGGGGAAAAAACTCCTTCCTGATTCCAAGATAACAATAGAACCAGTTCCTGGATAAACTTGGTACCAAGCTATTTTTAATAACCCTCTATTTACTCACTTGCTAAAAAGCCATCCAAACCCTTCTTGAAGCTATCAAATATATCTGCCAATACAATCACTTCGGTAGAGAATTCTACAACTTCACGGCTCTCACTATAAAAAAAATCCTTCCCAAATATTTTTATGGAACCTCCTTTCTTCTAATCAGAATGGATGTAAGGACCTACCGGGAAAAAAAACATAAGTGAGCATATTATATGGTCTCTATATATTTATACATATTTATATCTCCCCTTAAGAGCCTCTTCTCCAGTGTAAACAAACTTGGTCAGTCTATTTTCAAAACTGAGACTTTCCATGCCCGTTACCAGGTTAGTTGACCATCTTTGGCCTCTTTTTAACCAAAACTGCACAGCATGTTTTAAATGGGGCCTTACCAGGGCTTTGTAAAGTGGAAGAATGGCCCTCTCCTCCAGCAAATATATTCCCCTTTTAATAAAGCTCAAGAACTTGTTTGCCATTGCAGATGCTGACTAGCATTGATTACGTCTGCCAATTTTATTATCTACCTGGACCTCACAGTCCTTCTTCATTATGGATTCGTTCTGCACAGTCCCATTAAGGGTATAAGTCACGCATATTTTTACATCCAGATGCATAATCTTACATTTATCAACATTCATTCTCAACTGCCATCCAGTTTGTCAAGGTCCTGCTGCAAGGATGCAACATCCTAAATGGCATTAATTAGGATGCATATTTTTGTGTCATGTGCAAACACTGATACATAACTTTCAATACCTTTCTCTAAGTCATTTATCGACAAATTAAATAAAAGCTGACCCAATACAGAATACTGTGAGACCCAGTGGTGTAACTATAGAGGAAGCAGACTCTGCGGGGGAACGTGGTGTCTGTTTCCTCTATAGCGCTCAAATCCCCTTTCCTGACACTTTCTATTTCTTTTAATTGACATGCTCTTGTCTGAGGGGGGTTGTATAGAGGCCCTCTAAAAATCTGGCAGGGGGACTGGCACGCTCTTGTTACACCCCTGGTGGGACCCCAATAAGAACCCTACTCTAGGTAGAGAATGTACTATTAAAAACCACCTTCTGTAAACAATCATTTAGCCAGTTTCCTATTAACAACATTATTAAAGTGGACATGTCACCCAGACATAAAAAACTGTATAATAAAAGTCCTTTTCAAATTAAACATGAAATCCAAATTCTTTTTTTTTATTAAAGCATTCATTATGGCTCATTAAACTCATTTAAAAATCTCAGCTGTCAATTAAATATTGCCTGCCCCTCCTCTATGCCTATGCATAGAGGGGGGGAAAACAATTGCTTTCACTTTCCATTCAGCGCTTACTAGATGTCACTGCCCTCCCCTAATACCCCCTCTCTCTCTTTCCTATTTAATTGTGTAGCTACGGTATGGGGATGGAGATCAGGTCCCCCATTCTGGTGCACAAACAAGATTTTGAGATGATACAAGGTTTGCCTTAACAACAGTGTCCACACAATGGCTCCTGCCTGCTTGCTATAATTATGAATTCCCAGACTGATGGAATTAAGATTCAAATGCTATAATTATGAATTCTCAGACTGATGGAATTAAGATTCAAATAATTTATACAATGTAAGTAAAGTTAATTTTGCTTGATTTACATGATAGACCAACAGACCTTAACTTAGTATCATTTTGGCAAAAATCAAATAGATAACATCTACTGCTACCCCCATTTCTTACTTACCTCATCATAAAAAGCAGTCAAAATGTTTGTTTAACATGACCTATCCATCATAAAGCTATGCTGATTACTGCTCTTAATGTCATTCAAACTTCCAGGCCTATAATTGCCAGGAAAAATTTACAATTTTCCACCAGCTGTTAATAGGTAACAGTTTATTTGTTTAATGTTAGCTAATAAAAACCGGGCAAAGGTATGGGATCCTTTTATCCGGAAACCCATTATCCAGAAAGCTCCGAATTACAGAATGACTGTCTCCCATATACTCTATTTTATCCAAATAATCCAAATTTTAAAAAATGATTTATTTTTTCTCTGTAATAATAAAACAGTATCTTATACTTGATCCAAACTAAGATAGAGTGAATCCTTATTGGAAGCAAAACAAGTCTGCAAAACAGGCTTGCAGTGCCCCAGGTTTGCTTGCAATGTCTATATATATAGATCTGGACTGTTACATTTATAAAAGGTCACCAAGTAGACTGGGAGACACCATGACACGCCCAGACCTTTTGCTCACTCAGGAATTATGTGACCTTCTTGCACTTAATCTCTGCATATTCAGTGGCTTTTTCAGCAGCTGTCTTTGATGCTTTGACCCATGAGCTCACTGGTAATCTATGAAGGGTATTGCTTCTCTAGCAAATGTACATGCTACTTCTATAAAAATTATTCCATGGCAGTAAGCACTCCAATTTCCCCATCTGTGTATCATAATATCGCAAATAATCTATATAATTTCCCAAGGCTTCTCAGCTATTGTCATCATTTTATCTGAAACCAGTGTGAACATGTGGATATAACTGATGGCTGACTACAGATTAAATAAGATGAAAACTCCAGCACACGAATGCTTAAGGGTTCAAAACCCGTGTTTATTGTCAATGCCAAACAGGAAACAACGTTTCGGGGGCGTACCCCTACGCCCCCGAAACGTTGTTTCCTGTTTGGCATTGACAATAAACACGGGTTTTGAACCCTTAAGCATTCGTGTGCTGGAGTTTTCATCTTATTGGTCATTGGTTGGAGGTGCCGTCCTCCTTTAACCCCAAGCACCGGTGAGGATTCTGAGAGACCAGGTGTGCTACTGCTCCTATTTGCTTGAACTGACTACAGATTAAAAACACAATACCTTCCATCACCATTATTTACACAACCATAATTATTATTGTACTTACAGTAACAAAGCACATAATATAAACAAAAAAAAAATTATTTAGATAACAGTATATGAAGAATTCACAAGAAACAAACTCAAGGATATAGTACAGTATAGTCTCATGAAACTTTAGGCCAGTTTTTATTGCAATGCCCAACCCCATGAAACTTAATTTTCCTCTGGGATGCGTAGTCAATTTTCACAGGCCATCCGGTGATCCTATCAGGTTGCAGTTGGCGTACTGAAAATCTACCAATGCCCTTTTTAGTTGGCTGGATAGGGCAAAAGTAGATGAGAAAGATAGCGAGACATAGCTATCTAAATCAGTGCACAGTACTAGGCATATCTTTAAGGCCCTACTCCCTGCACTGCCAAATGAACAGATTGCGAGGTCGCAAAACGAGTGGCTCTTTTCCCTAGGGCCCAATGATTACATCACAATGACTAATATCTAGCCAATTTTCACCAAGATATCAGTCTGGGACATCCATAGGAAGGCCCTATATTGGCTTGAGTATGGCCACCTTAAGTTGACAGCCATGTGATTGTGGAAATTGTATAGCCCTCTGTATTATTGATGGCTTTTTATGTCTGCAGGGCTGGAACTAGGTTTAATTATCCAAGGCACATGCATGAATGAAGAGCTTCAAGCTGAATGGAGAGATGGAAGCAGTGGCATTGTGTACCAAGCAAGCTTGTGGGGGAAATGGATGTGTGCAGACGAAGAAGTGGCCAGGGTGGGTGGGAAGCACATCTGGCAGGGCATCGGGCCAAGTAGCATTGCCTTGGGTAGAAATACTGCTGCGGTTGTCTGATCCTAAGCTGAATGCAGAAACACCAGAAGTGGATTAGGATAGAACCCTTCCACGCAGCTTGTGACAAACAAGGTATATGTTAGTACAAAACAGATGTATTCATATGTAGAGTGTATACGTCAATGGCACTCCCATCTGGTTGATAATTAAATACAAGAGCAAGAATTTTGCCTATATTAATCTATTACTTGAACTTAGTGTCAAATGCAATGATAGTGTAATTCTGAGAAAAAGTCATCATTGTAGAGAAATGAACATGGAATATTGTGCTTTTTATGACACTTTTTTTAAGGAAGTGAGAGGGAATAATCAAGATGAGTCTAAGAGAGGAGTTAATACTATTAGCTTATTCCATGAATGGAAGCTGTTTAATGTGGGAAGGAGATTTGCATTTATACATGCCATTATCTATTTAATTCAGAATGAATTCCACCCTTGATTGCTTTAATTATATGGGTACTATTTCTCTTAAGGTGGCCATACAGTACATGTTAAGATCCTGCTGGCACTAGTAAGGGTGTGGAATCCCTCTGGGTAGAGATTTTGACTGAGCAAAAGGTTACAAAGAAAATTATCATTGGTGTATGCTATAAACCACCTCGTACAAGTGACGAGTATGAAGCCCAGCTACTTTTGCAAATAGAAGCAGCTTCACAACTAGGTCAAGTTATTACTCTGGGTGACTTCAATTATCCAGACATTGACTGGGGTAATGGGGTTGCCAAGACAGAAAAGCTAGTAGCTTTGTAAATACGCTGAATGACAATTTTTTTATTCTTCAAGAACCTACTACATTTGTGTGGGTGAGCATTTAGGAATTAGTGATCATAACATGGTCACCTTTGAGATTCTGTCGCAGAGGCAATTCTATAAGGGAGTAACTAAAACACTAAAAACACTAAGGGGGTTATTTATCAAAGTCCGAATTTAATTTAATATTTTCTGCTACAAACTCTGATCAAATCTGCTCAGGTTTTTTACACTTATATATTATTACATTTTCCAGAAAATTTGGTTTGCAGGAAAAAAATAAGATTTTCATGATTTTTACGGATTTTTCATCCGATTTTCATGATTTTTTTCAGATTTTTCACCCAATAACTCCGATATTTGACCGTAATTTTGAAAACTTTGGGGTATTGCCAAAACACAGCGCACATGAAAAAATCATTGGGACTTTTCTCATTAACTTATATGCAACTCTCGACATGTCTGAGATGCCGGGTTTTCTGATTTAGACTTTTCCATCCTCAGGGTTTTATAAATTCCAAAGAATTCCAATCCAAGAGTCCAATTTTATAAAAAATATCACAAATTAAAATGCATTCAGAGTTTAGTAAATAACCCCCTAAATTTTAGACATGCAAACTTTGACAGTATAAGGGCATCTCTGCAACATATAAAGTGGGAAATGGTTTTCACAAGTTTAAACACGGAACAAAAATGGGAAGTCTTTAAAATGCTGCTTAATAAATATACATGTCAATATATTCCCCTTGTAAGCAAGGATCATCGTTGCAAAGCAAAACCTTTTTGGTTTAATAAAAGTGTTGGTGTTGAGGTGGGTAAGAAAAGATGTGCTTTTAAAGCTTTTAAGTTAGTTGGGACAGCTGAATAATTTATAAGGTACAAGGAGGCCAATAAATCATGCAAAAAAGCAAGCTAAAATCAATAAGAAAAGGATATTGCAGCAAGCAATCCTAAATTATTTTTTAAATATGTAAATAGTAAAAAAATTGAAGCAGGAAGGGGGGGACAGTTAATATCAGAGGGGGGTCAGCTGGTTGATGAAAACAAAAAAAAGCTGAGATTCTGAAATCATATTTTTCGTCTGTCTACACAAATGAGGAACCATTTAATGAAGGTTTCCTTCTTAATAGTCCCAATTCTAGTAATACAACTAATGATGCATGGTTTACACCATGCATCATTAATTCAAAAAGAGACTAGAACATGTTAAGATAAACAAAGGTCTGGGCCAGATAGTATTCATCCCAGGGTACTTAGCAAGCTTAGCTCTGTTATTGCCAAACCTCTTTACTTAATTTTTCAATATTCATGGAGGTTTGACATGGTGCTGAGACACTGGAGATTTGCTAATGTGGTGCCACTATTCAAAAAGTAATCCCGTTCTCAGCCTCAAAACTATAGGCCAGTTAGTCTGACGTCTGTGGTAGGAAAGCTTTTGGAAGGGTTAATAAAGGATAAGATAGCAAATCATAATACTATGAGTCTGTGACAGCATGGTTTTATGCGTAATAGATCTTGCCAGACTAGCTTAATTTCTTTTTATGAGAAGGTGAGCATGGACCTCGATTCTGGGATGGGAGTGGATGTGATTTACTTACTTTGATAAAGCATTCAATACAGTGCCACACAGAAGGTTACTGCTTACATTAAGGAATTTTGGCCTGGAACATAGTAATTGTAGCCTAGATAGACTACAAAGAGTGGTGGTAAATGGAACATGTTCTAATTGGACCAGTGTTGTTAGTGGAGTACCACAGGGCTCTGTACTAGGTCCTTTGATTTTCAATGTGTTTATTAATGACCTGGAGGAGGGTATTGAAAGTACTGTTTCTATTTTTGCAGATGATACTAAATTGTGCTATAAGTTCCATGCAGGATGCTGCCACTTTGCAGACTGATTTGACTAAGTTGGAAAACTGGGCAGCAAACTGGAAAATGAGGTTCAATGTTGGTAAATACAAGGTTATGCACTTTGGCAAGCTGAGAAGCATCTAGGGGTTTTGTAGATTACAAGTTGTCTAATTCTGGGCAGTGTCATTCTATGGCCACTATAGCAAATAAAGTTATGTCTTGCATAAAAATGTGCATTAATTTAAGGGATGAAAACATAATTATGCCTCTTTACAGGGTCCCTCACTTGGAGTATGCAGTGCAGTTTTGGATTCCAGTCCATAAGAGGGATATAAATGAGCTGTAGAGAGTGCAGAGATGTGCAACTAAACTGGTTGGAGGGATGGAAGACTTCAATTATGAGGGTAGACTGTCAAGGTTGGGGTTGTTTTCTCTGGAAAAAAGGCGCTTGCGAGGGAACATGATTACACTTTACAAACACGTTATAGACAAATAGCAGGGGGACTTTTTACCCATAAAGAGAATCACTGCACCAGAGGCCACCCCTTTAGACTAGAAGAAAAGAACTTTCATTTGAAGCAACGTAGGCGGTACTTCACAATGAGGACAGTGAGGTTGTGGAATGCACTGCCAGGCGATGTTGTGATGGCTGATTCTGTTAATGCTTTTAAGAGTGACTTGGATGATTTCTTGGACAGACATAATATCAAAGGCTATTGTGATACTAAACTCTATAGTTAGTATAGATATGGATATATATAACTTATGTGAGGATATGGAGGGTTGTGTGTAAGGATGCTGAGTTTTTATTTGGAGGTGTCAGGAATACTAGAGTCAATTGAGTGAAGAGTCCAAGCAGTGAAAAGTGTAACAGGCAATTGAAGATAAATCAACGGAGTGGAAGACAGGCAGAGATCGCTAGGCAGGCTGAAGTCAACGTAGTTGGAGACAGGCAGAGGTCGGTAGGCAGGCTGAAGTCAAGCTTAGTCAGAGACAGGCAGAGGTCGGTAGGCAGGCTGAAGTCAAACGAAGTCAGGGACAGGCCGAGGTCAAAAAACAATAGAAGGTCAGAAGTATTCGAAGGCAAGCCGAGTCAAGCAGGAAACTTTCACAGGTTCAGAATCACAAACCAGGAAAATAACCAAGCACTGTTTACTTCCTCAGACGTCTATTTGAAGGGATGATTTTGGCGCCAAATGTCAGGGTACAGCGTGATGAAGCTGTGCGGCGAACATAGTGTGGCCGCGTCTGTTGCGGCGGGCGGGTGTTCGAATAAACGGACACATCTTTGCGCACACAGGCAACAAGCCCCGAGAATGCACAGGACCCAGCACACCCTTGCGCCTGCGCACAGGCGAAGACTTAGCTGCGTCCAGTGGTACCTTACATTGCCCTCTCTTCAACAGGCTTATCTGGATGATTCTTATGAAAAGCTTCAGTTAAGCTCGGTGCATGAACTTTTTCAACTGGTTCCCAAGAGTTTTCTTCGTTATAGGATCTTGTTCCTGGTGCTTTGTGCTTTTGAAGCTTCTGTATTTTGTATTCTGATTCTGACTCTGATACCCGTTTTGACTCCTGCCTGGCTTTGACGATTCTACTCTCTGTATCCTGACCCTGCCTGTTTACCAACTCCGATTCTGCTTAACCCTCTGATTGACTTCCTGGTTTGACCCTTGCCTGCCTGACTACGGTTGTTCTCTGCCTGCCTCGACCCAGCCTGATCTGACTACTCTATTGCCAACCGCCTGGTACTACAACCTTCTGCCCAAAGACTTTCGCTAACAGTCGTGCCCCTCTGCCTATCCAGAACCTCTTGCCTTGCACCTCTCGTTTAAGTCCCGGTGGCATCCAAGTAGCTTAGGGCTCCTCCCGAGGCCAAAGGCTGTCACACTACAGGTGAAGCATGAGCGGAGACCAGGGTGCTTGGCATTTGTTCTGGTGTTGGGTGCCGACCGTGACACTCTCTTGACGACAAATGGTCCCAGAAACTTTGGAGCAAGTTTTTTAGAGGGATTAGAAAGACGTAAATTTGTAATAGACAGCCAAATCTTGTCTCCAACTTTAAATTCAGGATCCCTCCCCCATCTTCGATCTGCAAAACTTCTAAAATTCTGTTGAGCTTTAACAATGTGTTCTCTTTTAAAAATCCAAGGCGATCTTGCAAAGAAGGAAGGGTCACCTCAGGAAAATCAGGAAACTTAATAGGATGAAATCCAAGATTAGAGAAAACAGGAGTTTGACCAGTGGATGAATGTATTGAGTTATTATAGTAAAACTCTGCACAAGGAAGAAGAGATACCCAATTGTCTCTAAGATATGTAGAAAAGGTACGAATATATTGTTCAAGGTTTTGATTTGTCCTTTCAGTTTTCCCATTAGTCTGTGATGATATGCAGAAGATCGGGACAAAGAAATACCAAGAGCTTGAGAGGTGAACTGAGTACCCTGATCAGAAATAATTTCTTTGGGTAATCCGTGCAACCTAACAATTACTTTGATAAACACGTCCGCAGTAGTTGCTGCAGATGGTAACCGAGGAAGTGGAATAAAATGTGCAAGTTTACTAAGACGATCCACCACAACAAAGATAGTATTACAGCTGTTGAAATCCATAGAAATGGAACTCCATGGTCTCTCAGGCAGAGGCAAAGGACGAAGCAACCCTACAGGTTTATTGCAGGACGACTTGGATCTAGCACAGGACTCACAGGAACGGACATAAGAGACACAAAGAAGGCCACCAAAAGAAACGTCTCGCTAAATCTAAAGTTTTTCGAATTCCAGTATCCCCCGGCAAAGGATGATCATGATATTAATTTAAGAGCTTCCAATCGAAGATTTGGTGGTACAACCAATCTGTTATTCCGCAACAAGAGATTATATTGTAAAAAAATTTCAAAACCAGGATAGTCTGTCACAGACTGAGGAATTATTTTTAAATTTTCAATATAAGAAGATTGAGGAAGCAAGAAGTGCCCAGACTGAAGAATAGTATCAGTAACCATGGCAACTTTTTCCACCAGAAATACTCTGGAGAGGGTATCTGCTTTTGTATTCTAGGAACCAGGTTTATAAATAATATGGAACTGAAAACAAGAAAAGAAAAGTGCCCATCTTGCTTGACGAGGATTCAAAAGTTTTGCTGTTCGTAAATATTCTACATTTTTATGGTCCGTAAAAATAATAATAGGATGGATAGCTCCTTCCAATAAATGCCGCCATTCTTCTAACGCACCTTTAATAGCTAAAAGTTCACGATCCCCTACATCATAGTTTTTCTCCGTAGGGCTTAACTTCTTAGAAAAGAAAGCTACTGGATGCAGCACATCTTTAGGTCCAGCTCGTTGTGAAAGAATTGCTCCAATGGCCACTTCTGAGGCGTCAACCTCAAGAGTAGCATCCGAGTGTACAAGGATAGGAGCAGATGTAAAAAGTTTCTTTAGATGTTCAAAGGCTTGTTGTGCAATTGAAGACCAAAACATTTTTACTTTAATATTTGTGAGATCAGTAAGAGATTAGCTGCGTCCAGTGGTACCTTACATTGCCCTCTCTTCAACAGGCTTATCTGGATGATTCTTATGAAAAGCATCAGTTAACCTCGGTGCATGAACTTTTTCAACTGGTTCCCAAGAGTTTTCTTCGTTATAGGACCTTGTTCCTGGTGCTTTGTGCTTTTGAAGCTTCTGTATTTTGTAATGCAGAAAATATATTACAAAATATTATTTTGTAATAATAGCAGAAAATGTTTTGACGAAACTTCTGTAAAAATTAGCGAAACCCACAAAACGTTCACTCCTTTACGATCTACTGGAGAAGGCCAGTTAATAATCGCTTCCACCTTCATAAGATCCATCTTAAATGCTTTATCAGAAACCAGGAATCCCAAAAATTCAATTTGAGACTTTTTGAAATCACATTTAGAAGCCTTTGCATACAACTGATGTTTTCTGAGCCGTAGTAACACCTCTCTCCCATGTATTCAATGGTTTTCTAAGGAATTGGAAAAGACTTAGATGTCGTCAAGATAAACAATGACAAATTGATCCAGCAAATCATGAAAAATATAATTTATGAAATACTGAAAAGTAACAGGGGGATTGCAGAGGCCAAAAGGCATTACAGTATATTCAAAGTGTCTATACCAGGAGCGAAACGCATCTTCCATTCATCTCCCTCTCGTATCCAAACCAAGTTATAGGCCCCTCTTAGATCTAATTTCGAAAAAACTTGGCATGACGAAGTCTTTGAAATAAATCAGAAATGAGGGGTAATGGATAACGATTCTTAAAGGGGTTGTTCACCTTCAATGTACAAATCTTATGAAATCACTAACAATGCTCTCAATGTGTTAGAAAAACCATTTTCCATAACAAAAAGTAAAAATGCCATTGTAAAAGCTAATTTCTATACCTATTAACTCAGCCCTTCTCCTGTCTCTCTGACCAGTTTTCTGAAGTGATGGGAGTGGCCTATTTTGAACCTGACACACCAAGAACTTCCTATATGATGACATCATCATGCCCAGGCTTTGCCCTTACTTGTTTCCTATTGGATGTTGATACTGCCCTCCTCCTAGTAATTTATTGGGTGCTTGTGAACTGTAACCAGTCACATAATTTGAATGGTCATTGGTTGATTATTCAATTGTAATGGCAGAGGTTAACAGACGCAGCATATAAACAAACCTGCCTTGCAACAAACAATCACACAGCCATGCAGACAAATACTGCAGAAAAGGAAGGAGCAACATTGTTTGGCAACCTTTGGCATTAAGCATAATGTCAGTTATTTACAAAATTGCAACAAAACCAGCACTGACTTGCTTAGAAACGTATGTAACTTACAATTCTAGCAGGGACAGTAGGGCTGCCACCTCACCCTTTTAAAACCAAACACATATGAAATCCACAGGCTGCATGGCTAATTATCAACTCATTTAGATGCTGCAGACTGAACTGATTTCTGTGCAGCCATGTATCATGCATCTAAATGAATTGCTAATTAGCCATACAGGCTGTGGATTTCATATGTGTTTGGTTTTAAAAGGGTGAGGTGGCAGCCCTAAGTGACAGGCAGAGCAGTGATGAGGGCAGGTACGTTTTTTGAACATTTTGTGCGCTCTCCCGGGGGGGGGCGGTAATTTACCTAGGAAAACGATACCTTTTTTAAGTGTTCCACTTCTGGAACAAAATTTAGAGCTCTAAATACCAAAAAATGAAAAAGGTAAGATGAGGTAAATACACAAAATAATACATGGACCCCCCCAAAAAAAATAATAATATATTTCTGGAAAGTACAAGTGTCCTCTCCCATAGTAGCCATTATAATCCAATAATTCAAATTTTTTTAAAAATTATATCTTTTTCCGGTGTAATAATAAAACAGTAGCTTGTACTTGATCCCAACTAAGATATAATTAATCCTTATTGGAAGCAAAACCAGCCTATTGGCTTTATTTAGTGTTTACACCATTTTCTAGTACTAAGATCCAAATTACAGAAAGATCTGCTATCCGGAAGACCCCAGGTCGCAAGCATTCTGTAAAACAGATGCCATACCTGTACCTTGTACTTGATCCCAACTAAGATATAATTAATCCTTATTGGAAGCAAAACCAGCCTATTGGGTTTATTTAATGTTTACATGATTTTCTAGTAGACTTAAGGTATGAAGATCCAAATTATGGAAAGATCCATTATCCAGAAAACTCCAGGTCCCAAGCACCTTGATCCCCCCATCTGCACAGTTGAAGTCTCTGCAGCACACAGCCCACACTCCCCCTCCCTCTCACAAACTTGTAACAGTTTCTCTTCAGTACCTGAATGCTGCTCAAATTCCCCAGCACAGCCAGCACAGGAAGCAGTGGCAGATTGACAGCAGACATAGCCAATAGGAGTTAAGTTAGCTGCCAGTACAATGTGTGATGTCATATAAGGAAGAGGAAGTGAACACTGTAGTGTTTTTGGGGGTCAGTGACCCCCTCCCAGCACAGGGTCTGTGTGGAACTGAAGGATTAGTACAGGGACACTTCTGAGGTGAATATCTCTTGAACTGTACTTTTTCTGTTAACTATTTCTATGGAAAAGTTTGTTCTATTCATGTGAACTGTTAGATTTGTCAATTTGTTACAAAGGTGAACAACCCCTTTAATAGTCACCTTATTGAGTTCCCGGAAATCAATGCAAGGTCTTAAAGAGTGATCTTTCTTTTCGAGGAAAAAAAATCCTGATCCAGCCGAGAAGTTGAATGACAAATAAACCCGTTTTCACGATTTTCATCAATATAGTCCTTTCGTGTAGCCAATTCTGGCTCAGATAGAGGGTAAATTCTTCCAAAAGGAATGGCTGCACCAGGGAGTAGGTCAATCGGACAGTCGTAACTTCTATGAGGATTGAACACATCATGATACACCTGTGGAACAAACTGAAGTAACTCATCATCAGAGATGGTTAGACCCAGAACTTTTGGAGGAGGAAGACAATTTTGACGACAATAATTAGAGTTGCAAAGAATTGTCCCAGACTGCCAGTCAATACTAGGGTTATGAGTCTTTAACAAAGGAATGCCAAGAATAACAGGGAAGAGTAGAGTTTCCATTACATCAAACTTTATTAATTCACAATGCCCCTTAAAGAAAAAAGTCAAAATGTGCGGGGTCTCAAGGGATATTGGTCCTGAAGAAATAAAATTGCCGTCAGCCATCTTAACAGGTACTGGTTGAACTTTAGAAATGAGAGGAATTTTATGTTGACTCGCGAAGGCTTGATTGATAAAACATCCACCTCAATCTTTTCTTTGGTTCCACTGAAAAGAGAGATGTAACAAAATGTAAAATTGGAGGGATGGAGTCAATGGAATATTAGAGAATAGATGAGGAGAGTCTTTACCTTCAGGTCGTGTGGGACAATTTCTTAACACATGGCCAGCCTGACCACAGAATAGACATAAATTCAAACGTCTGCTTCAAAGTCTTTCTTCTGCTGAGAGAGATTTGCGAACCACTTTGCATAGGCTCAGGATCAGAAGAGGGAGCTGCATAAACTGGAGGAGGAGCCGTCGGAAGGACCCATTCAGGAGTTGGAAGGCAAGCACCTCTTTCTTGATGTCTTTCCCTCGATTTTCTGTCAATCTGTACAGACAGTAAAATTTGTTCTTCAAGAGAACTTGGAACTCCCACTCTAGCCAGTTCATCTCTGAGAAGATCAGATAACCCCATATGAAACTGGTGTCTGAGAGCCCTGTCATTCCACAAAGTATCCAGGGCCCAACAACGAAAATCAGCCACATATTCCTCCACTGGACGGCGGAGCTGGCGAAGACTTCGTATTGCCGCTTCAGCTGTTTCCACCTGATGAGGATCCTCATAAATGTTAGACGATGGGCCCATGGGACGATGGGCCCATGCTTGTAGTTGGCCTTGTAACAGAGAAATCATGACCCCTACTCGGATCTGGTCAGTAGCATGTGACTGGGGTTTCAAAGTGAATAGAAGCTGACAACTATTGATAAAGGTTCTGTCTTTCGGTCTCCCAAAAATTTATGTGGCATGGCAACTTTTGGTTCTCCATGTGAAGAGGTTGCTGCTGCCTCTCCTGAAGTTGATGCTGACTGCCTAGATGTAGAAGGAGATGGAGGTACAGTAGACATCTGTATGTCTTGAAGCTGACCCTGCACAGTCTGATAATCTCCCCGGAGAGTGAAGAAATTTGCTGGGACAAAATGAACAACGTAGGTAACTCTTCTGTAGACTCGATTCTGGCTTGGTTATTCTGTCAGGAATACTAGAGTCAATTGAGTGAAGAGTTCAAGCAGTGAAAACTGCTTAAGTGTAACAGGCAATTGAAGAAAAATCAAGGAGTGGAAGACAGGCAGAAGTCGATAGGCAGGCTGAAGTCAACGTAGTTGGAGATAGGTAGGGATGTAGCGAACCGCCGAGTATGTGTTCGCGAACGCCGTTCGCGAACACCGGCAAAAAATGCGAACAGTTCGCGAACTGTTCGCGAACTTCGAACATCCGAAAATCGTTCGATTCGAACGATCGAAGGATTTTAATCGTTCGATCGAACGATTTTCGTTCGAATCGAACGAAAATCCTTCGATTTTAGCGATCGAATGGTCGAATGGTCGAACGATTTTGACGCGAACGCCTATTGGCGAACGTCACGCGACGTTCGCGAACTTGCGGCGGACGCGAACAGTCGAAGTTCGCGCGAACTAGTTCGCCGGCGAACAGTTCGCTACATCCCTAGAGATAGGCAGAGGTCGGTAGGCAGGCTGAAGTCAAGCGTAGTCAGAGACAGGCAGAGGTCCGTAGGCAGGCTGAAGTCAAACGAAGTCAGGGACAGGCCGAGGTAAAAAAACAATAGAAGGTCAGAAGCATCCGAAGGCAAGCCGAGTCAAGCAGGAAACGTTCACAGGTTCAGAATCACAAGCCAGGAAAATAACCAAGCGCTGTTTACTTCCTCAGACGTCTATTTGAAGGGACGATTTTGGCGCCAAAGTTTAGGGCGCAGCGTGATGATGCTGTGCGTTGAACATATCGTGTCTGCTTCTGTCTTTTTTCAACTCGATGTAACTATGTATACAATAGAGGAGTCTGAGTTCCCAGGCTGACCTTATAACTGCCAGATGGCATACACCCCCAGGTTCTAAGAGAGCTGAGTTCAGTTTTAGACCGGCCCCTATTTCTGATTTTCTCAGATATGCTTTCATCTGGTATGGTACCTATGGATTGGAGAAAATCTGATGTCATTCCAATATTAAAAAGGGATTACTATCTCAGCCTAGCAATTATAGGCCAGTAAATTTAAGATCTGTGGTGGGCAAATTATTTGAAGGTTTGTTAAGGGATCACATTCAAAATGTTGTCCTAGTTAATGGCATCATGAGCAGCAATCAGCGTGGCTTTATGAAGGATAGGCCATGTCAGAGGGTAGAGAGAAAGGCAACTAAGCTGGTAAAAGGTATGGAAAATCTTACCTATGAGGAAAGAGAGGCCAAGAGAAAAGGCGCTTAAGGGGTGATATGATATCTATGTATAAATATATAAGGGGATCATACAATAATCTCTCTAATGCTTTATTTACCAGCAGGTCCTTCCAGCTGACCAGAGGGCACCCATTCCAACCTGAATCAGTTGTACAGGCTGATACCTTAGATAACTTTAAAAAGGGGTTAGATGGCTTTTTAGCAAGTGAGGGAATACAGGGTTATGGAAGATAGCTCATAATACAAGTTGATCCAGGGACTAGTCCCATTGCCATTTTGAAATCAGGAAGGAATTTTTCCCCCCTCTGAGGCAAATTGGAGAAGCTTCAGATGGGGTTTTTTGCCTTCCTCTAGATCAAATAGCATGTAGTAACTTTAAAAAAAGTTAAATCATTGAACTTGATGGACGTGTCTTTTTTTTCAATCTAACTTACTATGTTACTATGTTACTATGTTACAATTATATGGCAAAAACTGCCTAGGTATCAATAGTGCAAGTTTGAAAATCCCATCAGACTGGGAACATACTGGAATGTTGAAATGGTCCTTATGCCCCCCTGTATAATCTCTTTTAAGCACAATGGATTAAAATATAGTCCCCAAACTTGTAGTATAGTGCATAATTGTCCCACAATATAAAATATAAAAAGCCCATCAAACTGCAAATGGGTCTTCTAATGACCTGGTGAGAACCTCTGAGGGCATTGGCAAGTCAGATTTTCTTCTTTAGCTCATCAGAAGACAATATGTAAAAACTTCAATCTGGGGTGTCCAATTGTAAATAAGTACAATTTACTAAAGGGCGAAAGTTGAATTTTCAGTATTGGAAACAAACATTTAAATTCCACATGACATGAGCAATTTACTAAAAGATGAGTACAAAAGGTTCAGGAACAGATCAGAACACTTAGAAATACCACCCAGGAACTATGAAAATAGACTTTACATTGGAGAAGGAAAATTGAACAAGGCTCCTTTAAATATTTGAGATTCGCACCAAGCGCATTGACGTCAGACGCAATGCTCAAACCAAAACCGGAAGTGGCTCGAATGAGCTTCATTTGCACATCAGTGCATGACAGAATAGGAAGTTGTGGGTGTCCCTGCACCGCTAGACCACCAGGTACCCTTACACTACCATAAAGTGGGGCTAGGGAGCACTTTTACCAATGCAAACAAATCCTTCAGCAGAAGTGTCAGGTAGCTACTATCTAGTTAGCTACCCATTGTTCTGTTGATAGGCTGCTGATGTGCTGCTGGTGAGGGGAGGGAAGTGAGGGGGTGACATTAAATTGCAATGAAGCAGTAAAGAGTGTGGCACATGGCCTGGGGGCTCCTCGGAAACTGACAATATGTCTATTCCCATGTAAAATTTCAAAATTAAATGTAAAAAAATCTGTTTGCTCTTTTAAAAAACTAATTTCAGTGCAAAATTCTGCTGAAGCAGCACTACTAACTGATGTGTTTTGGGGAAAAAAAAGTTTTCCTGTGACAGTATCCCTTTAAGGCTAAGTGGTCAAAACACCCCATGCGCCAATACTAAAAACATTTGCTTGTATCTTACTTTAATATGCTTATTGGTAACCAGTGCTTCAAACCAACGTTTATCATACTGTGAGGCCTGTCATTCTGCAATTTTGCTTAGGCTAAGTTAGCATATACACATAATATTTATATTATTAGCTATTAACATTGGTATTAAGCTACTTTTTCTTATTTATATACCATTACATGCAGACATCTGTAATGGTAAATTTGTTACAGTGATGGCCTAAGTAGAATATTTTGCAATAATATGTGAGGCCTATTTGTTCAAATTTGTGCAGAACATGGGAAAATCCTACATCTAAAATAAGGAAATCTACAACTTTGATATAATAACTTATAACTTATGTCACTTTTGCCAGGCTGCCTTTGCTATGTTTACCCATAACCACTTGCTTTATCCTGTTTTGCCAGGCTGCCTTTATGTTTGTTATGTTTACCCATAACCACTTACTTTATCCTGTATGCATTAAATAATAACTGCAATGAGACATTAACCCACCCCTATCCAACACATTATTATGGTTATCTTTATCCAGTGGCAGCAGCCTGATAAGAACAAGTTAATGCAAAAGTTAAAGGAAAACATGTCATCTATATTTTTCACTGGGAGGCCCAATCAAATATTTTTTTTTACAATTGTTACCATATTTACAAAATAAAAACCCTAGATTTGGGAAAAAATCTAATATTGCAAAAAAATCCTAAACAGTGGCAACAATTCCCCATTACTGAACCTACTGCCTAAAGTCAAGAGTAAAGAGAAAGCCTTGTCCAGGAATTTACATGTTTTCATTGTAAATAAATGATAACACAGTTAATGAGTTCCAAGTTACCACTGGGACATTTTTTCTAGCGTAAACATTAACCTGAAATGCATGTGTTTTGTTTGCTCTTAAGGAACCATGATGGGTTTCTATATCTATACCACATTCTAAAAATGCCATTAAGATCGAAACTACAGCAATGAGTCCTAATGGACGTATGAAGGTGGAAACAACCTGACCTAGAAAAACAATCTTGTATTTCATCTGGATGTAATACTTTATTCCATATAGAGCTAGCTCTAACAACAGCTGAACTATTATTGTAATACACTCCCAACATTCAAAAAAATGGAATGAGGGACAAAGAGTTTTACTGTGCTGCGCATAGCAAATTTTTTTGACCATGCCCATTTTATGGCCACATGTCCGTTTTACAAAATTTGTCAAATTATGAAGGTTTGAACACATTTCTAGGAGTTTAAGTGCAATGTATTATGTGTGAAATTTCTGTAAGAAACACAGGACTGCGACATGAGCTGTCAAAATCGGGACTGTCCTGCAGTTCGGATGTATGTTACTAGGCTGTGGGTTTAATCCCACTCTGGCTCATCAATCAGGAAGTTGCTCAAGACCATCTAAAGCCTTCAAAGGGGTTGTTCATTTATAAATTAACTTTTAGTATGAGAAAGAGAGTGATATTCTGAGGCTATTTGCAATTGGTTTTCAATTTTTATTTGTGTTTTTTGTTTTATTTAGCTTCTTATTCAGCAGCTCTCCAGTTTGCAATTTCAGCAATCTCATTGCTAAGTACCCTAGCAACCATGTATTGATTTGAATAACAGACTGCAATATGAAAAGGAGAGGGCCTGAAAATAAAGTTGAGTATTAAAAATCACTATAAATGTGTAGCCTTACAGAGAATTTGTGTTAGATGGAGTCAGTGACCCCTATTTGAAAGCTGGTGAGAGTCAGAAGAAGAAGGCAAATAATTCAAAAACTATAAAGAATAAATAATGAAGACCTATTGCAAAGTTGCTTAGAACAGGCCATTCTACAACAAACTAAAAGTTATCGGCGAGGTGAACCACACGTTTAAAACATATTGAGAACTCAGTTTTGGCACTTATGAGACAAATAGGGGTGCCACCTAGCGACAAAGGGTGAATTTTGGCCTCGGAAGGCACCTCCATACTTCACGCAACTCCGTCAGCAATTATTTTGTAGCAAATACGTGTATTTATGAAAATGCAAAGTTTTGTCTCGGCAAATGAACGCTGGAGTAATTTCACGAGCGTGAACGTTTCTAATTTTCTCTAGCGTTACTTTCTTCCTAGTAAATTTTATATATATATATATATATATATATATATATATATATATATATATATATATATATATATATATATATATAAATATAAAGTTCCTGTGGGGCCGCACTCCGCCAAACTGTTTCAAAGTCGGGTGCAAGGTAAAAAAGCTTACATAGTACAAAAAAGACCAGCAACACCGATATATTTTGTGAAAAAATTCAAGTGTATTAAAAATGCATGTACAGCCAACGTGACGTTTCGGTCTTCTCAGGGAGGACCGAAATGTCACGTTGGCTGTACATGCATTTTCAATACACTTGAATTTTTTCACAAAATATATCGGTGTTGCTGGTCTTTTTTGTACTATATATATATATATATATATATATATATATATATATATATATATATATATATATATATATATACGTCTTTATTAGTCTATATATTAGTCTATATATGTCTTTATTAGTGATTGTTGGTGAAATTGCTGGAAGTGGCTGCTTAAAAATGTCAAAGGAAGCAAAATAACAACAAAACAGATCTATTGTCCTAGACATGAGCCCACCCAAACACAAATGTGGCATGAGCTTCAAATGGTTAAAACAAGTATAAATAACATTATTTAAATGTTACAAACATAATCCAATCTTGGGGATTTGTTAGTAGTCAAAGATGTGCTCCCAGAACAAAAAGTCAGGGGTACGTGGCTGGACAGACCTTTGAAGGATGGCTGTTACAAGTGCCCGGCTGCCTGACCTGCAGTGGGATGTCACAGGGAACTTTCTTTACACATCCAAGGACAGGAAAAAAGTTTCTCATTAAGCACAGATTATCATGCCTATCAGATCATGTAATTTATTTAGCATGGTGCCCTTGTGGTCTATACTATGTAGGTAAAGCCTCAACGACATATAGGGAACGCATGAATAATCACAGGTGTGTTATTCGAGCTGCCCTCTCTACAGGCAGAGCTGACCAACCTGTGGCGAAACATTGGTTAAAACTGGGACACTCGCTGCCCCAGTTCAGACATATGCTAATTGATCATATACCAATCCCTAGAAGAGGGGGCAACAGGGATTTACTGTTGTTACAAAGGGAATCCAGATGGATCTACAAATTGGATGTTCTAGCGCTAAAAGGACTAAATGAGACTCTCCCGATGTCTCCATTTTTGTAAATCCTCTGTTTTTTCTTAAGAATATATTTGTTTTTTCCTAAGAAGAGATTTGGCTTGATGGTTCTCCTGTCATATTCAATCAACCCATATGTTGCCCTCTCGATATCCTTACCCCCTTTTTTCCTTTTTTTTTATTTTTGGCTTTGTTACCCCTATTATCATTTTGACTCATTTTCTCCTTTATTTTGGTTACAGTTCGTTATTTTATTCCCAATTGTTTTCCTTCAGGCTGTTTGACACCGTTGGCTATGGGGATCATCTGGCGCAAGGTAGGTTGCGGGCCTCTTGCAGAAGTCCGGTCGGTGTGTGGCAGGATCTGTTGAGAAAGATTAATATGCTTTACCTGAAGATATGATCAGAGTGCACTAAGACAGTAATGGATGCCACCCCTCTTATCCACTAATATACCAGGGTCAGGTATTCCCAGGCGACATCGCATAGCCGCACAATAAATAGAATATTGCCGAATAACCAGCTGGCTGGCCTCCTCCTTTGGTGCGAGACTCGCCAAGCGGTTCGGGCACTAAACAACCCAGTAAGGGTTAACATTGGAGAATGTGCGGCGGGCCCAATGGGAAGTGGACACGACCGATGCGGTCCAATGGGGTTACGGTATTCCGTGTGCGGCTGGTGCTGCAAGCGCTGGAGACTCTGACTTGCGACAGGTTGGAAGGCACGGACAGGGAACCAACAGTACTGCCCTTTCTCTACACCTTCCGTATCTGCACAGAGAGGCGACACGTATTAAGGTAAGTGCCGATTGGATGACTGACAGCCTGGTGTATGATTACTGCCCTACTTCCCTTGCTAGGGAAAGCTGCGGGCATACGATGTTTTTAGTTTATTTTATTTATGTTTTTGCTATATGGCAGCACGATTAATCACCACTAGGAACGCTCGGGGATTTCTCCGATCACACTGGTCCACATACTCTGCTCTGTATAGAGCTAACTACTGCTGGTAATTGGTTTTTGTTTAAGCAGCAAAGAAGGCACCTAATACGTCACTATGGGGGTTGCTGGGGGATTTAAATCTGCATGTTTGTACACAACTCTTTGTTTCCTGAAGACGGCTCAAGCTATGGAGCCGAAACGTTGAAAATAAATTTTGATATCGGATACTTCACACTAAGTCCTGGCTGATGCGGTTTTTTTGCTAGTAAACTATATATATATATATATATATATATATATATATATATATATATATATGTCTTTATTGGTCTATATATTAGTCTATATATGTCTTTATTAGTGATTGTTGGTGAAATTGCTGGAAGTGGCTGCTTAAAAATGTCAAAGGAAGCAAAATAACAACAAAACAGATCTTCTATTGTCCCAGACATGAGCCCACCCAAACACAAATGTGGCATGAGCTTCAAATGGTTAAAACAAGTATAAATAACATTATTTAAATGTTACAAACATAATCCCACATTAAAAATGCCGGTGTTTTGTCTTTTTTTATGAATTTTTTGGCATACAGGATATGATGTCACTGACATAATAATGTTGAGAATGTAGCTTCATCTTATCAATTTGAAAACCTGGCGAAAAAGACTCTGGTGAAAAGGGTAACAGATTGGAAAGTTCATACTTTGATAAATTTGTGAAGTAACGATCGTTCATCTAAGTGAGAATTCACCTGGAGAATCAACATGAAACTTCTCTAGCGATGAACTTTTCACTAGCGAATTGTCCGCTTTGCCTTTTAGTAAATTGGCAATGTCCCTGCGAATTGTCATTTTGTCAAATTTTCTAAAAAAGCCCACTTGCCCTTAAGTAAATCTGCCCCAAAGTCTCAACCAATGTAAATTGCAGCACTTATTTACCCTTTTATTTGTGTTGTACGTTATCAAGATAGTATGCTTTATGCGATAGGCACCTCCTTTTATACTTATTTATATTCTACTGTTTATTTATATTCTATTGTTCCTCGTCTGAGGCTACCATTATAGCAAGCAGGAAAAGGCTTATTTATACTCAATATAATATAATTACATAGTTACATAGTTAAATTGGGTTGAAAAAAGACAAAGTCCATCAAGTTCAACCCCTCCAAATGAAAACCCAGCATCCATACACACACCCCTCCCTACTTTTAATTAAAATTCTATCTACCTATACTAACTATAGAGTTTAGTATCACAATAGCCTTTGATATTATGTCTGTCCAAAAAATCATCCAAGCCATTCTTAAAGGCATTAACTGAATCAGCCATCACAACATCACCCGGCAGTGCATTCCACAACCTCACTGTCCTGACTGTGAAGAACCCTCTACGTTGCTTCAAATGAAAGTTCTTTTCTTCTAGTCTAAAGGGGTGGCCTCTGGTACGGTGATCCTCTTTATGGGTAAAAAGTTCCCCTGCCATTTGTCTATAATGTCCTCTAATGTACTTGTAAAGTGTAATCATGTCCCCTCGCAAGCGCCTTTTTTCCAGAGAAAACAACCCCAACCTTGACAGTCTACCCTCATAATTTAAGTCTTCCGTCCCTCTAACCAATTTAGTTGCACGTCTCTGCACTCTCTCCAGCTCATTTATATCCCTCTTAAGGACTGGAGTCCAAAACTGAACTGCATACTCCAGATGAGGCCTTACCAGGGACCTATAAAGAGGCATAATTATGTTTTCATCCCTTGAGTTAATGCCCTTTTTTATGCAAGACAGAACTTTATTTGCTTTAGTAGCCACAGAATGGCACTGCCCAGAATTAGACAACGTGTTATCTACAAAGACCCCTAGATCCTTTTCATTTAAGGAAACTCCCAACACATTGCCATTTAGTGTATAACTTGCATTTATATTATTTTTGCCAAAGTGCATAACCTTGCATTTATCAACATTGAACCTCATTTTCCAGTTTGCTGCCCAGTTTTCCAGTTTAGACAAATCACTTTGCAAAGTGGCAGCATCCTGCATGGAACCTATAGTTCTGCACAATTTAGTATCATCTGCAAAAATAGAAACAGTACTTTCAATGCCCACCTCCAGGTCATTAATAAACAAGTTGAAAAGCAAGGGACCTAGTACAGAGCCATGCGGTACTCCACTAACAACACTGGTCCAATTAGAAAATGTTCCATTTACCACCACTCTTTGTAGTCTATCTTTTAGCCAGTTCTCTATCCAGGTACAAATACTATGTTCCAGGCCAACATTCCTTAATTTAACCAGTAACCTTTTGTGTGGCACTGTATCAAATGCTTTAGCAAAGTCTAAGTAAATCACATCCACTGCCATCCCAGAATCGAGGTCTCTACTTACATTCTCGTAAAAAGAAATTAAGTTAGTCTGGCAAGATCTATTACGCATAAAACCATGCTGGCACAAACTCATAGTATTATGATTTGCTATGAAGTCCAGTATCTTATCCTTTATTAACCCTTCGAAAAGCTTTCCTACCACTGACGTCAGACTAACTGGCCTATAGTTTTGAGGCTGAGAACGGGATCCTTTTTTGAATAGAGGCACCACATTAGCAATTCGCCAGTCTCTCAGCACTATGCCAGATCTCAATGAATCCTGAAAAAGAGTAAAGAGGTTTGGCAATCACAGAGCTAAGATCGCTAATTACCCTGGGATGAATACCATCTGGCCCTGGACCTTTGTTAATCTTAACATGTTCAAGTCTCTTTTGAATTTCTTCATGTGTGAACCATGCATCATTAGTTGTATTACTAGAATTGGGAGTGTTAAGAAGGAAACCTTCACTTACTGGTTCCTCATTTGTGTAGACAGATGAAAAATATGAGTTCAGAATCTGCGCTTTTATTTTGTTTTCATCAACCAGCTGACCCCCCTCTGATAGTAAGGGTCCCACCCCTTCCTGCTTCATTTTTTTACTATTAACATATTTAAAAAATAATTTTGGATTTTTTTTTACTGCTTGCTGCAATATCCTTTTCTATAGCAATTTTAGCTTTCCTTATAGCTTCTTTGCATGATTTATTGGCCTCCTTGTACCTTATAAATGTTTCGGCTGTACCAGCTAACTTGAAAGCCTTAAAAGCACGTCTTTTCTTACCCACCTCAACACCAACGCTTCTATTGAACCAAAAAGGTTTTGCTTTGCAACAACGTTCCTTGCTTACAAGTGGAATATACTGACAAGTATATTTATTAAGCAGCATTTTAAAGACTTCCCATTTTTGTTCTGTGTTTAACCCTGTGAAAAGCATTTCCCACTTAATATGTTGCAGAGATGCCCTTATACTGTCAAAGTTTGCACGTCTGAAATTTAGTGTTTTAGTTACTCCCTTATAGAATTGCTTCTGCAACAGAATCTCAAAGGAGACCATGTTATGATCACTATTCCCTAAATGCTCACCCACACAAATGTTAGAGATGAGTTCAGTATTGTTAGTTATTACAAGGTCCAAAAGAGAGTTATTCCTAGTAGGTTCTTGAACACCTTCCAAAAACTTTATTCAGTTTATTTGATTCAGATAGTAGACGAGAAATAAAGACTTTTTTCAATTCCTTTCTATTTTTTTATTTTTGACCATTTTCTAAAAATTAACTTTAAACGTTTATAGACTGTGAACTTTTACAGGATACATTAGTATAAGCATCTGTGGAATGTTGGCAATTATTGTATCAGTTATAACAGCTGCATTTAATGAAACTCGGGAATTACATTCAGCATGGCCAAAGATAAGAACTGTATCAACTAATTAATTAAATATGAACAGTTTACTTTGTCGATGACCCCCTTTCCAGAGCTGCTCTAGGGATATATGAGAAGGTCAAAAAATTAAACTTCAATATAAGAAAAACAGTAATAAAAAAACAGAGCCCAATTGAAAAACTGAGAAAAGCATTTCCCCTTTAGAGAGAATTTTAGCTCAACAATAAAAAACGTCAACACAATATATTTTGTGCATCTGCCCCAAGTCAAGGTCACCTTTGCGCTCAAGCCACTGTCAGACCAGGTGTTTTTTCCCACTGCTGGAATTACAGTGGAAAAACCTTGGTTATTCCTCATGCCAAATTCAAGGGCCGAGCCAAGCCAGCTGGACACCCTAGGCAACCCGGCCGGCTTTGTCACTCAACGCATGCATGAATGAGAGCACTCTTGGTGGCACGTGAACAGACACTCTTGCTAGCACTATTGAAGGGAAGTAGGTGATTGCTTAAAATAACTGTGAACAAGATCCTGGGCTAAGAGTAGGCTACAGAAAAAGTATGTGTCTGGCACCCCTGCTACCATTGTGTCATAGGCATGTCTCTTCTGCCTACCCCTAGTTCCGGCCCTGATCAGGTTCAATACACTCTTGTCAATGCACAAACATATGGAGTGATAAGGATTGTCTTAGCCAGAGATTTTCATGGAAATACCTATGTGACAGAGGCCTTCAGAAATGATGACCACAGTAACATAGTAGGTTAGGTTGTTACAAGATGCATGTTTGTCAAGTTCAACCTTCTATGTCTATATATAACTTGCCTAACTGCTAGTTGATCCAGAGGAAGACAAAAAACCCTTCTAAAGCCTTTTCAATTTCCCGCAGAGGTGGAAAAAATCTAGTCCCCAGACCTTACTTACTATGAGCTATCTTCCATAACCCATTTCCTCACTCTCTAAAAAAGCCATCCAACGCCTTCTTAAAGCTATCTAAAGCTATCAGCCAGTACAATTGATTCAGGGAGAGAATTCCACAACTTCACAGCTCTCACTGTAAAAAAACCTTTTTAGACGGCGCCTCCTCTTCTGTGACCCCCGTTTCAGCTGTCCTACTAGTAAATAAAGAGAAATTATTATATGATCCCCTTATATATTTAGCAGAAAGGATCCCAAGGCACACAGGGTCAATGCAAGCAAGCTGCCTTGCGTGTTTATTGCAAAATGCAACGTATATATATATATATATATATAAGGCCCTTGGTTTAGAAAGTAGTCACTGTATCAAATGCTTTGGCAAAATCTAAAGATCACATCTACTGCACCACCACTGCCAAGCTTCTTATTAACCTTATCATAAAAATCAGATTTGTCTGGCATGACCTGTGCTTCATAAAGCCATGCTGATTGCTGCTCATTATGACATTCTCCAAAACATTTTTAATATGATCCTTTAACAAGCCTTCAAATAACTTGCCCACCACAGATGTCATACTCACTGGCCTATAATTGCCAGGCTATGTACAAACATATAACATCAAGATTGATATTAAAGAGTTACATGCATACATAACTTGAGTATATTAATTATGCATTATCACATTCTGCAAGGTAGAAATCTAGGTTTAGCCTTTATTACATATATTGTTTCCATTGTAGTAAGTACAGAAATTTTTAACCACATTTCTTTAATTAGAGTTACGTATGATCGGTAAGCATCAATAACAAGGGAAGGGGGGGCACACAGTTCCAATTCATTACCATTGGTTTCCCTCTCAGCAATCAAGGGGATATGCTGAACCCGAGTATATAACTTCATATGAATTATCTCAAGGCCACCCTTTGCCTTCCTGGATGTATGGAAAGAGGGACAGAAAAACAGATTTCACACTTAACTGACAAGCATATCAGTATATTCAGGGGTTTCTCTAAATACGGTCCATGTCGACCATTTGTGGACAAAGCTGTCCTGTGTTTTGTTTGAATATGAGAGCAATTCTTCATTGCGCATGATAGAGTTGAGTTCCTTTATCCAATCCCCAACAGGCGGTGTAAGACTTTGTTTCCAATACCTGGGAATAACTGATCTAGCCACCGTTAAGCTGAAAGCAACCAATATTAGTTTGTGGAGGAGGTATTGACAAGAGTGCCATCCCAGGGTCAATGGGGAGGTCTACAGCCGTCACTTTAGATATACATTTTATTATAGTAACCCAGTAGTTTCGAATCATAGGACACTCCCACCACATATGTAACATATCACCCTTGCGCAAATTACATCTCCAGCATTTATTAGAGGTGTTTGGGAACATCCTATGAAGAACCATCGGGCAGCGATACCATCGGGATAGTATTTTATAATTCGTCTCCTGAGCCTTACAGGCTGTTGCCATTGTATGTGTTAGCTTAAAGCTAATATCCCACTCTTTCTCGGTTAGTCTGCGCTTGATATCATCTGCCCATTTTGTAGTGTAACCAGGCAACTGTAACTGTTTAAGATTTCGAATGATATTGTATATCTGCGAAATGGTATGTTGTGGTGGTTCCTTAGCTAGACATAAGTCATCAAATGGCGTCGTACCGTTAACAACTTGGCCTTTTCATGGTGTGTTTGAAACCAATGTACCAACTGGTGATGCATAAATTTAAAGGGAAAAGAGTCCACTGGTTCACTAACTATAGTGTTAAGAGGGGCTATGCCATTAGAACTTCTGACTGAGGTAAATGTCAAAGTGTCTCGTTCACGTTTATGTAGAAACCCCTTACTTAAGGTACCTGGAGGAAAACTAGGATTGCCAATCAACGGGGTCATGGGTCCTGGGTTACTGGAGATGGTGATTGACCTGGATAAGCTATCCCACATAGAGAGCAACATTTGTGTAACTAGGGGGAGCAGTTGTCTATTGAGTCTGTCAGACATTTTCAGCCAAGGAAGTGCTGTTATGGGTTGCTTTATCTGGCTTTGCTCAATCTGTACCCACAATTTGCAATGAGTATGATGGAAGCAATCCACTATGCGCTGGCAATTAGCCGCCTAGCAATAAGTTTGCATATCTGGGAGCCCTTAACCTCCTTTCCGTTTGTGGGTAAATAGAATAGATTGTTTCAGTCTCGGCGATTTGTTTTCCCAAACAAATCGTATCAAAATGTTATTGACTTTCTTAAACATCCCTGGGGGCGGTTGATGAGGTATGGTCTAGAAGTAGTATAAGTATTTTGGTAAAATAACCATTTTTATTGCGTTGATCCTTCCAAACCATGTTAGGTTCAACAACTCCCAAGTACTAATATCCTGTTTTAGTTGAGCTAACAATTTTTTGTAGTTTAATGTTGCTGTCTGACTCAGGTCTTTGGGGATTTGAATGCCCAGGTATTTAAGCGAATGGGTTTGCCAGGAAAACGGAAAGTTTTCCTGTATTCGCTGGGCTTCTCCTGGGGATAGCAATATATCTATCTATAACTGGTATAGTTCTTCGGGTCTTTGCCCGGTTTTAAAATTAAAGTGATGGTGGCTTCTAAGAATGCCGGGAAGGGAGGCGAGAGATCTAAGATAGAGTTATAAGCTGCCAAAATCACCGGGGCTAAATTCCCCCCCAAGGATTTGTATATTCCCACCGAGAAACCATCAGGTCCCGGGCTCTTTCCGCTTGGAGTTGTGGTGATGGCTGCCTTAAAGGACCAGTAACATCAAAAAATCACCACCCGGTTCGTTTAGACCTAAATGTCCCTGACCTTCCTATACGTACCTGGTCATGGCGACTTAATGACTCCTTACTGGATGATGCCCCTTGTCTTGACGAATTAAGGGAAGTAATTGCTAATTTTGAACTTGATCATAAAGAGGATCCTACCAATTGTATAACTAAATGGGAAACTTTGAAGTGTATGCTACATGGTACTTTGATTAAACATGGAGCGCGAATTAAGAAACAAAGGGCAAAAATTATGCAGGAGTTAATTCATAATATTCAAACCTTGGAATGATCCCACAAACAATCTCTGTCTCTACAGATACTAGGGGAGTTGACTATCCCACAAACAATCTCTGTCTCTACAGATACTAGGGGAGTTGACTATCTATCTAACTATCTCAAAGTTTCCCATTTAGTTAGACAAGGGGTAGGATCCTCTTTATGATCAAGTTCAAAATTAGCAATTACTTCCCTTAATTCGTCAAGACAAGGGGCATCATCCAGTAAGGAGTCATTAAGTCGCCATGACCAGGTACGTATGGGAAGGTCAGGGACATTTACGTCTAAATGAACCGGGTGGTGATCTGAACAAGTCTGTGCACCTATCTCTGTGTTTCTAACCCAATCCAGGACATGGTGGGAAATGAAGAGGTAGTCAATCCGACTATATTGGTTATGTGGTATAGAATAATGGGTATAATCCTTAATGGTCGGGTGTTGAAATCTCCAACTATCCACTAATTGATGATTATGAAGAAAGGTTTTAGCTTTTTTTAATTGTCGGTAGGGGATACTCGATTTCCCAGTGGACACATCTAGCAGGGGCTCCAGCGCTATGTTCAGATCACCTCCCACCACCACAACTCCCTCCATCAAATTGGACAGAAATTGAAACGATCTCTCCAAGAATTGGGGCTGCTGAACATTCGGAGCGTAGTTATTTACAATGGTCATAACAGATTTCTGGATCTCAATTTTAACTGCAAGTATACACCCTGAGTCATCCTTCTTGGTTACAATCAAGTGATGTGTGCAGTTGCGGTGTATGGCTATCGCTGTACCCTTTGTCCTAGCCTCTGGATTGTCATTACAAAAACAGGTAGTATAATATTTGTTTGTGAACACAGGCCTATGTCCTTCCTTAAAATGCGTTTCCTGCAAAAGTAGGATATCAGTTCTAGACTTGTGCATTTCGTATAGCAATTGTGACCTTTTCTCTGGAGTGTTCATGCCTCTGCAATTTAGAGTGGAGATCCTAATATTAGCCATTATCAAAAATTATCTAAATCCAAATTGCAGGGCATGAGCTCCTCGGGTTTGGGGGGTGAAACATTCAGAACTGTGTCATAGGAATTGGGATTACACATACAAACAGTAAACAAAAAACTAAGTACATAACTGTAATCATGGGTTTCATGCCCATGTTTTCCCTAGTGTGGGGAGCAAATTTGGGCGCCAGTACCATGTTGTACTGGGGAGCACAATAGAGTGGAGTGTAAAAGAGTGGGAGGGGCCTCCAAAGCCTTCAAGAATAAATTTGAGTAATTTTTTTGTCTGTTTTTGCCTTTTTTTTGTTTTTTTGTTGGTTTTTTTTTTTTGTTTTAAATTTTTAACTTGGAAAGTAATAAGCATTCGTAACACTTTGAGGGATTGCTATATAAAAAGCTAAAGGGTACGTAGTCACCCCATAGTCACAGACCATTGTGAACCTGATGTGTATCTGCTCAGGCACCGCCACTAAGTGTGGTTAAGGATATAGAAAAGTAGTGACATTCTGGGGCCTCCTGTGCAGAGCCACAGCCAAGCCACGTGTATGAACTATAGAAGGCCTACACGTGAACACAAGCTTAGCAACAGCATTAGTGACTCGGTCCTCCCACATATCTTCAATACATAACAATAGATTGTGCATTTGAGGCTGCAGACAGTAAAATAGGGGGAGAGAAGTGGGGGGAGGAAGAATAGAAATAAACAAGAGAGAAAAGGGCATATTCATTATCTCTCGTCTCCCAGGTCACAGTGCAAGGGCTGCCATCGATCACTAGTTCCGTCTCACAGGCATCCCTCCAAAGAAGTCGGCCGAAGCACTGGTAAGTCAAGCAAGAGTCCAGCCCAATGTTCTGTTCCTAGGTAAAGCTGTGTAGAGGTGTCAATAACCCGAACAAGGTCGGAATCTCTTACTCTTCAGGAGGACCTCCTCTGCGGTTCCCAGGCGAGTTGATTCCAATCCGGAATCGAGATCTTAGGTAAGCCGAGCCGTTTTGTGAATCCCTCCAAGTCCACTTGTGACCGGAGCACCGATGTTCGTCCTTTGTCAGATGCGATTAAGGCGAATGGGAATCCCCACCGATATTTGATGCCCTTGTCTTGCATGGCCTGTAGTAATGGGCGAAGCGCTCTCCTTTGCCTTAGCGTGTATTTTGAGAGGTCGGAAAACAACTTGCGTTTAGCACCGTCAAAGTCCATTTCACCTTTATCATTTGCTTTCCGCATAATCATTTCCTTTTCACATAGAAGTGAATCCATCTCTCGGATACTTTGCTTCTGGGTTGAAAGGCCGTAATTCCCGGTGTACACGGTCCATTTCCAGGTGTGTACCGTTTGGTCGACCCAGAAAGTTATTGAAAATGTCCTGGATTGAGACACGCAAGTCCTCCGGCCCAGTAGCTTCTGGCAGGCCCTTAATGCGAATATTATTTTGTCGGCTCCTATTTTCCTGGTGGTCCAGGTGTTGCTGTAGCTGGAGCAGTTGCTTTGACTGTGTGTCAATCACTTCTTGCATGGACTCTGCCTTTTTGGAGTGTTCCCCATGTTGATCCTCAAGCCTTGTGATTTTAGCGCCCAAATGTTGGATGTGTTTGTTAATAGTCGTGATCTCACCCCTTAAAGATTGTTCCAATTGTGCCATCTGCATGGGAAAATCCGTTTTTGTGGGGAGATTGCCAATGAGGCTCCTAATGGCCTGCATATCCGTGGTATAAGCACCGTGCGTTGGTGGCAGGTGTGAATGTACCATCGCATCATCCGCCATTTTGGGCTGCCCCCTCGTGTCCTGGCTATTTTCCCCTGCTAGTGTCCCTTCTAAGATGCAGGGACCAGTGGACGGGGTTGCGGTTGTGGATTATACACTGCCTCAGTGCAGTCAGGAGGTCGGCCTACGCAACAAGCAGACTACAGGGTTCGTGGCTCTGGGGCCTTGTCCCACTCCCCTCCGTCACCACTGCTCCACTCCAGGGAACCCTCGGCAATAGGCGTATGGGAAGCAACAGTACTTGCCATTTGGTGTGCCAGTGATTCTGTTCCGTCACCCGTCTGTGGTTTGTGCAGAGGTGTCGTGGAGCTGGAAGTAGAATTACCACTTTCTCGGGCTGCTTCTTCATCCAGGCCTGCTTCCCAAGATGGCTGCCGCTTGCGGTCTTTCTGACTGCCGCTGCCGTCTTTGGCGTTGAAGAAGGATTGTATTTCGCTCTTAGAGGGTATCTCTTGTCGGGGAGATTTCGCTTTTTGTTTCCCTCGCTTAGTCATCTTTTAATGCAGTTTTCTCGGCTTTGGAGGCCCTTCGTCTCGGGAGCTCGCAATACATGCGACTGCACAGGTACACGCCCCCCTTAAACTTTTTTTTAAATATAGGAATTGCATCAGCTTTCCTCCAATCCATAAGTACTATACCAAATGAAAGCGAGTCTGAGAAAATCAGAAATAGAGTCCGGTCTAAAACTGAACTAAACTCTCTCTGTACCTGGGGGGGGGGGTATTCCATCTGGCCCTGGCACCTTGTTCACATTAATTTTAAGTAAACCTTTATGTACCATATCCTGAGTCAGCCACTGACTAGACTGAGCTGAGCTAACAGTGCAGCTATCAGGTGGGTCTTGGAACTCCTCTATTGTATACACTAAAGAAAACTGATTTAGCACATTTGCCTTTTCTATATCTGTACTATTATTTAAAGGAGCCACAATCTGAATCTGCATCTTTTTACTATTAATATACTTTAAAAACTTTTGGGGGTAAGTCTTAGCCTCTGCCGCAATTCACTCCCCATTTTCTGTCTTTTTCTTCTGGATTACTGTTTTACAACATTTGTTATAGAGTTTATATACATTAAATGCAGCTTCTGCCCCTTCTGACTTGTAATTTTAAATGCCTTTCTCTTCTTTCCTATTAACTTCTTTACTTCTATATTAAGCTATATAGGGTGGTTCTTAACAGTTCTACATGTACTTCTTAAGGGAATAAATTGACAACTGTAAAGATTTAATATCATTTTAAATGGCAACCATTTCTGCTCTGTGGTTTTGGCAGAAAACATAATGCCTCGATCTTTGCTCTGAAGGACAGACCTTTGTTGCCCCAGTGTATATTTATTTTTTGCACCAAACATTACATAGGATGACATTATGGTCACTGTTGCCCAGGGGTTCAACCAGTTGCACATTTGTTATACGTTTTGGGTCTATAGAGATCACTAGATCCAGTATAGCATTTTTTCTGGTTGGCTCCTCAACAACCTATGACATAAAATTGTCATGCGACAAGTTTATAAAATTGTCCCCATTAACTGTCCTGGCAGTACTGTTGCCACAGTCAATATCTGAATAATTAGAATCCCCAGTTATAACTATTTGCCCCAAACTAGCAGCCATTTCTATTTGTGACAGGAGCTTAGCTTCTTCACTTACATTAAGGTCTGTAGATACCCCTACAATTAATTTGCTCGAAATACTCTCCATAGCCTTTCTGCTTATTTTCAGCTTCCCTAACTGGTACAAGGCCAAAGCTGAGGAGGTAGAACATTCAGGAATTTTGGGATTTGCCATAGTAGTCCCAGGCCTTGGCTCCAAATTATTAAAGGGTTGCATGCAAGCCACATCTTTGTTAATAAAAAGTAGTGAGGCTCCCAAGCACAATTGCACACATTTTAACACATCAGATGAAATAGAGTGATGGATAATTCCCTCTTGCAGCTTCAGTTAAACTGGAATTATTGTATTTTTGGTATCTCTGTTAGAAATATGGTGGGAATTACATGAATCAAGTATACATGACTGAGATTTTTGAGAGAAGTGAAGGAGATATAAATAGGCTTTACTATGCAAAACCAAAAGTGTCAAGAAATTAAAATAATAACTTCACTTTATAACAATCAATTTTTACTCCAGCACTTTTCTACTAAAAATGGCATAGTGTTATTTTACAGATCATAGGGGAAATTGCCCTCCTAACTCCAGAATAGCGAGTTGATAACAAGCAATACACATCTGAAACAGTATTCACCATTGTTATGTCTGTTCAACATTGTTATATCTGCATCATTGTTCCTGCCTCTTACCCGGCATGCCTCTCTGCCTTAAAGGTATACTGTAACTTAAACATGCAGACATTACAACCATAGGCAGAGATGTCCATTAATTTATGTCATTAAGGGTGATAATGATCTAGTCCTGATTTTTTTTTTAAACCTAATTCCTCAACACTAAATGGTAACCTGATATAGGTCATTATTTCCCTAATTATATGGTGGTAATTCTATCTCTGCAATCTTTACCAGACAATAGAGCAGACATGGAAGGAAAACTATAGTTAATGTGGTTTTTTGGAGGTTGAAAGTAAGAACATCTTCATAAAAGCAGTCAACCACAGAAACTAACCTAGCAGGCAGAAACATGCCCACTAAAATTCAATTCTTCCAACACCTTGCTTCTACCATTCACTTTTTAAGGGCCTTTACACAAGTGCTTCATTTGAAATGCAAATACAGAGTCACATATATTGTATTTATATGCTTTTTTAAGTAAGTACATTTTTTGTGAATTCAGTTTGCATATCTCGCATTTTTAAATGCTTTTAGAGAGTGTGTGCCAAATGCATAAAAACCCATTTGAACAATACTGACCTAAAATGCATTTTTGAATGCTTGTGGGTAGAGTAAAATTTAAATAATTAGCTCATGTGCTTCAGTGTGCCCAAACTGGTCTCTCACATGCACAAAATGAACAAACAATACCAATATACAAGGGCCCTTAAGATATCATGATATGATGTGATTTTATGCTGAAAACTCAGACCCCCTCTATGTTATGTCTAAACATAACTGGGCATGACAGAGCCAATTTCTCACTGGAAATATTGTCAGTCAAAAGCTTTGTTTATATTTTCCACTGCATCTCGCAGCATATATTTGCATATAATTAGAGAGACATAATGATTTTCCTCCAGCCCCGGAGCTGTCAATCTAGATCAGATAACAGAAGCCTGACTTCAATGCATAGCTGTTTTAATGCCTACCATCTTAGAATAGATCACAACAGGCAAGATCTACTACTTGAGTGCACAGGCTGAATTAAATTGTTATTTTAGATGCAAATCAAGTTGAAAAAATATGTCCATGTTCAACACTTTACCTATTATACTGCAGTTAGCATTTTTGTTTTTGTATTATTATTCTTATAAAAGACACTACAGCCTCAGTGTGTTCTGTATTGTATTTGTCTTTGTCAAAAATACAATTGCATTTTTTCAAGGAATCCAGCAGATGGAGATGCAAGTGCAAAAAATGTTTCCATCTGATACAGTGAAAGCTGCAGATTTATGGAGCGATGCAGTATATTGGGGGGGGGCAATGGCCAGGAAGTTGGGTTCTGACTGTTATGTTTAAGCCTTTATAGATTTAATTTTTTGCTAACTAACTATATCAGAAACATTTTTATTTTGCATAGCCTATCTATATACCCAGTTTTTCACTGAACTGTTACTTTGTGATTATATAAATACATATACTGTATACAGTACATTGATTTAGAAATAATTACTATAGGCTTATTTTAATGCATCACATTCAGTTTCCCTTTTGGTGACTTTAATCAAAAATACCCAAAACAGATTCCTTAAACTGTTAACTCCACTGGAGGCCTGATGTGATATATGTATAATCTGTGTAAAGTGCTGCAGAATATGTTAGTGCATTACAAAATAAGAATAACAATAATAATATTTTCACACATATTGCTTTCCTGGATCTTTAATCTTGATATCAGTTACCCTCCCCCTTTGTATTTTGTTGGTTCTGTTGTAGCATGACCCGTCAGATAAAAAGTCACATGTGTAAGTGAACTATGAGACATAAAAATTCACAGCGAATAACATAATTTTATTGACAAGCCAATATTATCTGGTGTAAACACTTTTGTGGTTAAACAGATGCAGCCCGAGAAATCCTTGAAGTATAATGGTGTATGGACAGAACAGGTGTTGCTTAGGGAAGTGTGAAGCAGTCACAGCAAGAGTATGTGAATTTGCAAACTGAAACTGCACCTCTTGTCTAGCATGCTGCAGGATACAATAGATTTATATACTGGGAACATTCCTGTGGCCTGTGACCTGTGACATTAACGAATTCCTTAGAAGGTCTTTTCTGATGAGACCTGAATTCACCTCAGTAGGGGGGGCAGTATTGGAATTCATCTTGTTACAATATATATGTGACTCGTAAGAGGCAGCAAAACTAGGGGATCAGAAAGCAGCTTTGTAGTAAAAAGTGGTTTTAAAAATGGTGGTCTTGGCTGATAAAGGGGCAAATTTACTAGAGAACGAAAATTCGTTACTTCGCCGATTTACTAACGGGCACTGGCGTAACTTCGCTAGCAAAGCTACTTCGCACTCTTACACTAGGCAAAGTTTCGCTCTGGCGAAAGAGCGTTACTTCGCTAATTCACTAAGATGCACATTTTACTGAACGTTACCTGTTCTGCCAGACTTGCCTAAGCCAGCTCAGCCCAGGCGAAGTGCAATGGAATGTATAGGGCTTCTTCATTTTAGTTGAAAAATGTTCTAAGTACCAAAAAATGCTGGCATCTTTTGCTTTTTTCAGGGTGATAGGCTGCAAAAGTCCATAAATTTTTTTTTGGGTACCCGGGCTCCCCCATACATTTCCTACCATATGGCACATAAACTATAGACTGGGCACATGTGTGGGGCATTATAACAATTATTTTTCGGCGCCCTGGACGCATCTTGGGATTTTAGTGATTTAGCGTTGTCCTGGCAAATCTACGCCTGGCAAAGTGTTGCGAAGTGAGCGAAGCCGTCCCTGGCGAATTTTCGGAGGTTAGTGAATTTGCCCCAAAGAGTCTACAGTTCCAACCTGTAAGGAGCGCGGTCCAGCGCGTCCTCTCCCGCCGGCGTCCCATCCAAGATGGCGACGCCCAGGGCAGGCCACGTGGGAGGATGGCGAGGGCGCCGCATCCGGACTCTGTGAACTTGCGCCAGCGTCAAAACGTGCAACGTCATCGCGCAACGTCAGCGCGTGACGCATGACGTCACAACGCACGTTTTGGTGCCAAATATCGGTTTAAAAAGACTGTTGAGACTCTAATTCATTGCCCGTCTATAGGTTCGACTTAATCGTGTTCCTGGGTGCGTCTATTGTGTTTTGGATTCCTGATATCGACCCTGCCTGTTCCTGTTTTCGACTTCTTGCTGCCTGAACTGATCTTCTGCCCGTCTGACTATTCTAACTCTCGACCCTATCTTGTACCGCGAACCGTGTTTAGCATTCTACAAGCTTCCTCCTTGGTCCGCACTACAAACTACGCCTTCGGGCCCTGACAGTATACACGGGCCATGGACCCTTCTGAGGAAGCTCAACCTTTACCCGACTTCGGAAGAGCCTTCCGTGGGCTGGCTTCTCGCATGGAGTCTTATGAGGCCCAGCAGACTCATTTTGGCCAAGCCTTGGAGGCCATTCTGGACAAGCTGTCAATTAACCCTCCAGCGTCTGCTGCTGTGGCTACCCCGCCTGCTGTGCCATTTTCTACTACAAGTCCTGAGCCCAAGGTACCCGCTCCTCCTCTTTACAGCGGAGACCCCCAGGCTTGTCGGGGCTTCATTAATCAATGTCTGATACAGTTTGAACTTCAGCCCTCATTGTACGTATCTGAACGAGCTAAAGTGGGGTTCGTCATTTCCCGTCTCCAAGGGAAAGCATTAGAATGGGCATCGCCTTTATGGGAGAAAAATTCTCCGCTCATTCAGGACTGTAATTCCTTTCTCCAGTCTTTTCGGACCATCTTTGATGCTCCTGGCCGGGTTACTACAGCCTCTTCCCGTCTGCTGCAGATTCGCCAAGGGAGTCGTTCTGTCAGCGAATATGCAATTGACTTCCGTACCATAGCGGCCGAAACAAACTGGAACAATGATGCTTATCATGCGGCCTTCTACCAGGGTCTCTCCATTCGTATCAAGGACAATTTGGTCTCCCGCGATATCCCGGAGCTGTTGGAAGATCTCGTCGCTTTGGCCATTAAGATCGATACTCGTATGCGGGAGCACCAATCTGACAGGGAGAGAAGCAAGAAATTCCTGCCACAGCTGGCTCCACGATTTCAGAGATCGCTGCTTCCTGGTACCCCAGCTCCGATTCCTTTTACCTCCTCTGAGGAGCCTATGCAAATTGGCGGAGCCCGCTTGTCCGAAGAGGAGAAACTGCGCAGACGTACAGCTGGTCTGTGTCTGTATTGTGGTGGCAAGGCCCATTTCACCTTTAATTGTCCAGTGAAGCAGGGAAACTTCCGCGCCTAGGTAAGTTTGGGGAGACTCACCTGGGCGGAATTGTTCCTTTTCCCCATCAATCCTCTCATCGCTTTTTACTCCCTGTGCAGCTTCAAGTCTCATCCGAGAGAATCTCGACTCAAGCTTTTCTGGATTCTGGCGCTGCTGGAAACTTCCTGGACCACTCTTTTGCCATTCATCACAACATCCCCCTCCACTCCATGACATCCCCTCTCCGGGTCCTGGCAATCGACGACAGACCACTCTCCACAGCGTTCATCTCTCATGCTACACTCTCTGTTACAGTTGGGGCCTTGCATGTTGAGAGACTTTCTTTTCTTATTATTGACTGCCCTTCCACACCTGTAGTCCTGGGGTTGCCCTGGCTGCAGCTCCACAATCCTACCATCGATTGGGTTGAAGGTCAGATTTCTCATTGGAGCCAATATTGCCAGCAGAGCTGTTTAAACTCTAATACAGTACAGAAATTATCATCTGTCTCAATAAATCTTCATTTTCTTCCTCCTGCATACCAAGACTTTTGTGATGTATTTTCTAAAAAATCTGCCGAAACCCTTCTCCCTCATCGACCCTATGATTGCCCTATTGATCTCCTCCCTGGTACCATGCCTCCTCGTGGCCGTACCTACCCACTGTCTCCGTCAGAAACCAGAGCCATGAAAGACTACATTCAAGAAAACTTGCAGCGAGGGTTTATTCTTCCTTCCTCCTCCCCTGCAGGGGCTGGATTCTTCTTTGTAGAAAAAAAAGATGGCACTCTTCGATCCTATGATTGCCCTATTGATCTCCTCCCTGGTACCATGCCTCCTCGTGGCCGTACCTACCCACTGTCTCCGTCAGAAACCAGAGCCATGAAAGACTACATTCAAGAAAACTTGCAGCGAGGGTTTATTCTTCCTTCCTCCTCCCCTGCAGGGGCTGGATTCTTCTTTGTAGAAAAAAAAGATGGCACTCTTCGACCTTGCATCGACTACCGGGGTCTCAATAAAATCACTTCGAAGAACCGGTATCCGCTACCCCTTATCACTGAGCTCTTCGATCAACTCAAAGGAGCCCGTATCTTCACCAAGCTGGATCTCAGAGGTGCATACAATTTGATCAGAGTCCGAGAGAGCGACGAATGGAAGACCGCTTTCAATACCCGAGATGGTCACTATGAATACCTTGTCATGCCGTTCGGGCTCTGCAACGCGCCCGCGGTCTTCCAGGAGTTTGTTAATGACATTTTTAGAGATCTGCTTGGTGTTAACGTAGTCGTCTATCTTGATGATATACTCATCTTTTCCAAAAGTCTGGTTGAACACAGAGTCCATGTTCAGGAGGTTCTCTCTCGCTTAAGGAAGAACACACTCTATGACAAGCTTGAGAAATGTTCATTCGAAACTTCCAAAATTCCGTTCCTTGGTTATATAATTTCTCCTTTGGGCTTTGAAATGGATCCAGCCAAGATTTCCGCCATTCAAGAGTGGCCACTTCCTACAAGCACCAAAGACATACAGCGGTTCATCGGCTTTGCCAATTATTATAGGAAGTTCATCAAAGGCTTTTCTTCCAGAATTTCTCCTATTTTGGCTCTCATCCGCAAAGGTGGGAAACCCGACTGCTGGTCTTCTGAAGCCAAGGAAGCATTTGAATCCTTGAAAAGATCTTTTTCTTCCACCCCTGTTCTGAAACATCCTGATCCTCAGCTTCCTTTCTTCATTGAAGTCGATGCCTCCGATATGGGTGCTGGGGCGGTACTTTCCCAAAGGCAACTCAGTGATGGGAAGCTTCACCCGTGTGCCTTCTTTTCTAAAAAAATTCTCCCTGCCTGAACGAAATTATGATGTGGGCAATAGAGAACTTTTAGCAGTAAAATTGGCACTTGAAGAATGGAGACATCTTCTGGAAGGCTCAACTATCCCAGTGACGATATTCACTGATCATAAGAACTTAGAATATATTCAAGCTCTCAAATGTCTTAATCCCAGACAGGCTCGGTGGGCTCTGTTCTTTTCTCGCTTCAATTTTATCATCACTTTCCGCCCTGGTTCCAGAAAGTAGAAGTTTTTTCCCGGTGGATTCTTGCCTAAAGGACGATGATCCCATCGTTCCTCCAGCAAAGATTGTTGCTGCTTTATTCCCTTCCATGGCATCTCAGATCCTGTCGGCACAATCCTCTGCACCTTCTGATACACCTCTTGGTGTGGCCTATGTACCCCCGGACCTCCGCCAGACTATTCTTCGTCAGTCTCATAATTCTAAGCAAGCCGGTCATCCCGGAATCAAGAAGACGACTGAATTATTGTCTCGTCTGCTTTGGTGGCCTTCTCTACGGAGAGATGTCAAAGATTTCGTATCTTCCTGTTCTGTGTGTGCCGCTTCGAAGTCCAGTCATACTTCTCCTATGGGGTTACTTCTACCACTGCCTATCCCCGCTCGACCCTGGACACACCTTGCCATGGATTTTATTGTGGAACTTCCTCCTTCCCGTGGTTTCACAGGTTCAGTAAAATGGCCCATTTCATTCCTCTCCGCAAATTACTTTCTGCTATTGAACTCTCAAAATTATTTATCCAACATATTTTTCGTCTCCATGGTTTTCCCGCTGGAATTATTTCTGACAGAGGCTCACAATTTATTTCAAAATTCTGGAGATCCTTATGCAAATCCCTCAACATCTCTCTTCAGTTTTCGTATGCATATCACCCTCAGTCCAACGTTGCCTCTGAACGTGTTAATCAAGCACTAGAACAATTCTTAAGATGCCATATTTCTTTGTGTCAGGACAATTGGGCTGAGTTACTCCCTTGGGCCAAATTTGCTTACAATAACTCTCTGCATTCTTCTTCCGAGAGATCTCCTTTTTTTTGTGTGTATGGTCAGCACCCTTTGGCTTTTCCACAAGACGTTCTTCTCTCCAATGTACCTGCAGCCAATGATCAAGTGGCTCATATGTCCGCAATTTGGCAAGCTACTAAGCCCAACCTGGAAAAGAGTTCCATTGCTCAAAAGACTTTTGCCGATAAGAAGCGGTCTCCTCCCCCTCCATATGCTATTGGGGACAAAGTATGGCTTTCCATCAAGAACATCCATCTCAAGATTCCCTCCGCTAAATTGGGTCCCAAGTTTATCGGCCCTTTTTCCATAATCGAACTTATCAATCCAGTAGCTGTTCGTCTTCAACTACCATCCGAGATGCGGATTTCTAATGTGTTCCATGTATCCCTTCTTAAACCTGCATTGATTGATCATTCCTCGTCTTTTCCTGCTCCAATATCCGTAGACGGTCATGTTGAATTTGAGGTGGAGAAAATCTTAGATTCCCGCATATCCAGAGGTACTCTTCAATATTTGGTGGAATGGAGAGGTTTCGGACCCGAGGAATGCTCCTGGATCAAACATTCTGATATCCATGCTCCACTTCTTCTAGAAAAGTTCCATAAGAAATTTCCTTTTAAACCCAGTCCTGGTGGTCCGGAGGCCCCCCGTGGGGGAGGGGGTACTGTAAGGAGCGCGGTCCAGCGCGTCCTCTCCCGCCGGCGTCCCATCCAAGATGGCGACGCCCAGGGCAGGCCACGTGGGAGGACGGCGAGGGCGCCGCATCCGGACTCTGTGAACTTGCGCCAGCGTCAAAACGTGCAACGTCAGCGCTTGACGCATGACGTCACGACGCACGTTTTGGCGCCAAATATCGGTTTAAAAAGACTGTTGAGACTCTAATTCATTGCCCGTGTATAGGTTCTACTTAATCGTGTTCCTGGGTGTGTCTATTGTGTTTTGGATTCCTGATATCGACCCTGCCTGTTCCTGTTTTCGACTTCTTGCTGCCTGAACTGATCTTCTGCCCGTCTGACTATTCTAACTCTCGACTCTTGTACCGCGAACCGTGTTTAGCATTCTACAAGCTTCCTCCTTGGTCCGCACTACAAACTACGCCTTCGGGCCCTGACACAACCATGGTTGTACATGGTAATTATGAAGATAAAGTTCATATGTTCTACTTAATCTGTAAAGCACTGCAGGAGATGGAAATAGACTCTGCTGCTAATTTTTCTGTTTTATACATGAGAAAAAGTATTCATACTAGCTGTTAAAGCACAAAACATCTACTTTCCTAGTTGGGACAAAATTCTTGAAGTCATTTTCCATTTACAGGATAATTGTCACATATAATTTATATACTTCCTTAAATTCAAAAGTGCATTCTGATTTATTGTAAGCACATTTTAAAGGAATTGTTCAGTGTATGGATGTTTAACATAACAGCCGGAACACTACTTCATAACTACTTCATACTTCAAAACTCTCTCAGTTTCCACTGATTGGTTGCCAGCAGGTCCGGACTGGCAATCTGTGGGTTCTGGCAAATGCCAGAGGGGCTGCTATAAGGTGCCATAGAAAGTCTGTATTTAGTGAGCTAGTGGGGGCTCTTTGGGCCTCTGTGTAGGCTGATTGGGCCTCTCTGTACCTGAAATGCCAGGGCCTATTTTGACTCTCAGTAAAAATAAAATTTAAATAATAATACAGGTATGAGACCTGTTATCCAGACATGGGGTTTCTGGATAAGGGATCTTTCTGTTATTTGGATCTCCATACCTTAGTGCTGTTCTTAGCTCTACCAGGCAGCTATTATCTTGTGTTGGGGAGCTGCTATTTGGTTACCTTCCCATTGTTCTGTTGTTAGGCTGCTGGGAGGAGGAAAGGGAGGGGGTGATATCACTCCAACATGCAGTGACAGAAGTTTATCAGAGCACAAGTCACATGACTGGGGGCAGCTGGGAAACTGACAATAAGTCTAGCCCTATGTCAGATTTCAAAATTAAATTGAAACAAACCTGGATTTCAGTGCAGAATTCTGCTGGAGCAGCACTATTAACTGATGTATTTTGAAAAAAAATGTTTTTTCCCATGACAGTATCCCTTTAAGTTTACAGTATTAAATAAAACCAATAGGATTCATTTGCCTCCAATAAGAATGAATTGTTTGTTAGCAATCAAGTACAAGGTATTTTATTATTACATAGAACAAGGAAATAATTTTTTAAAATTTGAGTTATTTGATTATAATGGAGTCTATGGGAGATGACCTTCCCATAACTTGGAGCTTTCTGGATAACAGGTTTCCAGATAATGGATCCCATACCCATAATACAGTAATAATAATTATATGTATATATTTTAAGGTTTTAATGGCCTTCGGAGAAGCCACTTGTCTGAAGCAATACAGATTACAAGAAATGTACTATTGTGATTCCTTTTTTGCACCAGTTTCACATATATTAATTTATGTTAAGGCACATATGAGAATATCACATACACAAGTGGTGTGTTCTACTATCTGAGCATTTTATTTTGACAATGCACAATTATATGATTTAGTGTTTAGTATAATACCTTTTTATAATATTTGCATGTGCCGGACATTTATGTCTATCCATAACTGAGTTTTTGGTGTGTTAAAATAGTTATGCCATCTAAGTCTTTGTTCTACGGATGCACCGAATCCACTATTTTGGATTGGCCGAACCCCCGAATCCTTTGTGAAAGATTCGGCCGAATACCGAAATCCTATTTAGCATATGCAAATTAGGTGTGGGAAGGGGAAACATTTTTTACTTCCTTGTTTTGTGACAAAAAGTCACGCGATTTCCCTCCCCACCCGTAATTTGCATATGCAAATTAGGATTCGGATTCGGTAAATCCAGGCAGAAGGATTCGGCCGAATCCAAATCCTGCTGAAAAAGGCCAAAAGGCCAAATCCTGGCCGAATCCTGAACCGAATCCTGGATTCGTTGCATCCCTACTTTGTTCCCATTGGCTTTAAGATGCAGTGCATGAAATATCATGAAATATCATGCAAAAGATTATATAAGAGACAAACATGAAACGAAGGACCATAAACCACGTAATTACAGGGTAATATTCAGGAGTTATATAACAGGGCAGTGTTCTCCAGACTGTAATTACAAGACCATATCCCTGAACTATATAAGAGGGTAATATACAGATGGTTAATTTCAGGGCAATAAACATTGTTGTAATAAAGCTTGCTTTGTGTCTCCATGTAAAACTGGCCATAGACACAAAGATCTGATCATACGAATCATACGTTGATTCGTACGGTCTGATCTTTGCGTCTGTGGCCAGTTTAAAGGCACATGCAGCAATATTTATTGACTGACTTTTTTTAACCCATTCATTGACTTATTATTGAATAATCAGCTCTTGCCTTCAACAATTTAGAAATGTCTATACTCTGCCTAAACTGAGAACTAGGTTAAAGTGTTTGGTAAATGTAATTTTACACCCTTTATTATGTTTTATAAAAGAGGGTTTCGTAACATTACATTCAGAGAGTAGAAAGGTGTTTCCACCCCACCCCCCATTCCTTCTCACCTTCTTTGTAAATGGAAGAATCCACATGCACAAGAGCTTAGGTACATATTGCTCCAAAGTATGTGAAAGTGTATTTTGTACTATTCATAAATCATAATATTCAATTGTTCATATCATAGCAGAATTTAAGATCTAAAAACCTTTATGCCATCAAATTCTTCTTTAGCATTAGTATATTTCAGAGGAATTCTGTTTTAAATTGCCTTGTAAAAGCATACAAAGAATTATTTGTTTAAATTGGGCTCCATGGAAATATATTTGATTGCTTCTTACAAATGTGTAAGAAGCAATAAAAATTTTTGAGTGCTTGCACCCATGACCGGATATTTCAGACAATCTGAATATTCCTTTGTCTTTCAAATTTTATGTTTTAAAGTGGACCTGTCACCTACACATAAAAAGCCTTATAACTAAAGTTGTTTGTAAATGAAACCCAAATCGTTTTTTTTTTCATTAAAGCATCAATACCTGTTATAAAGGCGTTTAAATATCTGAGATGTCAATCAAATATTACCTGCCCGCCTCTATGCCTGAGGCATAGAGGTGGGGCAATCAATTACTTTCACTTTCCATTCAGCATGTCACTGCTCTTCCCACATTCCCCATCCCTCTTCACACTCTATAATTGGTTAGGGCAATGTGTATGAGCATTAAGTCCCCCATTCGGGGCGCATATACAAGATTTTGGGGTGATACACAATTTGTCTTAATAACAATGTCCACAAAATGGCTCCTGCCTGCGTGCTGTGATTGTGTAATTCCAAGACTGTAGGAAACAAATAATAAATAGATAATAATAAATAAATATATAATAAATGTAGGGTAAATTTTATTTTGTTCAACTACATGATAAAAAATAATTTGGAATTATTTCTTAGGGTGACAGGTCTCCTTTAAGAAAGTAGTATTATCTTCATTATAGCCAAAACCCCCTTTTAAATTTTTTCAAGTGTAGAAATAATTACATGCAGTTCTGCAAACTGAGCAAGAATAGTTCTCACTGACCTATTGAGTTGGAAAATCAACAAACCACAATTTTTAGAAATGGGAAGGGTTTCACATTTGAGCTATTTTCTTTCTAACATAGTGTATGAGGGGATAATTTAAATCAGGTTAGATTACTTTTTATAACAACACCATGCTTAATGGCAAATGTGGTCTGTGTTAATGCAGGTGATGCTTGTCAACATTTTGTCACGATCGCCGCCCGGAGCAGGTCCTGGAGCTCCGGGCGGCGCGTCCTTCCCTGCCGGCGTCGCTCCCAAAATGGCGGCGCCCATGGCCACCACGTGGGTAGCGGCGCCGGTGCGATGACGTCAGCGCGTCGACGTCGGCGCAAGGACGCCGATGACGTCAGAATGGCGCCAAATTCAAATATAAAAACCTTACCAAGACGCCAGAATAGCGCCCAAGTATAGGATTCATTCCTGTGTGTTTCCTGGGTTTCCTGTCTGCTTTTCTGAAGACTTATCTTGTTCCTGTTTGTTGCTGACCTCTTGCCTGGACTTTTGGACTTTGCTGATATTCTGCCTGCCTTTGAACCCTTGCCTGGACTTTGGTTATTCTCCTGATTTACCCCTTGTTGGACACCGCGACCTTGACTCCCTTGTGGGCTTCCTCTTTGATCCTGACAACCTCCCTGGTGGGAGCATCCCGGCTCCCTGACATTATACTTGGGCCATGGATCCTACTGAGGAAGCTACGCCTGATGTCGGACGAGCGCTCCGCGGACTGGCATTCTGCATGGAGGAATATGAAGGCCAGCAGTACAGAATAGGGCAGGCACTCGATACCCTTCTCTCTCTCGAGTGCCTCCAGCGCCTTCTGCTTCCCAAGCTGCTGTAAATCCTTCCATGACGGTCGACTCGTCTACCACAGGTTTCTCATCTGGTGAGCCTCGTATTCTCCTCGCTTCAGTGGGGACCCACAGGCCTGCAGAGGTTTCGCTACACAGTGCCAGATCCAGTTCGAGTTTCAACCCTCGCACTTCCCCAATGAACGTTCCAAGGTGGGCTATGTGATGTCTCGTTTGGTGGGCAAACCGCTTGAGTGGGCAACATCTCTTTGGGAGAAGAATTCTCCACTGACTTTTGATGCCAAGGCTTTTCTTCAAGCATTTCGTACTGTGTTTGATGCCCCGGGTCGGGTCACTAATGCCCCTTCTCGTCTTCTGCAACTCCGGCAGGGAAACCGCAGTGTCAGTGACTATGCTATTGACTTTAGAACTTTGATGGCTGAGACTTCCTGGAATGACGATGCCTATAAGGCCGTATTCTATCAAGGTCTGTCTATTCGCATTAAAGATGATCTTGTTTCCCTTCGAGTTCCCTGACCTCTTGGAAGATTTGATTGCACTATCCATTAAGGTGGACACTCGTCTCAGAGAGCATCAAGTAGAGAAGGAGCGTTGTAAAAGATTTCAACCCATATTGGCTCCTCGCTTTCAAAGACCTCTGTTACCTCATACCCCCCAGCAGCCTTCTGCTATTCCTCCGGAGGAACCTATGCAAGTCGGAAGAGCTCGTCACTCTGAACAGGAGAAACTCCGGAGACGTACGGCTGGACTTTGTCTCTACTGTGGGGGTCAATCTCATTTTGCCAACTCCTGTCCAGTGAAGCCTCAGAGTTCCCCTCTTCAAGGTAACCTTGCAAAGACTCATGTAAGGGGTGTTACTCCCAAGTCACAAGAGAACTCTCATAGGTTTCTTCTGCCTTTACAGATCCGTCTGTCCTCTAAGACCATTGTTGGCTCTGCTTTTATTGACTCTGGAGCTGCCGGTAATTTCATGGACGCTCTCTTTGCCAAGCACATGAATGTTCCCCTGTTTCCTTTGACTCCTCCACTTCGTGTAACCGCCATTGATGATCGACCCCTTGAATCCGAGTATATCTCTATGACGACTGGGGAATTGCCTGTACAGGTTGGGACTTTACACAAAGAAAAGTTATCGTTCCTGATTATTTCCTGTCCTTCTGTTCCAGTCGTCTTGGGGCTTCCTTGGTTACGCCTGCACAACCCTATTATTGATTGGTCCTCGGGGCAGGTTTCCCGTTGGAGTCCATACTGTCAACAGCACTGCCTTCTTGCTGAACCCATCCAGAGGGTGAATATTTCTTCGTCAGATTTGAAGACGCTTCCCTCCTTCTACAAGGAGTTCGCTGATGTCTTCTGTAAAAAGTCTGCAAAATTTCTCCCTCCTCATCGTCTCTACGATTGTCCAGTTGATCTCCTGCCTGGAACCATGCCTCCTAGAGGTCGCACTTATCCTCTCTCCCCAGCAGAGACCTCTGCCATGAAAGAATATATTCAAGAAAATCTACAGCGAGGGTTTATTCGCCCTTCCACTTCTCCTGCAGGGGCTGGATTCTTCTTCGTGGAGAAGAAGGATGGAGGCCTACGTCCTTGTATTGACTACCGGGGTCTAAATAAAATCACCGTTAAGAACCGGTATCCCTTGCCGCTGATCGCAGAACTTTTCAACCAACTGAAGGGGGCTAAAATCTTCTCTAAGTTGGATCTCCGTGGGGCGTACAACCTTATCCGCATCCAGGAAGGTGACGAATGGAAGACAGCATTCAACACTCGTGATGGGCACTATGAGTACCTCGTAATGCCCTTTGGTCTCTGCAATGCCCCCACTGTCTTTCAGGAATTCGTGAACGACATTTTCCGGGATCTCTTGAGAAAGTTTGTGGTCGTATACCTAGACGACATCCTGATTTTCTCCAAGGACCTTGCAAGCCATCGCTCCCAGGTGAAGGAAGTACTCTCTCGTTTGAGGAAGAACTCTCTCTTTGCCAAGCTGGAGAAATGTGTATTTGAAGTGTCCAAGATTCCTTTTCTGGGCTATATCATCTCCCCAGAGGGTTTCGAGATGGATCCCGTTAAAGTGTCCGCAATCCAAGAGTGGCCCCTTCCGCTGAGCACCAAGGCGATCCAGAGATTCATTGGTTTTGCCAATTACTACCGGCAATTCATTAAGGGGTTCTCTTCTTGTATAGCTCCTATCCTGGCACTCATTCGAAAAGGGGGTAAACCCAGTTCTTGGCCCCCATCTGCTATTGAAGCCTTTCAATCCCTGAAGGATGCCTTCACTTCCGCTTCGGTCCTCCGCCATCCTGATCCGGGGTTACCTTTCTTCATTGAGGTGGATGCTTCTGAAGTTGGAGCAGGAGCTATCTTGTCCCAAAGGCATCCCTCTGATGGAAAGTTGCACCCATGTGCATATTTCTCTAAAAAATTCTCTCCTGCTGAACATAACTATGATGTAGGAAATCGAGAACTCCTGGCTGTCAAGCTCGCCTTAGAAGAGTGGCGTCACCTCCTTGAAGGTTCCTTGATTCCAGTCACGATCTTCACCGATCATAAGAATCTCGAATTCATTCAATCTCTCAAGAGGCTGAACCCCGGCAGGCGAGGTGGGCTCTCTTCTTTTCTCGATTCAGCTTTATCTTAACTTATCGCCCTGGCTCAAAGAATTGGAAGGCCGATGCTCTGTTGCGAAGTTTCTCTCCGGTGGATCTTTCTCCTGAAAGACAAGAGCCAATTATTCCTCCTGTCAAGATCATCGCTTCATTGTACCCTCAGTTTGCTGATCAAATCCTGGCTGGTCAATCTTCTGCCCCTCCTGATACCCCCATCGGAATGGCTTTTGTACCTCCTGAGCTTCGTCTGCCTATCCTGCAACAGACTCATAGTTCCAAACAAGCGGGACATCCTGGTCCTGTTAAAACTCTTGAACTTTTACGGCGTCTAGTCTGGTGGCCGACAATCCGTAAAGATGTCAAAGACTTTGTTTCTGCCTGTACTGTTTGTGCCACTTCCAAGTCCAGCCATTCTCGCCCCAGTGGGTTACTACAGCCGTTGCCTGTTCCCTCTCGTGCTTGGACGCATTTGGCAATGGACTTCATTGTTGAACTTCCTCCCTCCAGTGGGAACACCGTGATCTGGGTTGTCATTGACCGCTTCAGCAAGATGGCCCATTTCATCCCTCTACGGAAGCTTCCATCTGCAGTGGAGTTGTCAAAGTTGTTCATCCAGTTCATTTTTCGCCTGCATGGCTTCCCGGCCGAGATCGTTTCTGACAGAGGGTCCCAATTCACTGCAAAGTTCTGGCGTTCCCTGTGCAAAGATCTGGGTATTAACCTTCAGTTCTCCTCTGCTTATCATCCCCAGACAAATGGAGCAGCTGAACGAGTGAACCAAGCCTTGGAGCAGTTCTTGAGGAACCACGTTTCCCTTTGTCAAGATGATTGGTCTGATCTCCTCCTGTGGGCGGAATTTGCTCATAATAATGCCTGCCACACTTCCACTGGAAGGTCCCCATTTATGTCTGTGTATGGTCAACATCCTCAAGCCTTCCCACAAGACTTTGTGTTGTCTGATGTTCCGGCCGCTGATGACCATGCAGCCCACATGTCTGCTATTTGGGCTGCAACCAAGTCAAACCTGGAGAAGAGTGCTCTGGTTCATAAGACGTTTGCAGATCGTAGATGTAGACCCTCTCCTCCCTACAAGGTCGGTGATAAAGTCTGGTTGTCTTCCTGGAACATTCGGTTGAAGGTACCATCTCCTAAGTTGGGTCCGAGGTTCGTAGGTCCATTCTCCATTTCGGAGGTGATCAATCCTGTGGCTGTCAGACTTCAGCTTCCCCCTGAGATGCGTATTCCCAACGTGTTTCATGTCTCTTTGCTGAAACCCGCTACCTCCAACCGCTTTTCTGTGAACCAGTCTCCCCCTACTATTTCTGTGGATGGTCAACAAGAATATGAGGTGGAAAAGATCCTTGACTCCAGAATCTCCAGGGGCTCTCTTCAGTACCTCATCAAGTGGAAGGGCTTTGGCCCTGAAGAATGCTCCTGGGAAGGACACTCTGATGTGCATGCTCCTCGTCTTGTGAGGGATTTCCACTCTAAATTTCCCCAGAAGCCAAGTCCTGGTGGTCCAGAGGCCCCCCGTGAGGGGGGGGGTACTGTCACGATCGCCGCCCGGAGCAGGTCCTGGAGCTCCGGGCGGCGCGTCCTTCCCTGCCGGCGTCGCTCCCAAAATGGCGGCGCCCATGGCCACCACGTGGGTAGCGGCGCCGGCGCGATGACGTCAGCGCGTCGACGTCGGCGCAAGGACGCCGATGACGTCAGAATGGCGCCAAATTCAAATATAAAAACCTTACCAAGACGCCAGAATGGCGCCCAAGTATAGGATTCATTCCTGTGTGTTTCCTGGGTTTCCTGTCTGCTTTTCTGAAGACTTATCTTGTTCCTGTTTGTTGCTGACCTCTTGCCTGGACTTTTGGACTTTGCTGATATTCTGCCTGCCTTTGAACCCTTGACTGGACTTTGGTTATTCTCCTGATTTACCCCTTAAGTTGGACACCGCGACCTTGACTCCCTTGTGGGCTTCCTCCTTGATCCTGACAACCTCCCTGGTGGGAGCATCCCGGCTCCCTGACATTTTTAAAGTGTTTTTACTGGTTAGAAGGCTATGCAAGCAATGTTTATGAATGCCACCTAGAAATTCTGCTGATCATGACAGACGGCATTACAGTAAAATATTCTTCCTGGGGTGCAATACAAAAAGTACCCCTAAGCCCAACTAGTCTGCATTCCATCTTGTTGTCACCTCTTGGAAGTTGCTCTCAATGGCCTCAAAGCATGTGTTTATTTTTGAATTCCAGGCTTGGGGACAACTTTTAATTGCATAAAACAAGGTGTACTGCCAAATAGAGCCTCCTGCAGACTGTCAGTCCACATAGGGAGTATTAAATACCCAATCACAGCCAAATAATGGCATCCCCAGGGACTTTTTTCATGCTTGTGTGGCTCCTCAACTCTTTTTACTTTAGAATGTGGCTCACGGGTAAAAAAAAATGGTTGGGTGCCGTTGCCTTAAAGCCTGCAGGCCTAGCCCTGGGCTTTTGTGGCTCTTCCACAAATCTATGATTGGAGCCAGGTTATGAAATGGAAATACAGTCTAAAACAGAGGAGGGCCAGTATATTTCTTCCACAAAATGTGGCAGTCCTAGCTATTAGACAGTACTGCAAAGACGATAATAATGGCAATGCCAAGTATAAAAATGGACCATTCCGATGTAATTGTTTATTTTTTCCATATCAGAACAAATAAACTACATATGCTGCACCATATATTTACATATTCAGTTCCCCAGTCCCCCATAGTCCTGGTGTTTGGTAGTTATTCCGCTGGCAGGTGTTCTATATCAGAAATCAGTGATAATCTATTGAACACCCACATTGCTTCCCCTGCTAATAATTGCATTTTTGCAGTATTTCAATGCTCATTAACATATAATTTGTAATTTAGATCCAAAAAAACACATATTAAGAGAAAACAATGAACAATGCATGGTAGTGTCTGAGTGAAATTCTATGCAGATACCCAGACAATACATAGACATTTTCCTGAATGATATATCCCAAGGCCTATATGTGTATGAGTGTCTGCAGTTAATTGTCTCTGGGGTACAAAGTCATCAACCAAAAGCAACCTGTTTTTCTGCACTATGCCTATTTACAATAACTGGGTGTTAATACTTTGTCAGGTCTGACACATGATTTGTAGGAAATTCATTTCAATGCAAAAATCCAGCAAGCATCCCAGTTTTCAAATTGGTCGAGACCCATAGGGGAGCACTATTCTAACACACTAACTCATGGCATCATGTGACCACGCAGGAGCTCAGGTTTTTTAGGATGAAGGGGAACAATAAAACAAACACCAAGCAGACGTAACTACAATCTTTTAGATGTTTGAAAACCATTGGGGACTGAGGAAGTTATTTCAGACCAACTTTAAAAAGAAACTGTAAGGGGGGGAGGGGTTATCCCCTCCTCCAGACATCTACGCAGACCAGACACATTCCCCGTCTGTCACTCACTGCGAGATCTGGGAACTTCCCTACTCCTCTCGCCTCTGCCCTCACCTGCCGACTCTTACCGTAAGAGGCGGGGCTAGAAAAGAACCTTATAGTGCCAATCACTCGAGGTTCTTGAAAGCAGATGCGTGAAGCAGCCAATTACTGTAAAGGGGTGTGGCAAAACTGAGGTAGGAAGATTGGGACTCTAACAGCAGTTGGCAGAAATTACAGAGAGTGGGAGGTGGGAATTTGTATACACAGCGCAGAGCTTGCGGATAGTCATGGAGCTCAGAGAAGCAGGGCTGCGCCGCCAGGCAGTAAAGAGACACCTGCACAAACACAATCTGAAGCACCGCTATGAGTTCTTGGAGACACTGGGCAAGGGAACATATGGAAGAGTAAAACGGGCCCGGGACAGTCAGGGCAGAGAGGTGAGACAATGAGGACATGTGTTGGGGCTGTGAGGGAGAGCTTTGATACGCAGAGTAACCTATATGAAACTGCATCGGTGTGCAGTAAGTGCGGGCATTGCTACCTGTGGATTCTGCACCAATCATAGTCTGAGCTCCTCTGTATTTATTCTGCTACAATTTGGAGAAGGGAGGTTTTCTTGTTTGCCATTTTACGTAAAGACTTACATTTTGGGCCAGTCTCATGATTGGCAGATCTAGAGTGATTTTAATTTCTGTTCTTGATTTTCAGTCCTGCTTCAAAAGTATTCTCAGTATTCTGCTATATATAATAGCATCTGTCTAGCGTTTTACATAGAATTGTTTTATATAAAAACCAATAATGGCCCTTGTATTTTATTATGTCACAATAAGCGCCTCTTTCCTTCTGAATATTTTTTTTATTATATTATGTTAACATTTTGAAGGAGGAAATTTACTATTCTATAATGTATTTTAAATATGTTCATCTCCTACTAAGTGGAATTGTTTAATGTGCTAGTTAGTAGCCTAGAAATACAGATGGGCCTTTTAGCTCAGATATGTGTTTTGGGTGCAATGCATTTAATATTGATTTGGGGCTCTGTATCTGTAATCTGTACTTTGGTGGAACACTTGGGCTGCATGCATTGTCAATTACATTTATGCTGCTTTCTGTGGAACTGGTGGTACTGCTTGCCTTCACCAGGAAGTGTAGAGTTATAGCTCAGCAAGAAAGAGTTTATATGCATGTATGCTGATTTAGGGGCCCTCTAGTTATGCTGTGATTTGGATTAACATCATACACACTACACTACTAATGAAATGTTAACAGTTGTGTATCAAATCTTTTAACTAATAATGAGACCACAGTTTTGCTGTGCCTGCACCAGCAGCCCTCGGATATTCACGATGCTTGGTTGTGGCCACAAGAACAATTTTTCAATGTCCTATATAATTAATTGTATGTGATGGAGGCACTGCTACATCCTGTTGATCAAAGTTGTCCTACATAATTATATAAAGATCAGTGAAGACCATTTGTCTGATCAAAATGCTGAGTGACCATTCAGGCAAACCAGAATTGGAGCAGTCAGGTGGCTGGCCAAGCACCTGGTGTGTGGATAGATAGATATATATATATTTTTTTTTTTAACGAAAACCTCAAACAAATAAGAATATAGATAGTAATCTCTAAGACCCTCAGGTAATCGCACATAGGAAACGTTGTCATACTGCCTCACAAGTGGCAAAGCATGGCCACAGGCAAAACACATAGGGGCCTATTTATTAAACCTCTTTTTTTTAAGGGGAAAACTCAATTTTTTGAGATTTATTATACCCCCAGAAAAATCATAATCTGAAAATACCCCAGCTAAAACCTGTTGAGGTCAATGGCAGATGTCCCTCAAGATGTCCAGGGCCCCCTCCGAGCCCCTGCCGCCCTACTATGCTGAGCACGCATGCGTGAAGGAGCTGGCCGGCGTGCTTGAACAGGTGCCGCGCAGATGGCGCTGCGTGGCGCCTAAAAAAAAAATATATTTTTTGTGTTGGATTTGATCGGGAGTGGGGACTGGCCCGGCACTGTTTGTACCAGCGATGTTTCTATCACTCCCGTTATATTTGACCCTCCGACTTGTCGCATCCGTTTCATCGCTATGCAACTCATCATGGATCGTCTCTTGGAGTTCAGCACTTAGTGTGAAATTGCATAAATTTTAAGTAAATACCGGATACTGCTGTATCTGCTCGGAATTCATTTGTAGTTCTAACTTGTTTTTGGATATCAGGGGTCATAGCTGCCCTGTATGTTTGTTCCCTCCTTCTTTTGACAGGATACGGTTGTTTGCACACAGGTGTGAGACAAAGGCTGCTTTGCTTATGTTTCTATTCCTGCTCTTACAGGTAAATGACAATGAATAATGTAACAGGAGCTGTTTCTATGGCATTGGCTACCTAAAACTGGCTTAGTTTCCCTACTGTTTAAACAGTTTCAGGGTTGAAACAGTTTCAGGGTTGGTCATATGGTACCAAGCAGGCACTGTCTCACCGCAACATTTTCCCATTATTATTATCTTTTTATTCATATAGTGCTGCCATGTTCTGCTGAGCTTTAATGAGATTATACATCATTCACATCCAGGGCCGCAATCAGAAATCACAGGGCCCCATACGAAAAAATTTCCTGGGCCCCCTGGGCTGCACCCACCACAAGCCCCACCTACAGGTCGGCCCACCCCACAGGTCCTCCCCCCACCACACACTAAAAAAAAAAAAAAACATTGGTGGCTATTGTTCCCACATGTTAATAAAACAATATTGGTGGTCAGGGCCCCCCCCCCCCCATTAAAAAAAACATTTGTTGTCAGGGCCCTCCATTAAAAAATATTGGTGGCTAGGACCCTGCATGGGGAAAAACAATTGGTGCCCCCCCCCCACTTGTAAGAAAATTGGTGGTCAGGGCCCCCCTTAAACATCCATGTAAAAAAAACTTGCCCCCCCCCCCCCAGAAGTTTAAAAAAAATTGGTGACCAGGGCCCCACCACACAACAGGGACCACAAAGGGTTACCTTTAGGGGCGCCCTGCCATGTTACACTTACTTCATTAGTGTGGCCCATCTGCTGTCAGTGAGCTGCCAACAACAGAAGGGAGGAGGGGAGCACAGGTGGCTGCATCTTCTTCCAGTGACAGCATTTTCTTCTCTTATTGGTCACAGATGTTCAAGTCCTGGTAAAGCTGCATGGTGATTGGATGAGCTGGAGGAGAAGTTCAAACCTCAGCCATCCAATCCCTGAGCAGCTCAACCAGGACTTAAACTCAGTGACCAATAAGGGGAAGTAGTGGACAGAAGATACCTCCCCTTGTGCTCCCGCCCTGCCTTCCCAAAGTCAGCAGCTCTCAGAAAGCCGGGGGGCCCGGCTAATATAGAAAGTGCGGCGTAGCCAGGCCCCCCCTTACCCTCGGGGCCCCCTACAACTCTCCCCCGTGTCCCCACCCTGATGGCTGCCCTGTTCATATCAGTCTATAACATATTGTTAATTAATGCTCCTGGTCCACTGGCATATCAAATGCCTTTGGTCTGCCTTTATATATTGAGGCATTTTTTGTGTTTTTTTTGCTAGATTGAGATCCATGTGAGGCCACCTAAATGTGAAGTCAATGTAACTCTGCTATCTAAAGTGATACTTGGATTTTAAGTACCCTGATTTTAAGTTTTCCCACATTTTGCATGTTTTTATTTGTGGTCCCACTAATTTATATTGCGTTTCAATTGGTGCATTTCCCTGATTTTGAGTAATTTTTCCTGGATTTAACATCAAAATTTTGTCCTGATTTAGATTTGCCAAATCTTTCGTAAAGGATTCAGGGGGTTTGGCAAATCCAAAATAGTGGATTCTGTGCATCCCTAGTCCTGATGTTCCCGAAGCCTAATTTGCATGTGCATAAAATTTGCGTATGCAAATTAGGGTGTGGGAAGTGGAAAACATTTTTTACTTCCTTGTTTTCTTAATAAAAGACATGCAATTTCCCTCCCCACCCCTAATTTGCATATGCAAATTAGGATTCAGATTCAATTCGGCCGAATCCTACTGAAAAAGGCCGACTACCGAACCGAATCCTGGATTCGGTGCATCCCTACTTAAAATACTAACCAGATATAGAACAGTATATTTTGCCATGGTTCTGCCTGTACTTGGTTAGTCTGCGCCTTATACAGCCCTGCACCAATCACTTGTCTAGGTTTTGTATGTGACTGAGAGAGGCCTTGCTCATGCACCCATAGTGTAACATTAACACTGCTTAACCCTTGTAATTAACACAGTAAATATTGTATCTCAAAGTAAAATGGACTCTTGTGCTTATCCTTTCAGTATAAAGAAAAAGTTACTTAAACACATTTTCCCTGATTTTACATTTTTCTGGATTTTACATATTTTTTCCTGGTCCCCTGAAAAACATAAAATGGGGGTTCTACTGTATTTAAATCAGAAATTTTAGAAACTTGCAGCACTGCAGCAGCTGTTTAATACAATCCCAACATCGTTAGCTAAAGGTGTTTCTTTATCTGCTATAGTTTGGTAGTGGAATGTTGTGCTGTCCATTGATATGAATTTGTGGTAATAACCTTGTTCTGTATTGTAGTGGCTAGCATGTGTTCCTTGGCACTACCCTTGCTCCCTGCCCTCGAGATGTCTTGGCAGGTGCATTGTTTTTGCTTGCATCTTATAAATGTAAAACTTTACTTCCTTGAACTAGCATGAGCATAGTTGAGCAATACAGAGATTTGTAGATAAAACCTGCAAAAATAATAGATTGCAATTTGCATACGGAAGGAAAAAATGGTATTTGCATCAGTAGGTAGCAATTGTCTCTTTCTGAAAACACCTATTGCTTGCAGCCGGTGTGATATGTGTATTGAAGTAATGCAGACAAGGAAACATATTAATATAGCTTAGAACTGGATTAGTCTTACTGTTACAGTAGACCTAAGATGGGTAGTGCCAATTAACAACATTACAGGAATTAATTAAAGGGGTTGTTCACCTTTTGTTAACTTTTAGTATGATGTAAAGCGTGATATTCTGAAACAATTTGCAATTGCTTTTTATTTGTGGTTCTTGAGTTATTTAGCTTTTTATTCAGCAGCTCTCAGGTTTGCAATTCCAGCAATCCGGTTGCTAGGGTCCAAATTATCTTGGCAACCATGCATTGATTTGAATAAGAGACTGGAATATGAAAGGATCTTCACTGGAGAATGAGTAATAAAAATTAGCGATAACAATTAATGTGTAGCCTTACATAGCATTTGTTTTTAGATTGGGTCAGTGAACCCTATCTGAAGAAGAAAGCAAACAATTAAACTATTAAAAAAAAATAATGAAGACAATTGAAAAGTTGCTTAGACTTGGGCATTCTATACTATACTAAAAGTTAACTTGAAGTGAACCACCCCTTGAATAATAGAAGAAAACTTCATCCTGAACCCACAATAGCCAATAATGCCTTCAGTCAGTCCATGGTTAGCTATGGTCTATAGCCCAGCTGTCCAATCTTTGCATTGAACTGATCTGCCTAGTATATTGTGATCCTAGAGTGTCTTTTACGGTTGGAATTCCTCTTAGCATCTGCTTGCCCGTTGCATGGTTACCCACAATAACCAGCCACCTAGCATGCATTTGCCCTGTTCGGTAATCTCTAGATAAAAGCTTTAGCTTTCTTTGTAAAAGCACATTCCAGTCTGTCTCTTGGTATACGATCACACATTCTGTGCTCCTAATGCTCTCGCTGACACATGGGGTAAGATTCACACTGTCTCACTTAAGTCTTAAGTGTCCTGTTGCTGAATTTCTGTTGGGGGGGGGGGTTGCTCTCAAATAATTATGTTAAACGGGTTATTTATGATATGTGTCCCTACAGATTGTTTTTCTGCACTCACAGTAAGAGGATTGTGTGTTTTTGTGTAATGATTATCAACCTTTGCTGTGGAAAAGCATTTTGGAGTGTCATTTTGAGGCAATACATAGTATTAATGTGCTGCTGTTCTATCATGCATGCTATTTAAGGGATTAGTGCCTTTTTTAACATTGTATACCTTTATATATTAATGTTTGCAAAGCATTGAAACAAAAAGTTAATGTTTTAAGTTTTGGTGTTTGTTAAATTCATTTAATACCCAGAGGTAAAGGAAAAATACTTGTAGTTTTGCTTATGGCCTGACTTCTTTACGTCTCATTATTATTTTGTGGAAAGTTTCCCTTTGCTTGTGTGTAAATAGTGACACATTCCTGTCCCACTGGAATTAGCTCCAGCCCATTTGTAGAGCGTGGGTGGACTGGGAGTGTTAAAAATAGCAGCAGAGTTATCACTATTCATGTTTTCCTGGGGTGCTTGTTTCCACTTGATTATTGCTGGAATTTAAAAGAATAGCGAATACTTCATTGAGCCCATGAACCAATAAGAGCTTGGGTAGTGTTTGACGAGAGATGCTGGCGTGGGGGAAGTGGGTTACAATTGCCTGCACAACAGTTTAACTTTATGAGAATAATGTTGACTAGGGAAAAAAACTATTCAAACGTAAAAAAACTTAAGAAGGTGAATTTTTACTTTTAATACATTAGCGATAAATAACCCTTGGAAGCAATGCGTGAGCTCAGTTGTAGTTTCTATTAAGAGTGCCAAATAGAAACCATCTTAATACATCTTACAGTTACACCATAAAAGTATAATACAAATATACACACTGGAATGTTTGGCCCTAGTTCAATAATGACTTTGCATACTCAACCTGGGTTAGTGTTGGTGCTTTGCTTACAGCACACCATTCTGTGAATAATGAAATATACTGTGTTAGATTAATATTGTTATATAAATATATACCCACAAAGTTTGACATGCAACATATGTATAATATAACACACAAGTATAGTGTTTTAAACATGAAAGCAACCCAACTCAACAATTTTGTCTGTTATATAAGCAATAAATAACGAATTATATAATAATAAATAAATATAATGAAATATAAATAAATGATGCCCTTGTGGGACTTAAAATATAGAAAAATAAATGCTTATTAAGTCAAGGTTTCGGTACCCCTTGGGGGCCTTTCTCAAGACATGTGGTCCCAGGCAGGACGAAACATTGTTTTCCTATATGTTAAACCCCTTCAGTGTACCATGTCTTTATTGATAATTGGTGTTTCTTTTGTATGTATTTTTCCCCTTTATACATGTATACATACATACATACACTTTTTATACATACAATTTTTTCCCCTTATTGCTTACAGGAAAAATGTTGGGGGTAAAAAGCAGGAAATATTTATAAAAGAGTAAACATAGGTGTGTGCATCATATTTATTTATAGTAGCTTCAAAATTAATGTTTAGGATATCACACCAGTTTCTCCACAAAGCTTTAAAGGTCACTAACCACTGACAGCAATGTTAAGGAAATGAGGGAACAGTTTAAAAATAAATAAATAAATAAATAAGAAATAAACATGTTGCACCGCAACTTCTTAGTAAATGGAAATGTGTAATTGCTCCTTCCTTTTGGCGGTGGTGTCTCATTCCCCCTCCTGCCCACCTGTAATAACAACATCAACTGTTCTTGCTCATAGACATATACCTCGTGTTCTGGGACTTCACTGGGGTTACACCCTGCTAAGAGAGGGTAGAAATCCCTTTTTTTCTGCAGTTATTTCTGCATTTTCTAAATGTTTTTCCCCAGTCAGGAATTTAGGGACTTTCACACTGTGCTGGTCTGCAAGGTCCTCTAGCACAATAGCACCACACAAAAGACATTACAAAGCCCCATTTTACTTAAACAAGTTTCAGTCAAGTAAAAAAGATTCTAAGGAATTCCAACCATCAGATTCTGCTTCATAGATTTGTTTGAATGTTTGGTATCTATTTCCCTCAAAAAGAAACATGTGCTGCATATTTAATGCTTGGAAACACATTTCAGACTCTTCAGTCATTTCAGTTTCTGTACAGTCTGTACTATTTATGGATATATATATACCACAACTTACTTAACTAAAACCGCATATAATTTAGACTCCCTTTTGCGCCAATTTGCTCTAACGCTTTACGTTATGAAGCTGTGCATAAAAGAAACACAAAAGAGTACCCAAATAAGATATACAGCCATTGGGAGTTATGCTCATTAAAACTGAACAAGCATTTTGCCATTTCACCAGGCAAGGATGGCATTAATTAAAAGTTGTAGGCATGTTCTGTAAATGAAATGATGCAAACTCTCAAACAATCCATTTAATTCCAGGTTGTGAGGCAACAAAACATGAAAAATGCCAAGGGGGGTGAAGAGTTTTGCAAGTGCACTGTATAAGCTGTAATGTAACACTTACTGGTGGAACTCAAAATCAAGTTATATATTCCTTATAGGCAAGATTTCAACAACTATATCATCACTTTAGAAAAAGGCTGCTCTTTAATCTATGTTATTTGAACCTTGTCAGATTGTTCTGTTCTGCCATGTAAATGATCCATTTTGGTGAACCTGTATTATTTTTAACGTGTTTCACACTTTTCATGTATTCTTCCTTTAATATAATGCTTCCTACTGTTTGTGACAGGTGGCTATCAAATCAATACGGAAGGATCGGATAAAAGTTGAACAAGACATGCAGCACATCCGAAAGGAGACAGAAATTATGAGTTCCCTTTGCCACCCCCATATCATCTCAATATACGAAGGTGAAAGACTGGGCTCAATAACCTACTTATTGCTTCAAATCATGCAAGATCTACTTTGATTCGATACAAATGACTTCTTTAACATCTCTAGTTCGAAACTTTACAATGACATGGTTCAGGTTTATGACAGGAGATCTTTTTTTCCTAGAGGACAAGCAATCCACTTTTATGAAGTGAAACTGCAGAGCTAGTTTCTATTTTCCTTTAATCAGTGCCAGGCTGAGCGAAAGTGCTAGGCGTATAAAGGACAGAGAGTATCTGCTTATCATAGCCACTGTGACAAGATAACTTAAGCATATAATGCTATAAAACTCAGAGCACACAAACTCAAGCTATTTTAAGTAAACCCAAGTGTAATTTTCTAGGTCCTCTCTGCAATAAAAATAGTGCAAGCTGCTATTCCCCAGGGATCTTGCTACTGAGGTGTCTGAGCTTTTCCATCAGTCCCTTGGAAATTTTTTTTTCCAGTTTTGGGAATTATTAAGATTGGTCAAATCAAGTCGTCTCACTCTGTACTGTTCCTTTCCCTTAGAAGTGAGTGGCTGTATCTCACACAAGCTTTTATTTTCTCTGCTTTACATACTGCAGTGTTTCTCTGCTAGGCCATTACATCTTAGTTGACTTAGTTATTGTGTGTGCATAATTCTATATTTACCTGCTTAAGTTACTTATTTTAACCTCACCCTTATTTTCTTTATATCCCTTAATCTTGTCTTTTCTCCTGTCTTGCAGCTTTTGCTCCCTTTTCTCTATCTGAGAATTACCTATATTGTATAAACCTGTCCCTCCTTTTTTTTTTTTTTTTTTGCAGTGTTTGAGAACAGCAGTAAAATAGTGATTGTGATGGAATATGCCAGTCAAGGTGATCTCTACGACTATATCAGTGAAAAGCAGCGACTTAGTGACCATGAAGCAAGGAAATTCTTCAGACAGATTGTGTCTGCTGTGCAGTATTGCCATAAGGTAAGTACCTGCCAATTTAAACTGTAATGGCCATGTCATGTTGACGGCAGGGGCAACCTAAAATCATGGTAGATGGGTGAAAATTCTGTTGTGGATTGCAAAACTATGCAGAATCAGGACTGGTGAATACAGGGGTTGTACTTCAGACATAGACCTTTTACATATTCATATTACATATGTTATTTGGATTCTTGATGTATTTTATGTAGTATGAATTGTATTTTATCACATTTTTTCACAGAATGGGATTGTGCATCGTGATCTCAAGCTGGAAAATATCCTTCTCGATGAGAATAAAAATGTAAAGGTAAGTAGAAATTCAATTGAAGTGAATAGACAAGTCCTTCTTTTGTGTATTTATAGCAAACTTGTGCATCTAATTGATGTTGTACAGAGAAAACCACAGAATGTTTACAGCTTTTTAAACATAACTGTGCTAGAAAATAGACTTTGACTAATATTGTTTGAGGCACAGAGAACTTTGGATTTCCCCATGTTACATACATTCCTTTGTTATCTTTTGGTTTAGTCAAATGAAGATATCAGCCAAGGTCAGAGAAACTGCTGCAACATTTATAAGATGCTTCTAGAAGCAAAATAGCAAAAACAGCAGTATTGAATATGTATATCTTGATAGAACTACAAGGGACAACAAACCCTATGTTTAATATAAAATAATATTAAAAAAATGAAGGTTTCTACTGATTTCAATTGTACATTCATGAATTTTGTGAAACACATGGAGCTAAATGTTCAGTGAGGGTAGATCACCCTTAAATGATACTGACACTATGGATATGATGGATATGAAAAAGGTTATTTTCTGGTGTCCGTATCATACAGGCCATACACACAAAGATCCACTTGTTTGGCGAGGTCGCAAAATGAGCAGAACGCCACCCGATATGCCCACTTTGATGAGGCCGATCGTGGGCCCTATCTCTATGACAGAAATACAACAGGTGGTAGCAAGGACCGCATCAACCTATGCAGTCCTTGCTCTGAGAGGATTGTTAGACCTCTCTGATATCTGGCCCATCTGAGGGCCATGTGCAGTCTGTGACTTGTGACTGCCCTTCCCTTTCACTAAGTTGTTAGCTCGTCCAAAAAGGATACGCTAGCAAATTTCCATAGATGGGATTTATTCAGATTTTTTCTCCCTCTCTCTCTCTCTCTTTTATTGGAACAATGGGCAAAATACCTTAAAATTAGGTTTTCAGACGTCCTTTCTAATCTGCCTTTCATCAGCCTGAACTGAGAAAGCAATTTGTTGCATTTCTGTTGAGGTTCTTTGCTATTCACTTTCCTGTGTCATTGAGATCAGTCTGGTTGCTAGGTACCCGTATCCTACAGTACAACTGTATTATACTGTGCAACCATACTAGTCACACATATTATGTTGAACTTTCTTTGTAAGAGGGCTAATTTAAAATCCTATCACTGATTTAGTACTTTGTCTCTTAACGTCTGTTTTTCTGTGGTTGGTGGACTTTACCCTCTTCCTGGATATATATTTAAATATTGTACGCTGACATGGTTCCAGCGTCTCTGAACAAACAAAGCTCGAAAGGAAATATTATCCTGTTGTTCCTGCTCCCACCTGGCCAGTTCTGTGTACAGGTTTAGTTTAGCCTTTTATATGCTAGAAATATTTGCTTGATTAAACCTATTTCAAAGTGTTAATATTTTTTTTAGATTGCCGATTTTGGCTTGTCAAACATATACAACGCGGAAAGTTATCTACAAACATACTGTGGAAGTCCTTTGTATGCATCCCCTGAAATAGTCAATGGCAGACCATATGTTGGACCTGAGGTGAGATCTCTCAGTGCTTAGCTGATAGTGTTTACATTAACATTTAAAATGCATTGATTTTCACAACTTTATTGCCAAAAGATGGCACACCAGCTCTCCTCTCACTGTAATGAGCAAAAAATTACTTCATTTGTGCAGATAAAACACAATGGGCTCACCACTATCACTTTTCCTAATGCATAAACTTATTGAGTACTCTAGTGCTCCTTTATCCAACCATAAAAAGATGGAAAATTCTAAACACATACAAATACAATATGCCCTATTTATTTTTTTCAAGGTAAGCAATGTCCATATAAGGGGAAATGTAAAAAGTTTTTGAGTACAAAGAACATTTTTCACACATCTTTTGTGTGATTAGTGAGGGGAAGTACTGTACATAACAAGTACTGTAACATTTGAAACTCTTGATGCCATGGTTTATAATGTTTTATGTTGCAGGTGGACAGCTGGTCCCTGGGAGTTCTTCTCTACATATTGGTTCATGGCTGCATGCCATTTGATGGGCAAGACTACAAGAAGCTGGTATCTCAGATCAGCAATGGAGCATATAAGGCACCTACACACCCTTCTGGTAAGTATTGGGTATTACAATGCCATGTCAAACACCACTTTTTGTAGCTGTTACATGAACTGGAAATCTTTTATGTTTGCATGCTTATGCTATAAGACATCAATTAAATAAAACTGTGTGCATTATGATTAGGCCATAGAGGTAGCTGTCTAAATTATTTTATTGTCATAACCAGACCACTGCTTTGTTTCCTGATTTCAGTTTTGTTCTTTCTATACAGATGCCTGTGGCCTCATACGTTGGCTACTTATGGTAAACCCAGAACGCAGAGCCACTCTTACAGATGTTGCTTCTCACTGGTGGGTTAATTGGGGATACACACAGCCACTAACTGAACCAGAGCCTTGCAAGGACACAGAATCCCCTCTCTCTATTGTCGGAGGCTGGCTTCGCAGATCCTCTCGTCCCCTTTGGGACAATAATTCCAAGATGAGATGTTTCCTACGGCAGCATTTGCCAGGAGGAACTGTCACTAGACAGAGGTCCCTCAAACGTTCCAAAAAGGAAAATAACATGAGCCAAGGTGCAGTAACACAGGCACCACAAGAAAAAGTTCCCACTGTATTACCAGCTCCCAAAAAGGGAATCTTGAAGAAGCCTCAGCAGAGGGAATCTGGTTATTACTCCTCTCTAGAGCACAATGAAGTGCTAACTCGATCAGAGAACAGTGAGCTACCACCTTCCCCACTGACTTTTTCCCCTCCAGAGATTACAGTATGTAATACTGACAGCAATAGACATGATGGGACTGTTCCTAATGCAGGTAGAAAGGGCATTCTCAAACGCAATGGTAAGTTTTCCTCTCCTTGGGCAGCTCCTCATTTAACATTTGGAGCTTTAGACTGCCCTTTAAATGAAGAAAAGATGCATGGTGGCTTTCTGCCACGGAATAGAACATCCTCTTCGATCAGTCAAGAAAGCATTTTATCCACTGAATCTTTTGAACTCCTGGATTTTCCTGGCAAGTATGGGGAGCGAGCCAGGGGCAAGACGCGCTTTATGCGAAACAGCCTCTCAGCGGATGACCTCTTACAGCTGGATGAGGGGAATAATCAGGACATCACTCAACTACAGGACTTGGCATGCTATAGGGCTCGTGTTGCTGAAAGCTGCCTCTCACTTGGAGCAGGAGAAGAGGAAGTCATGCAAGTGTACAGAAGTGCAGTGCTTATTGGGCAAGAGTTAAGATGAGCAATCCGGGTCCCCTCTATACAGCTACAAACGTTGGTTTATGGTGGAGCCATAACAAGACAAACAAGGGCAAAAATGTTGTCAAGCACTGCCTTGTTCATCTTTTGCAGAGTTGCAGGGTCGAAGCCCATGCAGTTAGGCACATGTCTTCACTAGATGCATGTGTAAACCAGTGTATGATGTGGGTCTAGTGAGAGATGGGCTTATGGAATGCATTTAAAGCTCCATAAACACTTTTTAAAAGTGATTAAGTTTATAGCATAACTGTAAAGGGTTATTTGGTGAAGTTTTCAATCCAAAGAAACAATACCTGCATTGTGCAGGTCATAGAAGGTGCTGTTCAGCAGTGCTGATACTACCTTTAACTAGCTTGGTTACAGAGCCAGATTAACCTCAGTAATGTCTATATAATATCATAGTTCTCTGCATATATGAGGGTTGGGCACTCTTAACAGTCCGTAATGGAATATTGAAATATACTAGAATTTGCACTTTTCGTAAAACACACACTGGGTTGATTACTGTTTTTAGTGAAAAAAGTATAACTTTCCTTGTATTTGTGTTTCAAACAGAATGAAATATAAGGAGTGAAATCTTTAAAAATCACATTTACAGTGGAGGCATTCATTATAGATACTTGGCAGGATTACCTTATCTTGATGATATATTTAGAACTAGAAAATAATGCATCTGTCTAAGTTCCCACTCATTTATAAATGTATCTAGGCAAAAGAAATGTTCTTTACTATTTTAAAAGAAAAATCATGGAACAGTGTCTATTTATTAAGCTTAACTTGGCCAAAATAATATGATTTCTGTAGAAATATATATGGGCACCCAGTTTGAAATCATATCTGCTAATTTTCACTATTCATAGTCATTTTATTGTTTTTTTTTTTTTTTGGTTTGTTTTTTTTTAACCACAGCAGTGTTTTTTATGACATTATAAAAAGCAGCAACGCTCAACCTGTGCTCCTTGAGTAGCGGAAGTGCCAGAATCACCAAGGATTCTGTAACTGGGTTTAGAAATCTGATTTTCTTCTAGGTACAGCTGAACTACTGGAATGCTGCAGGCTAGAGCTTCCTTATATGCAGGGAACCAAGCAATGCTGCCAAAAAAGGAGATAAAAATATAAAGCATAGATCTGTATCTTGTGGCTGTGTCACTTGCATTTGGAGCTGAGCAGCAGCAAGATTCCCATGTGGTGAAATTGACAAGCGACTAAAGCACAAGTATTCATTCCTTCCGTGTTTAAAATTTAGATTCGCACAACTACTTTTGCAAATGGGGTGATACAAAAAGTGTATGTATGTGTATTGTATACACAAATCTCCTGATAACAGAATTGCACATTGTCCATGGACTCTTCTTTTTAAGTGATGCAGCTTTTAATGTCAATCCAGGAATGTAATTGATTAGAGTGAGAGATGCTGTACTTTTAGAATTTTTTATTTAAAATTTAAATATTTATTTGTTTTAATTAGAAATGTGTTTCCAGCAAGTTCCATATCTCAAAAACAGAACTTTGCATATTTTTATTTACATATATTTTGGGCTGACCAAGTTTATCAAATTGTGAACATTTTCATAGCTAGTGTGGGTGCAGTACGCTCCTGATGCTAAAAAGCTGAAGTGGGAGGAATACAACTTGTGAAATGTGATATTTTGTATCCTGATCCTAAAATATGGTCCTTTCATTTTCAGCCAATTAAAACAATGGTTTAAAAAACTGGAACTTTTGTGTGTTTCTGTCTCACGGCTCTTGGGAGTTGGCGATTTGTATTCTTACAGACAATAGAATTCTGTCGTTTATAACCTTTTCGTGTTAACACAGAAATCCTTGTCCCCTTGAATTAACGAATCAACAGTTCTTTTACCTTTCAGTGTATTAAAGTTTCGACATTTGCATTTTAATTTCTAGTTTTTCTAGCCCTAAAAATCACTGACTTCCTTTTTTTGTAATTGTAAATGTCCCCAGGCCATTGCTTGTGTTTATTTTGTAGAACCTGAGAAAGAAATATGTTGCATATTTTTCTTAAAACCTCGTCTTTACAGTAGCCATATAGCAGAGGCTACATTTTTCATTTCATGAGTACACAATACTGCAAAACATTCCATTCATTGTTTTCATGCTTTATTGCACACTGAATGTGTCTGCATGATTTTATATATGTAGTATAATTTAAATTCCGCTATATTCCATAGGTCTTAACACAACCGCCTGTGGCATTTTCCCCCCTTTATCAATCTTTTCCTGATTGTCGGGGACATGTTCTTGACAGGAAAGTTTTGATGAATTCTCAGCTGAGTTTGAACATCAAATGTCCAAATTATTGCTTGCCACTTGCAGAAAAAAGGGTCCTGAGCTTTATTTACTGCTCTGTAGTGAATCATTCCAGCACTGAAAATAGTCAAATCTAATACCCAAGGTAATGTTTTACAGAGTTACTTGCTAAATCAGCGCTACAGTATTCCCTTTCGGTGATGGGGGATTAACTAAAATTTAATATAACTTATAACATGAATAAATGTAGGTCAAAATTACGTGTTTTTTTTTTTAAAAAAAAAATATGAAAACTCAAGTTTGGGACAAACTTCAGCAATTTAAAAAATTTAGCTTCATAGAGCAAAGTGAAATTTCAAGCAGAATCTGTTTTTCCCACAATGCAGTGTTTTTTGAATTGCCTACCACAATTCCAGGCGTTCTTTGTCAAATTTAGCTCAGTTAGACATGCACTACATTGCAAATCAGTCGCAATTGCTTTGAATATTTTTGAAGTCTTCCCGGCATAATTTCTAGTGTTTGCTGTGAGAGTGCAACCTATTCTTTCACTGCAGTGATTGATACAGTGTGCTGAGGGAACCCTGGATCTGCCACCTGGTCCGGTGATTGTGGTAGATTCAGTATTCGCCTGCGGCAATAGGTGCAACAGTGGTTGACTCAGAACAGAAGGCAGGAAGGACTGAGTGGCACAGAGTGAAAATATAGGGAAGTACGAAGAGCACTTTTTGATGCAAGTACCTCTAATAAAAGTGGTTTTATGCACAACTCGCTGCTGGGAAAAGTGCACTTTGCTTACTGCATTCGCGGACATAATGAGCCCTACTGTCTTGAGGCCGAGTCATTTTATTTTATACAAAAGGATCCATAAAGGTCAGCAAATCATTTTAAAGGAACAGCAGCAGTAGAATACAATTTATATAAACTATAGTAGTGTTTCTGAGGCAAACACACCAGTTTTACAAGTGCAGGGAAACTGTACATTACTGTATATTTTACTTATTTTGATACTTTCATTTTTTTATGTTACTGTTCCTTTGATAGAGCTGCAAGACTTTTAAAAGGGTTGCTAACCTATAAATTTTATTATGGAGTAGAGAATGCTATTCTTAGACAATTTGCAACTTTGTTTTTTTTTTTATTAGTTGGGGGTTTTGACTTTTTTCGTTTTTTGTGCAGCATCTCTCCGGTTTGGAATTTCAGCAGCTATCTAGTGACTTCATACAATCTAGTTTGTCTATATGAAACTACCACATGTTTAAGGGAAACTATACCCCTATGAATGGATTGTTCCATAAATATATCACATAAAATAGACATTTTTAAACGTGATTTTTATATATATATTTTTTTTCCTAATATCTAGTGGCTAGCGTCCAATTTAACCTAGCAACCAGCCAGTGGTTTGAAAGAGAGACAGGAATCAAAGAGGGCCTAAATAGAATTATAAGTAATAAAAAGTAACAATAAAATTGTAGTCTTACAGCCCCACTGCTGGGGTCAGTGAGCCCCATTTGAAAGTTGGAAAGAATGAGAAGAGGAAGGCAAATGATTCAAAACTATAAAAGTTAAATAATGAAGACCAATTGAAAAGTTGCCAAGAAAATGCCATTCTATTACATACAGAGGTCCAATTAATATAGCATCTTACAGCAGCCCCTCCGGCATTTGCGAGAATCTACAGGTTGTCTGTCAAGGCCTGCTAGAAGTTAACCTAAAGGTGAACCACACCTTTAAGTGAGTTATAGATAGTTGGATTATGTGACTAATTTCTGTGAAAGAACCATCATCAGCTTGAAAATTGGTGTCTTAAACTTTGCAGATACACTGTAAAAATCATTAAATGCCATGATTACTGGGCCAAAGAAGCCTTGGCTTAACTTCTTATAGCTACAATGCAATTCTATAATTTATCATAATCTTACACACTATATAAGGCTAAATGTACATATTCTAAGTTTGTCTACGAACTGTGCTAGTCAAACAGTGATTTGACTGTAGAGCCTGTAAAGGTGACCATACAGAAATCTGAAGACTTGCCATTCTTAAGTCAGCTTGTCTATATATTTGGCCAAAACAACCGACTACCCCCCAGCTGATTTTCTTTCAGTAGCCCAGTATAAGTGTAGACTCCTCAATAATAACATTGGGTCCAACTAAGCTTTTGACTGATGCAGCGGAGGACCAAATCTCTGACAAATATTACCTTGTAGATTTTATACTATTATATTAATGATAATATACAATACCTCAACCCTCTTACTAGGGTTCTGGTTCGGCAAGCAGACTAATCCACACCAATAAGCGTATATTAAACTGATATATTGTAAAATAAATCAATGGATTGTTACACATAAATGATTACACTTAGACTAAACCAGTAATTACAATATTTACAGTTACAAATTATACAAGTCTACATTATGGTTACCAAAAAGGCAGGGGAATAGAGGTAAGCTTCATCATGGCTTCTCTCTGGTCTGCAGTCCTCACATGCTGACTTGTCCCAGGTTCCTATGTCGCTGCGTTTTCATCCAACAGTCGGACCAATGTAGTTGTTTACGTGCGATTCTTCTTCACTTCTGTTTTCAGTAAACCATCCGGCACGTCGTATGCGTTTAGTCGCATTGCGGCATGTCGGGTCAAAACGCATCATCTAGTCCTGCCCTAAGGGTGGACCTATCCAACTAAGGACAGTATCAGAGCCTTAACATAGAAAGTAGACATTTTACTAAATGGGGGGGGGCCTTGTATGGCTATATCTAGAATCCAGGCTTCTAGTCAGCGTAGACGTTGTACTGGGCATTTGGGGAGGGGTTTACTATCTGCAGAAACTATAATTAAGTGAATTATTTATTAGGGTACAGTTTAAAATGCATTTCAGATTTTTGGGTTTTGGGCCTGATTATGGACAAAAAATATGCAGATAAGTATTGCTTTTTCCTGCAGAATAGCCCATCTGCTATGCTTCACTAATGTGGTAAAAAAAAACAAAAAACTTTATTTTTCTTTTAAAGGGGTTATTCACCTTCAGTTATTTAGCTTTTATTCAGCAGCTCTCCAGTTTGCAATTTCAACAATCTGGTTGCTAGGGTTCAAATTACCATAGCAACCATGCACTGATTTGAATAAGAGACTGGAATATAAATAGTATAGTGCCTAGATAGATGAGTAGTTAAAAAGTAGCAATAACAATATACTTGTAGCTACAGAGTCAGACATTGTGCATTTTCTATTTAATTCCTTGAGGTAACATAAAGGGGGTGGTTCACCTTTAAAGTAACTTTTAGTATTATTGTTTGTGATTTATTTTTTAGTCTTATAGTTATTTGCCTTTTTCTTCGGACTCTTTGCAGATTTCTAATGGGCGTTGCTGACCCCTTCTAAAAAATGCTCTGTAAGGCTACAAATGTATTGTTATTGCTAATTTTTATTACTCATCTTTCTATTCAGGTCCTCGCATATTCCAGTCACTTATGCAAATCAATGCATGGTTGCTTGCTAGGGTAATTTGGACCCTAGTTACCAGATTATTTAAAATGCAAATTAAAGAGCTGCTGAATAAAAAGCTAAATAACTTAAAAACCACAAATGATAAAAAATGGAAACCAATTGTAAATTGTCTCAAAATATCACTCTCTACATCATACTGAAAGTTATCTCAGAGGTAAACAATCCCTTTAATAGAAACAGGTCTGAATTTGATTATGTAAAAGAAGAATGCCTGGAATGCACATTACACTAATCTTTTACCATACCAGGAGGAAAAACTGGTCTTTTAAAATGATTAGAAACCAAAAAGTCTGGATGGACAATGTATATTATAAGTTAAAAAAACTGTGGTGCCAGGGCCCCCCAGGAAAGTTTTTTTTAAAATTTGGTGACCTAGGCCCCCCTACAAGTTAAAAAAAAAAATAATTGGTGACCAGGGCCCCCCAATAAGTTAAAAAAAAAAAAACTTTGGTGCCAGGGCCCCCCTTACAAGTAAAAAAAAAAAAAATTGGGGCCCCAAAGAATATTTTTAAAAAAAACCATTGACACCAGCCCTCCCCCCTCCTTAGAAGTTAAAAAAAATTGGGGCCACAAAGAATACTTTTTAAAAAAAAAACATTGGTGGCAGGGACCTATAGAGTATTAAAATAATACATTGGTGGCCAGGGGATTAAAAAGAATCAAAAAAACAAACATTGGTGTTCAGTAGAATTGAACTCGTGGCTTCAGGACTTCACTTTCTCCACTGATCATGACTTTGGGTCTTTTCTCCTCTTCAGGACTTCAATTTCGGATGTTTTTGTGACTTCAGGTCTTTTAGCTGATTCAGGACTTCAATTTCGGCTGTTGTCGTGACTTTGGGTCTTTTAGCCACTTCGGGACTTCTGCTTCGGCTATTTTCGCCGATTCAGACTTCGGGTGTTCGTCACTTCCGCATTTGGGCTGTTAGGGACTTCGGAGGGGCGGCACGGCTTTGGCACTGTCACCCCCTGTGCCCCCCTGATGGCAGCCCTGGTTGTAAGTGCTAGACATGCAAAACAAAAGGGTTATGGGAGCAGAAAGTGCTGATCTACATAAAAACTCAAGTTTTACCTTTCATAGGCTGGCAGCCCCCTCCTTTGTCTCATTTTCCTGGGAAAAAAAAAAAGAGTCTCCTGATAGTCTATTGGTCTAATAGGCTGATCCTCCTCCAGCTGTGGCTATTGTATAAGAAAGAGAATAACACATATTATTAATAGCATAATAATGAGAAGTTTAGGGGGGCTGTCAAACTATAAGGTATTTAGACCACTAGGTGAAAACAGAGATATACGAAGGGCCACACCATGATTGCCTGCTGCACTTCATGCTATCTAGTTTGCTCTATATGACACTACAACTACAAGAGGTCCTCTGCACTCAACCCATTATCAATATATTTAAGACTAGGGATGTAGCGAACTGCCGATTTGGTGAACAGTTCGCGAACTTCGAACACCTGCTAAAATCGTTCGATCGAACGATCGAAGGATTTTAATCGTTCGATCGAAGGATTTTCATTCGATCGAATGCTTTTCATTGGATCGAATGCTTACAATCGTTCGAACGAATGGAAATCGTTCGTTTTTTAGCGGTCGAAGGAATTCGAATGGTCGAATGGTCGAACGATCGAACGCGAACTCAAACTGCGAACGTTCCCAAACGTTCGCGAACATTCGGCGGACGCGAACGGTCGAAGTTCGCACGAACTAGTTCGCGGGCGAACAGTTCGCTACATCCCTATTTAATACAGCGACATTTTGTGCATACTGCTACAAAAAAATGCCTTACCCTTTAAACAACACAGGGATTGTTTGTCCATATATTGCAATATATTTAAGCTGGCCAACTACGTCAAAGTCATCCCATATCTGCCCAGTCCTACGCTTAATTTTCATCTGATTCATTAAGAATTCAATTGCTTAATTATACATTTTACAAAGGGACTAAGTTTTACCTGCAACTTACTAGCTGCTTTCAAAGTAAAACTCCCAAACTTGACTGCCACATTGAGCTGGTCACTGCTCCTGTATAACTATAACAAACAAGGGAAAGTAGTGCTCACCACTATTTTTTAAAACCATTAGGCGGGGGTGCAATGAGGGTGTGACCACAAAATACATATAGTCAACTACAAGAGGTTTGTTATAGTTATACAGGAGCAGTGACCGGCTCCGTGTTGTAGCTCCCAACCTTCCCAGCTATAGTCAGGTGATCCCACTGGTGTCTAATAAAAGGGCAGCCAAGTTTGGGAGTTTTTGGGAGTCACTGACCCCATCTAAAAAACAAATGCTCTGTAAAGCTACATATTTATTGTTACTGTTACTATTTATTACTTATCTTTCTACCCAGGCCCTCTCCTATCCATATTCCAGTCTCTTATTCAAATCAATGCATGGTTGCTAAGGTCATTTAAGGGTAAGGGCACACAGGCAGATTCGGGGAGATTAGTCGCCCTGACGACAAACCCCCTCTTCTTTGGGGCGACAATCTCCCCGAACTGCCTTCCCCTACCTTCCCGCCAGCTAGAATGAAAAATCGCCATGGGCGACTAATCTCCCCGAAATTGCCCGTGTGCCCTTACCCTTAAGGTGAACAACCCTTAAATATAAGGTACTGTTATCCTGCACTGATAAAAAAAATGCATGTTTGTATTCGAAGTAGTACTGTAGTTTGCAAATGAATACTTATTCTTCAGTGCAGGCTACTGTCCCTAGCACCAGTTGCTAAAAGAGCAGAGAGCTACATTTCTCTGTTTTTAGATAGACCACTGTTGGCATACATTTGTAAGTGTAGGACAGTGTGAAGACAGCAGAGCTATGAAACAATAAGGATTAGTGATTCTGTTTATGGAAAGCACCAGGTTTTAGCTGTTTACATCATTATATTACATTATATGGGTATTAGAATTTGATACATGAGAAACAAGGATTAAGCAGGCTAGTTAAAGTGACAGACCCACCACTGGAAAAACTGTTCATCTGTAAGAGCCTTTAAGCAGCGTTAAGATTAAATTAGGATAGAAGAGAAAGGGTACTATAACGTAAACCTGTAAATTTTGGGTTTAAGCATACTGCCAGGGTTGACACATTTCTTAAAGTGCATTTATGAAAGTTGGTTTGTTATCCAGTGCTCCATAGCCTTACCGAGTAACATATTTAAACATTAAACACCCTATTTCAACAATAGGTCAATGAATATTCTTTTTTGCCTATTGTTTTAATTATCAAGTTTGCATGGTTTGTGTGTTTTGTTGCAGTAAACATTGATATAGAAAGCAAAGTCTCATTCTACTCCCTTTACTCATGAGCACAAATAGCAAAGGCTTAGGGAGGGCTTCTGAGTTGATTGGTAAAATATGTTTTGAATTTGCAAGCAGAATGTGACTTTAATTTTAGAATTTGCTCTGCTGAGCAATCTCTGATGAGATTACAAAATACAGGCAAAAATATGTTCAGCACAAGTCCTATTCATTTAGCTAATGTTAAACACCATTTTACGTTATCTATGAGAATGAAAGTAAAAACTAAGACTTGCGTGTTGGTAGAAGGAAAATTGCAACATCTCTTGCAATCACTTTCAATTTGCAGTGAGTTTTTAAGCCTTCATTCAATTAATTTCAAAATAAAAGTAATATGCATGATGTCTTAGATGCACTTGTATGTCTACTGGTTTCATTTAGTACCTGAAAGTACTTGTGGTATTTTTCTGGGTGTAACTGCAATTTTAGGATGGGCTGTGATGCTGAGAGAGGATGTAGAGTCTTTTTGTGATGGGAGTGGTGCTCCAAGCTTGAATTTCTGGTCTGAAAGAAGAAACCATCTGGTTAATTGGGCCAATAATCTTCCAAAGCTTGTTTTTTTTCAGTTAATATATAAATATATTTATTTTCCCCATTCCTTTTTTTTTTCATTTTTCTTCATTCTGGAATTGTATAGTATATTTTTACAGGAATGAACTGTTTGTGCTTATAAAGCATTATGACATATTGAGATTATAAACTAAATGCGACAAACAGTTGATTAGAATAGTCTGAGCTTTTTTTTCAGCATGATCACTTGCTTCATAAACAAGATGTAGAGTGTCTGTGCAATGTCTTGCTGTCCAAACAATCCAGTCACAAATCAACTGTACTCAATGCACTTAATCACATATGCACATTTACATTAAAGGGGTTGTCAACCTTTAAATGAACTTTTAGTATTGTATATAGAGTGATGTCCGGATACAATTTGCAGTTGGTTTTCATTTGTATTTGAGTTATTTAGCTTTTTATTCAGAAGTTCTCCAGTTTGCAATGTAAGCAATCTGGTTGCTTGGGCCCAAATTACCCTAGCCACCATGCTCACTGATTTGAACGAGAGACTGGAATATGAATAGGATAGGGCCCAAATAGAAAGATGACATAAAATGTAGAAATAACAATAAATCTGTAGCCTTACAGAGCATTTGTTTTTAGATGGGTCAGTGACTCCCATTTGAAAGCCGAAAAGAGTCAGAAGAAGAAGGCTAATAATTCAAAAACTATAAAAGATAAAAAATGAAGGCCAGTTCAAAAGTTACTTAGAATTAGCCTCTCTATAATATACTAGAAGTGAACTTAAAGGTGAACCACTCATTTAAGGGAGGCAATGTGGGATGAGCTGCCAATAACTGTATGGTTTTAAATAGATGTTAGATCTTTAATGCTTGAGAATTATGAATCCCTTGTTTAGCAGTATGACAAATATGAGTACCATTATAGTGATGACGTTTCTGGTTTCTAGGTACCCTCACGGTGGGAGAGAAGTTCTTAGCGAATCTGGAGAGAAACCAGAGGAAGCACCATGGAGAGCACAGCTGTAAGCTGGAAATTGTCCCTGTAGAAAAAATGTGGTCATAATGATACTTCTTTCTTCAGGTAACCGATGCAGAGGTTCCCTCAGGAGGTAAGTACGGTCAGAATGATGACGAGAGGGGAACTGGCAAACGCAATTGGAAGTGACTGACCAGACTAAGGTAAGTAACACTGACTCCAGTCAGAATGCAGACCGCAGTTATGTTTGGTTGTTACAGGCAAGGGAAATGGGTACAGGCATAACAACCTTGAGTTAAATTTACAGGGTGAATGAGGATACCCAACTAAATGGATGAACAGTCTTTACAGGAATACACAACTAGCAAGTTTAATTACACAGTCTTTATAGGTGTGGATTTCGCAAGGAATGTGAGCACTTCCATTAAGGGTCAAACAGAACAGACCTTGCAGGAATGAATTTGCAGAAAGGATGCAGACAAGTCAGCAGGGGTTAACAGCACAGTTTTTGCAGAGAGGTCAAGCACAGACCAACATGGGTTAATAGCACAGTCTTTGGCAGGAATAGTTTTGCAGATAAACACAGGTCAGCAAGGGTTAATAGCACAGTCTTTGAACCAGTCAGCAAACAGCACTATCAGGATCAAGAAACTCACAAGTAACAGAGGAGAGCCGAGTCCATTGCCAAGGAAATCGGTCCAAGAAACAGAGACAACGGGGAAGCGGAGAAAGCCGAAGTCTAGGAGCATGCCAAGTCAAGCCTTGAAATCCATCCAGTCGAGCAAGGTACCAAGAAGAAATTTAACCAAAGTCCAAATAAAAGAACTGAAGATCAGAAGATGCAAGATCAGAGCCGAAAATTGTGATACAAGTACTTCCTGGAACTCTAAGTATAACTGCGCAGCATACTGCGCATGCATGCCCCTTAAAAAGGCAGAGAAGGCAGACCGCAAACTCCGGAACGGAGTAGAGGTACCTTACAATAGCCATAGGTCTGATGAATCCTGAGGAAGTCATATCCACCAGTGAAATGAGTAGTTATCTGGCCCTGCTCCTGCAGAAAACTGTCCATTTGTATTTTGGACTATGCATAGATCTGCAGCTGCGTAATTTCTGTATACTGAGATTATCTGGTCTACTACTAGAGGCATATGATTGGCCAAGAAATTCTTCCATATCAATGTCTCAAATATGATTGGGTATCCACCCCTGAGAATGTACCCCATTTTTTAAAAATTTGGATTATTTGGATAAAATGGAGTCTATGGGAGATGGTCTTTCCATAATTCGAAGCTTTCTAGATTTCGGGTTTCGGAATAATGGATCCTATACCTGTACTAGCAGGTGGCTATGTGTGTCTGGACTAACCATCATTACTATTTGTAATATCCAACATTATAATTTACATTATCTCCCTGATTTGGAAAAGGTAGATATACTGATAGCATTGTGTTTAAATAGACTATCATTTGTCCATGTACTTTTTTCATCCTATACAAAAAAAGGTTGAATTCTTAATATGGATAAATGGATTATTCAAGGTTTATGCAGGGGTGTAAGTACAGAGAAAGCAGACCCTGCAGCTGCAGGGGGGCCCAGGAGGTACTGTATGTGAGTTATGAACGATTTCAATATGTCAATCTATGAACATTTTGGGGCCCATGTAATTAATTTGCTGTGCATCTAGTGACACCACTGGATTTATGCACTGTTTTCCAACTTCTGTTGAGCTGCAGTTTAGCAACACTGGGGGAAATTCCTTCTAAGCCCCCATCTGTTTGCTTATAACCGTATTAAATTAGCATTTTTCCTGTTTAAGGCCATTTAAAGGGGTTGTTCACCTTCAATGTACAAATCTTATGAAATCACTAACAATGCTCTCAATGTGTTAGAAAAACCATTTTCCATAACAAAAAGTAAAAATGCCATTGTAAAAGCTAATTTCTATACCTATTAACTCAGCCCTTCTCCTGTCTCTCTGACCAGTTTTCTGAAGTGATGGGAGTGGCCTATTTTGAACCTGACACACCAAGAACTTCCTATATGATGACATCATCATGCCCAGTCTTTGCCCTTACTTGTTTCCTATTGGATGTTGATACTGCCCTCCTCCTAGTAATTTATTGGGTGCTTGTGAACTGTAACCAGTCACATAATTTGAATGGTCATTGGTTGATTATTCAATTGTAATGGCAGAGGTTAACAGACGCAGCATATAAACAAACCTGCCTTGCAACAAACAATCACACAGCCATGCAGACAAATACTGCAGAAAAGGAAGGAGCAACATTGTTTGGCAACCTTTGGCATTAAGCATAATGTCAGTTATTTACAAAATTGCAACAAAACCAGCACTGACTTGCTTAGAAACGTATGTAACTTACAATTCTAGCAGGGACAGTAGGGCTGCCACCTCACCCTTTTAAAACCAAACACATATGAAATCCACAGGCTGCATGGCTAATTATCAACTCATTTAGATGCTGCAGACTGAACTGATTTCTGTGCAGCCATGTATCATGCATCTAAATGAATTGCTAATTAGCCATACAGGCTGTGGATTTCATATGTGTTTGGTTTTAAAAGGGTGAGGTGGCAGCCCTAAGTGACAGGCAGAGCAGTGATGAGGGCAGGTACGTTTTTTGAACATTTTGTGCGCTCTCCCGGGGGGGCGGTAATTTACCTAGGAAAACGATACCTTTTTTAAGTGTTCCACTTCTGGAACAAAATTTAGAGCTCTAAATACCAAAAAATGAAAAAGGTAAGATGAGGTAAATACACAAAATAATACATGGACCCCCCCAAAAAAAATAATAATATATTTCTGGAAAGTACAAGTGTCCTCTCCCATAGTAGCCATTATAATCCAATAATTCAAATTTTTTTAAAAATTATATCTTTTTCCGGTGTAATAATAAAACAGTAGCTTGTACTTGATCCCAACTAAGATATAATTAATCCTTATTGGAAGCAAAACCAGCCTATTGGCTTTATTTAGTGTTTACACCATTTTCTAGTACTAAGATCCAAATTACAGAAAGATCTGCTATCCGGAAGACCCCAGGTCGCAAGCATTCTGTAAAACAGATGCCATACCTGTACCTTGTACTTGATCCCAACTAAGATATAATTAATCCTTATTGGAAGCAAAACCAGCCTATTGGGTTTATTTAATGTTTACATGATTTTCTAGTAGACTTAAGGTATGAAGATCCAAATTATGGAAAGATCCATTATCCAGAAAACTCCAGGTCCCAAGCACCTTGATCCCCCCATCTGCACAGTTGAAGTCTCTGCAGCACACAGCCCACACTCCCCCTCCCTCTCACAAACTTGTAACAGTTTCTCTTCAGTACCTGAATGCTGCTCAAATTCCCCAGCACAGCCAGCACAGGAAGCAGTGGCAGATTGACAGCAGACATAGCCAATAGGAGTTAAGTTAGCTGCCAGTACAATGTGTGATGTCATATAAGGAAGAGGAAGTGAACACTGTAGTGTTTTTGGGGGTCAGTGACCCCCTCCCAGCACAGGGTCTGTGTGGAACTGAAGGATTAGTACAGGGACACTTCTGAGGTGAATATCTCTTGAACTGTACTTTTTCTGTTAACTATTTCTATGGAAAAGTTTGTTCTATTCATGTGAACTGTTAGATTTGTCAATTTGTTACAAAGGTGAACAACCCCTTTAAGGTTCGCCATACTATTCTTCTTAGATAGGAATTATAAGATAATGAAATTAATCTAGCATTAAATAAAAGTATAAGTAATTTATTGACTTTGATAAGCAGGGATAGATAGATTTATTATGTAATTTATGGTAATGTAATCCCTCTGCCGTCTGATGCATCCTTCTTTTTCAAAGATTAAAAAAAGGCTTTAATTTGGGTTACTTTTTTTTTTTTTTTTACATTTGTCAGACATCATATGATGTGAAAAACCTAATCCTGTGTGCAGCTACACCATTTTTACTCTAAGGTGACGGATATTTAATACTACTTTAAAAAAGTCAATTACCAAGAGCAAACAGTACATAGCTATTAAAGAGATAAACTATTCATAAAAGTAAACGTTGATTTCTCAAATCAGAAGCCTATCTTCATAAGCAGGTGTTGTATTCAATAATATTCTTTAGGGTGCTTGTGTGGCCAATTAAGTTCCCCCCAGTCCAGCATATTAAGTAAGCCCTCTGCTTCCCTTATTCAGTCCTTTTGAAGGAGCAAGACACTGCTGGAACTTATAGCACAAAAATTTACAGGAATTGAGTAAAACAAGCTGAAACCATTGACAGAGTAAAGTGAACAAACTAATTTAAATATCCAAACCACTTTGCCCTAAGGGCCAACAATGCACAGTAAGCACTATTCAACTGCTGCAGAGAATGAACAAGTTTAATCAAAGAGAAAGCTAGGCACAGTATATGCAAGACTCTCTTCCCAACTGTTTTCAACCATGTTGCAACAGGTTTCCTACAGCTTCTAGCAGTTCTTGTATTCTATTCCCAAAATAGAATGGTTCATTCTACAAACTCAAAATGGCCACCATCTGAAAAAAAAAAATTAAGAGTAACCTAGTTCTGTAACAAATATACCTTTGCCATTAGAGAATTTAGTTATTGAATTCAGCTGTTGATGTATATTGCTGCAGATGGAATGCTGGCCATAGGGAAATGCCTTACTGTAAATAAGTAAGATTTGAGGGGTAAAAAAATACAGAAATATTTCTGACTTGACGAGACAGTAACCCATTGGCCCGTTAGTGTCTTGTAGGCCCATTTATTATATTAAAAATATATAGCTGCCATATTTGTGACCAAATCAGGAAAACATCTGCTGTTTCGGCATGTTCAAATTAAAATGTGAATACTTGAATAAGTATTCTTGACTAAAATTTGAAGAAGTAGCCAGACAAAAATAATAATAAATAAGTAATAATAATAATAAACACTGTCATGGGAAAAATGTTTTTCAAAACGCATCAGTTAATAGTGCTGCTCCAGCAGAATTCTGCACTGATATCTGTTTCTCAAAAGAGCAAACAGATTTTTTTTATATTTCATTTTGAAATCCGACATGGGGCTAGACATAGTCAGTTTCCCAGAAGTAAATGTAGGTATACGGTTTAGTGCGCTGATTGCTGGTACGTTACTTCCTAGGTTCCTAGATGGAAAGATAAGCTATATGGTGTATTTAAACTTTTTCAGGGATAGAGAATAATACCGGATCTACTCACAAGATTAACTCTTGGTTGTGTGCTTATAGCGGGAGTCTCTACCGCATAGAGTGGGAAAACGCTGGTAATTTCATAAGCCTGAAAGTAAAAGCTTCAATATTGAGGTGTGTACCGAGCTGTGTAGAGGGAGATTGCCTTAAATCGGATCGTTCGTTGTTCCCCAGGTTACTTGCAGAAGTGCTGTTTGCCGGTTCCGAATGGTTAATGAGAGTCGCAGGCGGCATCTCTGATTCTCAGCGTGGTCCATGTTGTTGGCTGATTTATCGTGGCGGTTCTCTCTCTCTAATTTGCGCAGCGGTCCGGTCTGAGGTCACCAGGGATCACGTATTCAGCAAGACCCAGTGTTTGTTTAAAATTATTTTTTCTTAGCATACAAGCCCAGCAGGGTCAGGCCAAGGGGCAGGCAGGGTAGGCAACCACCTATGGCCCCTGTTTGTTTTTGTTTTTTAAATAATAAGATTGTTCCTACATAATTATTAAAGAAGCAAAGCATACCTTTCCACTGGAAAAAAATGTATCAAGCAACAATTAGGTCTATTTCATATTTCCAGAACTGGAGCCATTTCACAGTAAAGATATTGGACTGGAGATATACAGAGATGAAAACAGTGGTGAAGAAAAACCTTCAGTTTTAAGGGTACTTGAGAGTTGATCTAATAACAACTATAGAAGTATCACATTAAAGGAACAGTTCAGTATAAAAATAAAAACAGGGTAAATAGATATGCTGTACAAAATAAAAAATGTTTCTAATATAGTTAGTTAGCCAAAAATGTAACGTATAATGGCTGGAGTGACTGGATGTCTAACATAACAGAACAGAACACTAATTTCTGCTTTTCAGCTCTCTTGGTTTCCAGTGATTGGTTATCAGGCAGTAACCAATCGGTGACTTGAGGGGGGCACATGGGTCATAGCTGTTTGCTTTTGAATCTTAGCTATCCTATCTATTTACCCAGTTTTTATTTTTACATTCAACTGTTCCTTTACGACCTACCCTTAAATCCATATGCCTCTTCCTCCCCTGTGGATAACAAAGCACCCCAGCACATGATTAAACACCTTAGGGACCCCTAACAATAATTTTCAAATGCCAACAAACCCCCAAAACAAATACCAGGCTTATGTTCCACAGGCAGAGCAGGGCACACACAGGCAGAGTATGGCACCCACAGGGAGCATAGGGAAGGCAGAGTATGGTACACACAGGGAGCATAGGACAGGCAGAGTAGGGCACACACAGGGAGCATAGGACAGGCAGAACAGAGCAGGAGACCACTCTATGTACTACATATAGTGACACTGCTGGTATTTTTGGGATTACATGTGTGAACAATACAGGGGATAACAGTGTGAATTTGATTAAACTATGCAGTGGAGAGTTAATCTCTGTAGTGATACCTTTTAAATCTTACACATGGTAAACAGACACAGCAAGCATGTGGAGGGACACACAATGGGGGGTGGGGGTCCACATGCGGCCCACAGGCCGCCAGTTGGACAGCCCTGCCCTAGGAAATGAAGAAATACGTCTAATACAAATTATTACAGTTCAGAGTGCAAAGTACAAAAACAGATGCTATATCCAACATATTTGGATATTTGTTAGTAGAGAATAAAGATAGCTGATAAAGAAGGCTGATAATTGTTCCTTAGTGTCAATTGGCACTGCAAGCAACAATGGGATCTTAAAATTTTTTTGTAGTGATGGTAAATATGCTATTTTAATCAGCTGGACAATCTCTGTAATGAAGATTACAGTGATCAATAAACAGTGATTAAACTATTCTAAACTGTATAGATATTTCACTAACCTGTGAAATTTCTATTTTGTTTATGGCTTGTGTATTATTGGCAACTGCATGTGATAAAGTAAAATAGCTGTTGCACCTGTAGAAGGGGGACTTGTCCATCGGAAACATTAATTACTGTATACCCATTTATTATATATTGAAAAGTTGCTTTGAATTACATTTTATGGAGTTGCCCTTTGCAATGATGATATCATTGTAGAAAAGAAAAGAAAAGTGAATGCTAATAATCATGGGAAGATTTTTATACTTTAAGTTGAATAATTACCTCTGAAGCGCAGTAAAAGGGTTTGCTGTCTGATCACAATGTATTGTCCTGCTAAATGAGTCAGCACCACACCTCACTCATTTTTCTTCCCAGCCCTAAAAAAATATTGAGCCAAACACGTGAAATGGAAAGGCACACCCTACAGCCAACAAGAATCCCTACATCAGCAGATGAATGCATGGGTAGTACGAACATTAAATTACATATTAATTACTCTATAGATTCTGGGGCCCAGACTCTCATGGGAGATCAAAATACTTCCCTTGTCTGATAATTCGAGAAGACAACAATAGATCTTGCACATACAGACATGTCACTTTTAGAAAAAAGAGGTGGCGCACGATTTCTCCCAAGGTGACAAAGCACAAAAACTGCACTCGTCTTGTGTAAAACATTTGAATCCTAACCTATTTTTTTACCTGCAGTGGCAAAGCTGCAACCTTAGGGGTGCTTTGTCGGCCATCGAAAATTACTTCTTCCGTGGGAGAAAAAAATTTGAGGGGCCCATTTACTTAGCTGGAGTGAAGGATAGAGGAAAAATAGTTTGAATTTCGAATGGTCAAATATGGCTACTTCGACCATCGAATGGGCTACTTCGACTACGACCCTCGACTTCGAATCGAACGATTAGAAGTAAAAATCATTCGACCATTCGATAGTCTAAGTACTGTCTCTTTAAAAAATTCTTCGACCCCCTAGTTCGCCACCTAAAACCTACCGAGGCCAATGTTAGCCTATGGGGAAGGTCCCCATAGTCGAACGATTATTCCTTCGATCGTTCGATCGTAGGAATAGTGCAAAATCCTTCGACTTCGATATTCGTAGTCGAAGGATTTTACTTCGACGGTCGAATATCGAGGGTTAATTAACCCTCGATATTCGACCCTAGGTAAATGTGCCCCTAAATGTAGTTTTAATATTATACGTTGATTAGAACTACACCGTTTTTATATATAGCATTAAAATATTTCTCCTTCTTGCAAAGCTGACATTATGCTTTTCCCACATAGCATTTTGGGCAATAAAGTTCTAAACCGCTCTATCCCTGTGAAAGTGCTCATTTCTTAAAGCACAAGTAAATCCCCATTCAGTTGGAAATACCAATATGTTAGTGCATTAAATTGCCATTTTCCCCTTGGGCTGGCATTCCTTTGCAGCAAAAAATTTACCAGTTTGTGGAACTATCTATAGGAGATCTGCACTGCTATTTTACTTGACTTTCCTAGATTCCTTGTTACTGTACTGTGCATGCCATTAAGTTTTCCATGTCCTTTAAAGTCAATATACTCTACATATCATATAGTTCACATTTTGTGGCCGGAACATGCTCCCTGGGCTGACATAAGCTTGAATGGTGAATGTGCTTTGCAAAAGTGATGAGCAGCAGGTTTAGAGATATCATATTTAGTATGTATTGTTAAAAGAAAGTTTATTCTAAGCAGTTGTTATTTTCAAAGTGAGTAAATATCATGTCAAGCATTTGCTTGCATTTAACATTTTCTCACTCTATAGAAAGGTTACTCAACTATAGACTTACATACTTCTCATAGTCTACACCCTGGCCTCACCCATTTGAAGCATTATTGCCAAACTTACAATTAGGGTTACAAGTGTATGAAAGCGTAAATGCAAGTTGTACACTATGGAAAAGATGTATCCATAACAATTGGCAAATGCACCTTACATACTAGTACAAATGTTTGGATCAGGAGCCATTGCAATGCAGTAAATAAGGTGACTTTGGCAAATTATTCTGCCATAAAATGCTTCCTGTTGTCTGCTTCTAGGTATCATTCTACTGCAGTATATTCGCCATAACAAGAGACTGTAAATTCTATATAACTATGGTACCAGTAAAGCTAAGCTATACTATTTAAATACATTTGCTCAGATCTTTAAAAGCCATAAAGTTAAATACCACCCTAAGGCTCATCCCATTCCTAAACACAGTTATTTGGTCATCACTAGTCAAATCATCTAAAAAATTCAGAAACCAAAATTACTTCTTAGTTCTGAGGAATTTTTAGAGCCAATACACAGAAACAATTGCTTTAATGGGCAGGGCCTGGTATTATGACATAAAGCACGAAGACTGAAATCGTTTTTAAAAAATTTTTCTATTACAATATAAGTAATGCATGTTATTCTATAAATATACATCCCTGTACAACAATGATTGTTCTTAGACTCTGCCTATGTTTAAATTATATATCGGTGCGCCGATCCTCAAAGGGTCACCGCAACCCTGTGTGAACTCATAAATCAATTGTAAGAGGAGAGCACTCAAGCAGTTTCTGCTGTGAAGATTTATTCAAAGACTACATATCACACGACATGTTTCGGGCCTTCCCCTTTCTCAAGTGTACACATAAATACACAGTATAATCATTGTATAGATGACAAAATGTTACATTTCTTACACGGGGAGATTAAAGCTGCCGATATCGGTCCTTTAGACCGATTCGGCAGCTTATCTGCCCATGTGTCGGGGCTCCCGATGGGTCCTCCCGATCAATATCAGGCCAAACATTGGCCAGATATCGATCGGTCAAGTTTGATTTTTCGTATGATCCAGGACCGCAACGGCTAGTTGATACGGTCCTGCAACCCATCGGAGCCCATTTGTAGTATTGTAATCTGATCATTCGGATTCATCCGATATTACCCAGCCGTTAGTGGGCATATAGGGTTAAGATCTACTCGTTTGGCGAACTTGCCAAACGAGTGGATCTTATAGTGTATGGCCACCTTTACTAAAATAACTAATTTATGTGTCCTGCATTTCTCAAGGAATTGTCTTGCTGTGGCATCGGCTGTTTGCTATCATTAATTAAAAAAGGATTTTGCTCCATGGTCTAATAATTAGCAAGTAATTTAATTTGCTTCTAAAGAACAGACCAAAAAACTAACAGGCCATTTTTTGATATTGGTTACTACAAGTAGTGTCGGACTGGGGTGCCTGGGGCCCACCAGGAAACCTCATCTCAAGGGCCCCCGGTTCAAAATAGCACCCACAAATAAATATCAAAATTAACATTTTTTTTCAAGACTAGAATGGAAGTAACAATATTAATGTTTTCAGGGCAAAAACCATCTGTAGTGTTGCAGTTTTTATTCTTTTACAGAGCCATGTGCGTTAATATAAACCTATAAATTAACTTTTAGTATGATGTGAGAGTGATATTCTGAGACAACCTGCAATTGGCTTTCATTTTCTATTTATGGTTTTTGAGTTATTTAGCAACTCTCCCGTTTGCAATGTCAGCAATTATCCTAGCAACCATGCATTGGTTTGAATAAGAGACTGGAATATGAATAGGAGAGGCCTGACTAGAAAGATGAGTAATACAAAGTAGCAAAAACAATGCATTTGTAACCTGACAGAGCATTTATTTTTTTAGATGGGGTCAGTGACCCCCATTTGAAGGATAGAAAGTGTCAGAAGAAGAAAAATAATTTAAAAATATATAAAAAATAAATAATGAATACCAATTGAAAAGTTGCTTAGTATTACCTATTCTATATTATACTAAACCACCCCCTTTATTTCTTGGCACAGAACTTCATTTATCAGTGCTACTTTAGTCCAACTTCTCACTCAAGTACAGCCAGCAAGTCAATCACCAAGAAACTTTCCAGTTGTATTGTTTTGCTCAAAAACAATAGATTTCATTATTTGGCACTGTTGGTATTTGCCTGAGCCAGATAAGCTTTTCTTATTATTGCACATAATTTATAGGATAAAACAGAGGTTGCCACATTCAGACATTGGATTTGCGCACTCTGTGATAATTACCCTTGCAAATGTTATCTGGTTTCATCATTAGGGTAGAGGCACACAATGCTATATGGGGGAGATTAGTCGCCTGGTGACAAATCTCCTCTTCTTCGGGCGAATAATCTCCCCAAACTGCCTCCCCTGCCTTCCCACCAGCTAGAATGTAAATCGATGGTAACTTTGGAAAACTAAGCGCTCTGAGTGCCATCCCACCGGCGATTTACATTCTAGCCGTGGGAAGGCAGGGGAGGCAATTCGGGGAGATTAGTTGCCCCAAAGAAGAGGAGATTTGTCGCCAGGCGACTAATCTCCCCCAAATAGCATTGTGTGCCTCTACCCTGAATGTACAGCATTAAGTAATTTACTGCCATAGAAATTTCCCTGATATATATATTATGCACATATTTCCTCCTTTGTTGATGTTTTATTGTGTTGAATAGATTTCATTATTTTTTTTTGATCATACTAGGCCAAAACTGTTGAGTTTTTACATAGAGTGGCACTTTTGGAAATCAAAATATAGTAAAATTATAAAAAAGACAGTACCTGTGTCACTTTATGTAATGCTGCAGAAGGGAATGCATCCAGTAAAGTTTGGTTTGATGGGCCACCTGGGAATTGTGCCAAAACCAAGATCTGCACTTCTGCTCTTAGTCTCCCATTGCTCACACTCACATACTAAACAATCCACCCCCGCCTGCAGCCCTACAGTCAGAGATCTGCACTGCATATGTGGGGATGGATTAAGTCTGTTGTCTCTAGGGTTGCCATCTTTTCTGGAAAAAAATACCGGCCTTCCTATATATTTATATTTTTTCCCTATTAATAACATTGGGATCAACTATAATGAAATGTAGGATTTACGTTCAGGCTGTACTTGCTGTGCACTCATGCAGGCAGGAAGCAAGTCACACGTTAGCAGCATCAGAAAGCTGGGTCCATTTATCAAATGACAGCGATGACGCAAGATTAGAGTCCTCTGCTCGGAGAGTCCAGTTATGTAAGTTACACAGATGGCATATTTATAGTGATGGGAGCAGCGGGCTATTCCTGGTGCTCTGCTGATTTTGGTGGCAGGCCCAAACCCGCATTTTGGACTAATTTCTGGATGAACTGGCTGGTAAAAATTTATTTATTTTTATGGTGTACTGGCAAAATAACGAGAGAGGGCTTAGGGGCCCATCAAGACTGGGCCCACGGTGTTTTTTCCGGGACCCCAGCAGACCAGTCCAACCCTGACTACAAGGTAGGACTAAACTAAACTTTCCACATTGGGAGCATTACATTACATTACACGGGAGGCACATTTACAAGGATTGAAACTTCCCTAAACTTCCATAAATTTGAAATTCGACTAGTCGAAATTTATTAATAAAATCAACTTTTGTAAACTCGAACTAATTTAAACAACCTGAAAACTTGAATCAAATTGGATTCAAATTATAAAAATTAGAATCAATTTCTGTGAAAAAAATGTAATGTCAGGAAGGCTGCAAATATCACCAAATTGATCCCTAGAAGTCTCTCATTGACTTATACAGTAATTCGGCTGGTTGTAGGTGTCGAATAGTCTAATTCGAGTTCTTAAAGGGCCAGAGTATAATAAATCTCAAAATTCAAATTAGAATTAAAACTCGAATCGAGTTTGGATTATTCACAATTGAAATTTGAGAGTTTTGACCAAAAATTCGGATTTTCATATTGACTCTTAATAAATCTGCCCCTATGTGTATGGCCTTAATAACACTTTAAGTGCCTCAGATCATAGGATCTACACAATGGGGCATATTTATTATGCAGAATAATTCAGCACACATTGGCATGTTAAAAAACCTAGTAAGTTAGGTTGAAAAAAGACACACGTCCATCAAGTTTAACCTTTTAACTTTTTTAAAAGGGGGAAAAAATCACTTCCTGACTCCAAAATTGCAATTGGACTAGTCCCTGGATCAACTTGTACTATGAGCTATCTTCCATAACCCTGTATTCCCTCACTTGCCAAAAAGCCATCCAACCCCTTTTTAAAGTGGACCTGACACCCAGACACACAAATCTGCATAATAAAAGTCCATTTCAAATAAACATGAAATCCAATTTATATTTTTTATTAAAGCATTCATAGCTGTTGTAAGCTCATTTAAAAATCTCAGCTGTCAATCAAATATTGTCTGCCCCTCCTCTATGCCCTGGGCATAGAGGCAGGGCAGACAATTACTTTCACTTTCAATTTAGAACTTAGAGGTCACTGCTCTCCACACATTCCCCCGTTCTCTTCATCGTTTAATTGCGTAACCAGGGCATGGGGATGGACATCAAGTCCCCCATTCGGGTGCACAAACAAGATTCGGAGATGATGCAAGGCTTGCCTTATTAACAGTGTCCACAAAATGGCTCCTGCCTGCTTGCTATAATTATGAATTCCCAGAGTAAAGTAAGCAAGATTCAAATAATTTATATAGTGTAATTAAAGTTAATTTTGCTTGACTAATGTGATAAAATAAGATTTTTAATAATTTTTTGGATGACCCCTTTAAAGCTATCTAATGTATCAGACAGTACAACTGATTCAGGGAGAGAATTCCACATCTTCACAGCACTCACTGTAAAAAATACCTTCCGAATATTTACCTCTTTTCTTCTAAATTGAATGGGTGACCTTGTGTCAGCTGGAAAAACCTACTGGTAAAGCATTAAGAGATTATGATATGATCCCCTTTTATATTTATACATATCATATACATACCATCCCTTAAATGCCTCTTCTCCATCGTGAACATCCCCAATTTGCCCGGTCTTTCTTCATAGATTTTCCATACATTTTACCAGCTTAGTTGCCCTTCTCTGTACCCTCTCTAATACAATAATGTCCTGTTTTGGTGATGAAGACCAAAACTGTACAGTATATTCTAGATAAGGCCTTACCAGTGCTCTATACAGTGGAAGAATGACTGCTTCCTGCCGTGAATCAATGCTTTTAATACAGCTCAAGACCTTATTTTGCCCATGTTTTTTTTTTTTTTAATTTGAAATTTTTATTGATTTTCAGAAAAACATTGAAAATTTCCAGTGAAGACTGGGGAAGAAGAAAGGAGAAGGAGAAGTGCGGTGAAGCCAGAAAGGTAAGCAACAGTGGAGGGGGGGGGTGGAGAGGCTTGTTACTTGTGCAGTCCATGGAACCATAGTAGTTACTTTGATTTGGGGGGGGGAAGGGGGAGGGAAGAGATTTGATGTGCATCCTGTAGTGCAGGGTCCATAGGTTGCCCAGTACAGATGTCTGAGCTTTTCACTGGCCTTAAAAGGTTGGGAAATCCGTGTCATCAGGGATATTCTGGTATGTGATAATTTTGTTTCCATTTTGTCCACAGCTCGTGAGTTGTCAGATTTTTGGTGATTTGCACAAGGGTCGTAGCAGCGTACTTTTCATGTAAGAGATTGGTATCTATTAGGCGGATTGTAGTATCTCTATCAGGTATTTCCGTAGATTTCCAGTGTCTTGGTATTAAGAGGCGGGCTGCCGTAAGAACATGGAAAGTCAATTTCCTTGATTCAGGAATAAAATCTTGTAACCCAAGGCTTAAGAGTGCCATGGCTGGTGATAGATGTATTGGAACATTGAATATTTCCGAGAGCAAGTCATTAATCGTTCGCCAGAAGGGCAGGATTTTGTGGCATGACCACCAAATATGTATCATGGTGCCTTTCGCAGCATTACATCTCCAACACTGGTCTGACACATTGGGGAACATTTTGTGTAGTATTGAAGGTGTTTTGTACCACCTAAAGAGTATTTTTTTGAAATTTTCGATATGATTGGTGCACTTGGTGTATTTAGCGGCAATATTCGCCATTTGGGACCATTTAGGTAGCGGGAGATCAATGTCAAGGTCTTGTTCCCATCTTTGGATATGTATCGGTTTAGTGGGCCCAATGTCTGGCATAATGGCTCGATAAACTTTAGACAGTCCTTTCTTTTTACCAGCACTATTGAAGCATATGCGTTCAAAGGGTGTTTGAGGTCTGGATAGGCGATTTGTATGTGGACCTAGGAAGTGCCTGATACGTAAATATTTGTAGAAATCTTGCTTAGGGAGGTTAAACTCAGTTTGAAGCGTCTCGTAGAGTTTTAGGTCATTATTCGAAAAAAGCTGTGCAATGCTTGTGAGTCCTATCGTTTCCCAATTTGCTAGGGAGAGATCAGGGATTTCCATCTCTAGCATCTTGATAGTAGAGTTTTTTGCGGGGAATATATGGATGTATTCATGTTTCTTCAGCAAATTCCAGATTTTCAAAGCTGTCATTGTAGTGTGGAATAATGAAGCTAGGTCAAGTTTGTGTGAGGAAGACTTGGTCCACATTAATTGTTGTAGCGTGAATGGACGAGCTTGGTCTTGTTCTATCTCCAGCCAGTGCTTGCTATCACACGGGAGGTTCCATAGGGTGAGTTGCTCTAGTATTGTAGCTCTGTAGTAATAGTCGATACTGGGTACACCAAATCCTCCTGATTTTTGGTGAAGTTGCATTATACTGCGTTTGAGTCTAGGCTTCTTACCACTCCAGATGAACAAGTCTATAGTTTTTTGCGATTGCAGGAGAAAAGTTTGTGGCACTGTGATTGGGAGGGTCCTGAATAGGTATAGGAATTTGGGTAATAACATCATCTTGACTGCTGCTATGCGTCCTAGCCAAGAGATATAAGAGGTTTTCCATTTTTCTAGTTGGGTTTGGGTTTCTCTCAATAGTTTTGGAAAGTTGTTGCTGTAAGTCTTCGCTACTGTGCTACCCAGTGCTATACCGAGGTAGGAAATAGTGTCTTTTCTCCACTGGAACGGGTACAAGTGTTGTAGTTCGGTCTTCGTATCTGTTGTGGTATTTAGTAAGAGGGCTTGTGTTTTACTGACGTTGAGCTTGTAGTAGGACACCTGACTATAAGACGTTAACACCTGGGTAAGTTTTGATAGAGATAGAGTCGGGTTTGTAAGGGTTAGCATAATGTCGTCTGCAAAAAGCGCTACTTTATGTTCTGACTGGGATGAGGATATTCCCGTGATGTCGGTCATGTCTCTTATCGTTTTTGCCAGCGGCTCCAGGATTAGGTTAAATATAAGCGGGGAGAGTGGGCAACCTTGTCTCGTGCCATTTGTGATGCGGAAGGGTTGGGAGAGAAATCCCATGTTAGTGACTTGTGCTGTCGGTGTGGAGTACAATGCCAGAATCGATTGTAGGATCAGACCACGAAAGCCAAATGCCTGCAGGGTATTTTCCATATATCGCCAGTGGACTCTATCAAACGCCTTTTCGGCATCTAGAGCTAGTAAAAGTGCAGGTGTTTTTTGGCGTGTAGTTTTTTCTATCAAGGAAATACGTTTTCTAGTATTGTCTGCCCCATGTCTACCCACAGTGAAGCCAGATTGATCTTTATGGATGATGCTTGGAAGAATTTCTTTAAGTCTATTCGCCAACACTTTCGCATACAGTTTGATATCTCCATTCAACAGTGAGATAGGTCGGAAATTAGGGCATTGATTCGGGGTCTTGCCCGGTTTGGGGATAGTCGTTATCGTAGCCTTCAGCATTTCTTCTGGTATTTTACCATGTTGGCGGAAGTGGTTAAAGAGTTGTGTTAGTTGAGGAATCAGGATATGACGGAAGGTTTTATAATAGGCGGCAGATAGGCCATCCGGTCCTGGGGCTTTCCCTGTTGGGGTGGTCTCAATCGCCTCCTGGATTTCCTTGGGCAGGATAGGAGCATTTAATAAGTCTAATTGAGGAGGTGATATTTGTGGAAGATTGGCTCGTTCTAGAAAATCAGTAATAGCTTGTTGTGCTGGTTGTGGAGTTGACACATCATGGTTTAGATTATATAGAGATGCATAATATTCTGCAAATTTGTCTGCTATCTTCTTGGGATTTGTGATTTTTCCTCCATCTTTGTCCATCAGATGGTCTATGGCTTGTTTCCTCTGCTTCTGTTTTAGAAGGTTCGCAAGCAATTTCGAGGCTTTATTACCTTTTGTGTATTGCGTGAGGCGTAGCCGTTGGAGGTGGTAATGCATTTTAAACAGATCTGTCTCACACAGTTGCGCCTTAACAGCTCTAAGCTGTTTAGTGGTTTGCTTGTTGGGTTGCGTTTTATTTTGTGTTTCTAGATCCAATAGCAAATTCGTTAGTTCTTGTTTTTTCTGTTCACGCTGCTTTTTAACTAATGAGCCATATTTTATGAGATGTCCTCGAAGAACTGGTTTATGTGCACACCAAACCATAGGTGTCGAGACTTCGCCATTGTCGTTGAGGGTGAAGTATTCCTGTAGTATGCGAGAACACTGTTGAGTTATATCAGTATTAAGTAGCAGTGATTCATTTAATCTCCAGTGTGAGGTGAATGGCATGGCTTCATTCAATTTACTGGTCATAGTTACAGGTGCGTGATCAGTCCAAGTCATCAGCCCAATTTGTATATCTGCGACTGCCTGAAGGGTGTCTTTGTCTGTAAATATATAATCTAACCTAGCATATCTTACATGCGAATGAGAATAATGTGTATAGTCTCTGTCCGTTGGGTGTGATGATCTCCAGACATCGAATAGATTATGTTTATTTAAGAGATTTTTTAAACTTAGTGCATGAGCGAGCACTTCCCTTCTAGGCTTTTGGTTGTTTGCAGAGCTGATGTCCATAGCATGAGCTAAAGGTATATTGAAGTCACCCCCTATTATGACTCTTCCTTGTTTCAGTCTATCCAGGGTTCTAAAGAAGGTGCGGTAAAAGTAGGACTGTTTTATATTCGGGGCATAAGCCGATGCTACTGTATAAATTTGATCTTGTAGTTCGATCGTGGCGATGATATACCTGCCCTGTGGATCTGCTTGTTGTTTGAGCACTCGGGGTGTGACAGAGGAGTGAAACCAGATTGCCACCCCTCTCTTCTTCACGGGGCTGTTCGCATATAATTGTAACGGGTATTCCTTGCAAATTAATCTATTGGGTTGGTCTCTGGCAATGTGGGTTTCTTGGAGACACAGTATGGACGACTTTGCTTGCCTAGCCCAGAGCAATAAGTGGGATCGCTTGTTCGGGCTATTTAACCCGTTGACATTTAACGTGGTTACAGTAACTGCCATTTTGGTGTCGTATGTATGCGGTGCTGGTTTTTGGTACTCACTGTTTGGCGTTTGACGAAGAATGGCTCTTGTGGCCAGCAGCAGGATGGGTGGGTTGCCGCTTTAGAGGTACTTGCAGTGATCCGCAGTACAGTCCGAGTGGGGGTCATCAAACCTCGGGCAGGGTTGGGGGAGGTGGGGAAAAGAAGAGCAGAAAAGGTAGGAAAAGAGAAGAACATCAAACTTATGTACAGCAATACTATAAATAGCATCAAATAGAGTGGCTTCTAGGCGGTGGTCTGTGCCATAAGATGGTTTTCTTGTCGCCAGGGTGGAATCGTGCAGTACATTGCACTTTGAAGCCATGGTCGGGGGGGGAAGATCCATCTAACAGAGGGAGTTCCTTTGTACGGGGAAAGCAAAAAACAAAAAAGTCATTTTATTTGAATGTCGTCAGGCGTGGAGCATGTTGCCGCATTCGCAGCCGTAGTGGCGTCTGAGCAGATAGAGGTCTTCATGTGTCGTCAATGGTATCCACTTGGTCTGGGCTAGGGGGCTCCTGGCAGGGTGGTGTTCTGCGGTGTGCCTTATTTTGTACTTGCCAGTCCTGTGGAATCTTGGGTTGCTTAGCGGCTGGTCGTGGCATCGTGTCCTGATTCGGTAGAAGGTGCCATTGCTTCAATAGTCGGGCCCCATGTTGTGGCGTGTCCATAATATAGGGTGTATCTTTGTAGACGACCCTAATCTTCACCGGAAACAGCCATCTGTAGGATAATTGTGCTTCTCTCAGCACTGTGGTAATGGGAAGGAATTCCTTGCGTTTTTTCATCGTGTGGGCTGAGAGGTCTGGATAGCATTGGAGCATATTGTATTTCTCAGGTATTCCCTGCTTATCCCTAAAAGCCTTCAGAGTGAGTTCCTTAATGTGGAAAAAGTGTAGCCGCAAAATCACCTCTCTGGGCACATTAGGGGGAGCATTTTTGTTTTTGGGCAGTCTGTGAGCCCTGTCTATTAGGAGGAGATCAGGATTAATATCTGGGAACAGTTCTTGGAACATGCTGTTGAGATACAAATGCAGGTCTTCCATTTGTACCTGTTCAGAGACTCCCCTCAGTCTGATGTTGTTCCTCCTGTTTCTGTCCTCCAGGTCAGCGATTTTATTGTGCAGTTGAGAAAGTTCCTGCTCAAGTGCTGCAGTGGAGTCTATCAGTTCGTTGTGGGAGCTCACTAACTCCGCCATTTTCCCTTCCAGATGGTCAGTCCAGTCCCCTATCTGCCTCACCTCCTTATGGAGCTCTGCAATGGCGCCCTTGAAGTCTGCCTGAAGATCTGACCGTAGCGAGGTGAGTAGACTCTTTAGTATGGGCAGGGTTATGGCTTGTGGGGATCGCGTGTCAGTGTGTGCTTGAGATTCCGCACTTGCCTCTGAAACTGCGCGTGTAGGGCTGTTGCTGCCAGAGCCGGCGCCATCTTGGAGGGAGAGACACGCATCAGGTTGCGGTCCGGATTTCGGGTAAAAGGCCATCATTTTTTGCGGTGACGGGCGCTTTCTCAGCTTCCCCATGATGTCCGGTTGCTTATAGACGGGTCGCTGACCGTTCTGCGATCGATAGGGTGCTCCAGCCTGTTTAATAATAATTTCCCCGCACGGAGCTCCTCACTGCGCGTCTGGCTGCATCCGCGGTTAACTCCGCCCCCTATTTTGCCCATGTTGACTGGCATTGCTTGCTACAGCCGAGTTTATAATCTACAAGGTCCTTTTCCATTATGGATTTGCCTAGTGCAGTCCCATTAAGGGTATAAGTGGCTTGGATATTTTTACATCCCAGGTGCATGACTTCACATTTATCAACATTGAATCTCATTTGCCACTTAGCTGCCCAGATTGCAAATTGCCAATTTGTCAAGATCCCGTTGCAAGGATGCCACATCCTGGATGGAAACTGGATAGTTTTGTGTCATCTGTAAACACTGATACATTACTTACTATACCCTCCCCTAAGTCATTAATTAACAAGTTAAATAAAAGTGGACCAATACTGAGCCCTGAGGGACCCCACTAAGAACCTTACTCCAAGTAGAGAATATACCATTAACAGCCACCCTCTGTACCCGATCCTGTAGCCTGTTTCCTATCCATGTGCAAACGACTTCATTTAGCCCAACAGACCTTAGTTTAGAAATAAGTCAATTGTGGGGCACAGTATCAAACGCTTTGGCAAAATCCAAATAGATCACATCTACCCCCACTGTCCAGCATCTTACTTACCTCATAAAAAGCAATCAAATTAGTCTGACATGCAACTACAATACAATTTGGAACCCATGGATGCTCTGGACTTAGACAAACTTACGAGTTCCATCAAACTTACCTGCAACCGCAATGTGACTGTCTTCTCATAATGTCTTGCATGATATTCACTATTACTTATATGGTTTTTGGTATAACTTGAAGAAATGTATTATTCATATGCCCAATTGATATATGGTGTCAATTGGCGAGAGTCCTACCCCCCTTCCCCCCTTTTTTTCCCTCTATCACTATCTTCTTCTTTCTTTTTATTTCTTTTCTCCTTATATATTTAACCTTTCTTATAAGATATTTTCACAATCCGAATATCACTACTTGTCATGAACCACTGAGATATTTTCTGACCTGTAAATCTCTGCTTTCTTTTGTGACCTGAATGTCAAACCATATGACTGGATTGTGGAAAGAATACATAAAAAGTTGAAGAAAAAAAATTAGTCTGACATGACCTATCCTTCATAAAGTCATGCTGATTGTTGCTCATAATGTCATATAGTAGGACAAAATTTTGAATGTGATCCCTTAACAAGCCTTCAAATAATTTGCCCACGACAGATGCTCAACTATATCACATAAGCAGAAGGGGCAAGTCCAATGGCGCATTTACAATTTGGTAGACTTATTGAAAATAAAGGGTACAATGACATTTAAATTTCATTGAAAATGAAGGGTCAAATATGATGAAGTTGTTTTTTAATATTTTTAAACAACCAAGTTTTTACATTTTGAGATTTTCATAAATAAGTGCAGCATCAGATTTTAACTTAAAAAACTTTTAAAAAAGCAACATTTTGATTAATCTTTCTGCCCATGCTTTATATTTTATAAGCATAATTTCTAGGTGCTTAGTTAGTTTATAAACTCCAATTTGCTTCCCTTCAAGAATATGCTTCAGGACTCTTATTTTATATCCCACCAGTGAGATCAGCTTTAATTGTATATGTACTAGGTTTGCAGCCTTTGCATTTCTGTTCTGTTTTTATCCCATGCAGCTCAGTGACAACTGTGGGAGTTACTACTTCCTTCCCCCATTGAGCTTAATTGCATTAAAGGGGTGGTTCACCTCAAGAGTCAAGAGTGAGTTTATTGTCATTTCATCCATATACGCTTGTACAGTACACAGTGAAACTAAACAACATTCCTCTAGGACCATGGTGCTACACACAACATAGATGTCACGGACAACAGACAAAAAGTGCAAGTGCAAAAATATGCAACTCCTGCAAGACAGGACAGCATAGTGCAGGGACAGGACAAGACAGTGCACAGCAGATTGTGATATTGCGCACTCAGGTAATATGTTAAGTAAATAATGCTAAACGTCAAGACATAATGGGTGTATCATTGTGATATGATATTAGTAAGAATATGATAAAGAATATGATAAAGTGCAGATGTGTAATAAGTATACTGCACACCAGGAATCCACTCACTCTGCAGTAGTGGTGCTGGTCCTCCGCCGACCCGGCACGGTCCCCCAGCAACAGCAACTTTGTGTTTACGGATCCGCACATACACAAATTTCTGCAGTGGGGAAAGTGCCCCTTTTTTATTTATTTATATCATCACCAACATCAACGTTTCAGGGGGTACAACCTCCCTTCATCAGGATATAATTACAAGTGCAACAAGAACCTTTAAAGGCATAACCCCGCCTCTTCCCTTATGGTCACAAATTCTTGTGTATCCCTTGTTTTAGTTAACCCTTTCAAAATAAAATGCATTTTCAATTGGAAGTCCATAAAGTGCAAAGTCCCACATAAAAGGTGAATAAACAGTTCATAAAGACTTCATAAAAAGTGTAAAAGTCCAATTTACTAAACAAACCTATATCCTAGGACCTAGGTAATGATGAGTGCAATACCATATCCAAATTCAAAACTTTTTTCTAAAAACAGATAAGAAGTTGTTTTGGCCATATTTAGTAATATATATGATATAAAACATTATTATTCACTATCTTTGTTGCTGTTAATATTAATTTCTATCCCCTGACATTTCTCATCTGTGAGGAGAGAAAAACAAAAGAGGGAAACCAAAGGGAAACAAAACTGTTAATATCGATACCCTAACATTTTTTATCTGTAGGGCATAGGAAACAAACGGGCAAACAAGACAGGGGGCCAGAATCATGTTCAACTATAACACATTTTAAAAAGCATGCTAAGCTAAAATTTTCATTGAGGCCTTTTGAGTTGCCAGATCCAGAAGGCCTCTTGCCTTAATAAAGACTTTAAATAAAGTCTTTGAATCATTACCTTTGTCCAGTTGTACCACTTCTAAAATCTGCTGAGATATGTTATGTTTCATGTCAAAAAAATGCATCGCTAGCAGTGTCTCTTTTTTGAACTTTTCTTTCTCTTTAGCTCCAGTACTTTCCCATTTGGCCTCTGGTTTGTAATTTCTTATAATGCTTTTATGTTCATTCATTCTCACCTTAAAGGGTCTAGATGTTTGTCCAACATAGCCTAGTCCACATGGACATTTCAATAGATATATCACCCCCTCCGTGTCACATGTATGTATTTTTTGTATGTATATTTTTATTTGTATAGTGCTTCTTGAGGGCAAAGCACTGTACAGCAAAACAATAAATTAGTAAGTAACAAACAAGGGGTCATTGAAATAAAAAGTAACAATAAGTGCATCATTAAAAATACAATTCACGTAAATATAAAATATAATTACAAAACAGATTAAGTTCTTGGTGTCAAGGAGACAAAAGGCTGGAGGACACTACCTCGTAGGGCTTACAGTCTAAATGGGAGGGTAACAGACAGACACAATTCAGAGGGGTATTCAAATTCTGTAGGTTACAGTTTGTTACACTGTCAAATAAGTGCCAGTTCCCAGTTCAGGTGTTATCCAGGTGCTCCCAGAGGTACTTGGGAACTATAATAGACTTTTGTTACAAAAATAAACAATGTGGATAGATAAACTAAATACAGTGTCCCCTATGGGGTTGAATGTGATATGCTTTTCAATTGTAATATGGAAATGACTCGTTTTATGTTGATAGAATTTTAAGTAATACATTTTTATGGTACTTTTTATATTCACAGATAATATATTGATACAGAGGAAAGCATTAAAGGACACTGTCAGAACATTTCTTAATTTATATTGTAGCATGGTTGGGAAAATCATAGATGGAAAGTATATCCCTCCCAGAATTCTCTATGAAGCAGTGCAGAGGGATGTGAAAATGAGGCTCTGAGTAGCAGGGAGGTGATTAGCCTCACCTGGAGTAAAAGGTGGGGTCTCAATTAAGGCTGCTCTCTGCCCTGGAGAGAGAGAGAAAGGAGAGCTACTGGAGTGCTATGTTAAAAGTTTGCTTAGTAACTGCATGTTACCTGTGTTTACAACATAAGGACTTTTATTGCTGGGCACAAGTTTCCAGAAAGAGACAAGTTATCTGGTAGCAAGGACTGGCTACCAGCTACTGCCTTAAGTGTTTGGGGAGCGGCTGCTTCCAGGAGAAAGGCACAAGGAATCTCCAAAGGACTGTGAGTTAACAGTTAATATTGTTTGCTGGACTTATATTGCCCCAGTGGGAGACTGTGGGACCTTTGGGAAAAGGACATTTTCATTTATCAGTACAGCTGGACTATTTTTGTTTACTGCCTTCCCAAAGGGTATGAACTGTTATGTTGGTGTTTAACCCTTTAACTGCCAAGAACGTAGCTCCTACGTTCTTTGAAAAAAGGCTTTAAGTGCCAAGAACGTAGGAGCTACGTTCTTTACTAAAACAGCTCTCTCTCTGCACACACTGCAAAATCAGCGTGCAGAGAGGAGCAGCTAGCAGCAGAACCCCCTAGGCAACGAGCTTACCTGAAAAAGATTGGCGATCCTCCACTCCAGGGTCGCAGAGAGACGCAGCAACCGATTCAGTAGCTTCCATGTCCCAAGCATCAGCACAGCACATGCTCCTGCTCCGCCCACGCACTTCCTGGTGCAGTGACTCGGCGTGTCTCAACTGAAAAGCACTGAAAAGGACTCCTCTTCATCTAGATTTGGTAAGTGCCCCTTTTTTTACTTATTTACAGGTATTTACAGGCATTTACAGGCATTTACATATACACAGTACACATACTAGTAAAAGTAGTTTTTTTTTTTTTTTTTTGATTTTCTGATTTTTTTGATTTTTCAAACTTTTGCACATATTTACATACTCAAATACATATATGCAAATATTTATACACTTTTTAGAGCTGTACATCCATGCATACACAAACACACACTTATAGGGGTTTTTTTTTTGTTTTTTTAGTTTAATTTTCTAAGTTTCCCTTATGTTGTTTCCCTTATGTTATTTCCCTAAAAACTTTAGATTTCACAGCATGACTACTGGATCAAGCATTCTGACCTCTAACCACGCTGTCGGATCAGTTATTTTGTTATTTCGTTGATTTTCCTAATTGTATTTGCTTTTTTGTGATTTTTATTGCAGTTTTATGCTTGCATTGTTTTACCTTATGTAATTTTTTAGCCTCATTTACACTTTGATAATTTGGGATAGAAACATATTTTTAGCAACTCTGTGTTCATCAGAATGTGTACTTTCCAAAAATATATGGTTTTGGGGGGTCTTTGTACTGTTAGGGGGTCTTACGGCACATTATATGCAGTCAGAGTGCTATGTTCACAGAAGGCAAATTGACAGCTGAGAATTCTTATGCACTGTTTTTATTTGGGGTCTGTACGTGCCCACCTGCTTTGGTATATTTATGCATATTGGGCATAAAACTGTTCAGTAGACCCTTGGCGTCAATATTTAGGGTGTTTTCTAATTGTATGTAAGAAATTGGGTGAGATAAATGCGATCAACTGCAATATTTTTAGGCGATTTTCAGAAATATCATAAAAACCACTGCCTTTAGCGTTGCTTTGCAGTATGTACATTTGGAGCAGAAAGATAATTTTAGCAAATTTTTATTCGGCATAAGGTGTTCTTTCCAAAAATATATGGTTTTGGGGGGTCTTTGTACGGTTAGGGGGTCTTACGGCACATTATATGCAGTCAGAGTGCTATGTTCATATGAGTCGAATTGACAGCCGAGAAAATTCTTATGCACTGTTTTTATTTGGGTTCCGCACGTGCCCACCTGCTTTGCTTTATCTATGCATATTGGGCATCAAATTGTTCAGTAGACCCCTAGTGTCAATATTTATGGTGTTTTCTAATTGTATGTAAGAAATTGGGTGAGATAAATGCGACCAACTGCAATATGTTTAGGCGATTTTTAGAAATGTCATAAAAACCGCTGCCTTTAGCATAGTATTGCAGTATGTAAGTTTGGAGTAGAAAGACAGTTATAGCAAATTTTTATTCAGCAGAATGTGTACTTTCCAAAAAGATATGGTTTTGGGGGGTCTTCGTACTGTTAGGGGGTCTTACGGCACATTATATGGAGTCAGAGTGCTATCTTCACAGAAGGCTAATTGACAGCCGAGAAAATTCTTAAGCACTATTTTCATTTGGGGTCCGCGCGTGCCCACCTGCTTTGGTTTATCTATGCATATTGGGCATCAAACTGTTCAGTAGACCCTTAGCGTCAATATTTATGGTGTTTTCTAATTGTATATAAGAAATTGGGTGAGATAAATGCGACCAACTGCAATATTTTTAGGCAATTTTCAGAAATATCATAAAAACCGCTGCCTTTGGCGTTGCTTTGCAGTATGTACATTTGGAGTAGAAAGACAGTTGTAGCAAATTTTTATTCAGCAGAATGTATACTTTCCAAAAATATATGGTTTTGGGGGGTCTTTGTACTGTTAGGGGGTCTTACGGCACATTATATGCAGTCAGGGCGCTATGTTCACAGAAGGCGAATTGAAAGCTGAGAAAATTCTTATGCACTGTTTTCATTTGGGGTCCGCACATGCCCACCTGCTTTGGTATATTTATGCATATTGGGCATCAAACTGTTCAGTAGACCCTTGGCGTCAATATTTAGGGTGTTTTCCAATTGTATGTAAGAAATTGGGTGAGATAAATGCGACCAACTGCAATATTTTTAGGAGATTTTCAGAAATATCATAAAAACCACTGCCTTTAGCGTTGCTTTGCAGTATGTACGTTTGGAGTAGAAAGACAGTTTTAGCAAATTTTTATTCGGCAGAAGGTGTACTTTCCAAAAATATATGGTTTTCTGGGGTGAACCTAGTTTTTTGTACCTTTGCCTGTTGCAAAATGCTGTATATGTGCTGATTATGCAGTATCTGGAATTACAGAACTCGTATGGGGTGTCTTCTTTCTGGGGCCCCTATACGCCACATACTTAGGGGTACCTATGCATATTGGGTATCAAACTGTTCAGCGTACCCCAGACTTTCATGTTTAGGGAGTTTTATATTGCTATATATCGATATGTAGGAGATACAATGCTTTAGAGTTGGAGTATTGAGGAGATTTTTGTATATGTCATAAAAATTGCGAAATGTAGGAAAGCTTTGCGGCTTGGTACTTTGGAGTAGAAAATCATGCATATCCATTTTAGATTCGTCAGAATGTGTACTTTCCAAAAACATATGGTTTTCTGGGGTGAACATAAATTTTTGTACTTTTGCCCCTTGAAAAATGCTGTAAATGTGCTGATTTTGCAGTATTTGGAATTACAGAACTGTCTTCGTTCTATGGCCCCTATACGCCATATACTTATGTGTCCCTATGCATATTGGGCATCAAATTGTTCAGCAGACCCTTGGCTTTCCTATTTAGGGTGCTTTTTCTTGGTATATAATGATATGTGGGAGATACGATGCTTCAGAGTTGCAATATTGAGGTGATTTTCTGTAATGTCATAAAAATTGCCAAATGTAGGAAAGCTTTACGGCTTGGTACTTTGGAGTAGAAAGACGTGCATACCCATATTAGATTCGTCGGAATGTGTACTTTCCAAAAACATATGGTTTTCTGGGGTGAACATACATTTTTGTACTTTTGCCCCCTTGAAAAATGCTGTAAATATTCTGATTTTGCAGTATTTGGAATTCCAGAACTGATAACTCGTATGGGGTGTCTTCGTTCTGGGGCCCCTATACGCCACATACTTAGGTGCACCTATGCATATTGGGCATCAAACTGTTCAGCGGACCCCGGGCTTTCATATTTAGGGTATTTTATCTTGGTATCTAATGATATGTGGGAGATACGATGCTTCAGAGTTGCAATATTGAGGTGATTTTCGGTAATGTCATAAAAATTGCCAAATGTAGGAAAGCTTTACGGCTTGGTACTTTGGAGTAGAAAGATGTGCATACCCATATTAGATTCGTCGGAATGTGTACTTTCTAAAAACATATGGTTTTCTGGGGTGAACATACATTTTTGTACTTTTGCCCCTTGAAAAATGCTGTAAATGTGGTGATTTTGCAGTATTTGGAATTCCAGAACTGATAACTCGTATGGGGTGTCTTCGTTCTGGAGCCCCTATACTCCACATACTTAGGTGCACCTATGCATATTGGGCATCAAACTGTTCAGCGGACCCTGGGCTTTCATATTTAGGGTGTTTTATCTTGGTATGTAATGATATGTGGGAGATACGATGCTTCAGAGTTGCAATATTGAGGTAATGTCATAAAATTGCCAAATGTAGGAAAGCTTTGCGGCTTGGTACTTTGGAGTAGAAAGACGTGCATACCCATATTAGATTCGTCAGAATGTGTACTTTCCAAAAACATATGGTTTTCTGGGGTGAACATACATTTTTGTACTTTTGCCCCTTGAAAAATGCTGTAAATGTGCTTATTTTGCAGTATCTGGAATTCCAGAACTGATAACTCGTATGGGGTGTCTTCGTTCTGGGGCCCCTATACTCCACATATTTAGGTGCACCTATGCATATTGGGCATCAAACTGTTCAGCGGACCCCGGGCTTTCATATTTAGGGTATTTTATCTTGGTATATAATGATATGTGTGAGATACGATGCTTCAGATTTGCAATATCGAGTTGATTTTCGGTAATGTCATAAAAACTGCGAAATGTAGGAAAGCTTTACGGCTTGGTACTTTGGAGTAGAAAGATGTGCATACCCATATTAGATTTGTCGGAATGTGTACTTTCCAAAAGTATATGGTTTTCTGGGGTGAACATACATTTTTGTACTTTTGCCCCTTGAAAAATGATGTAAATGTGCGGATTTTGCAGTATTTGGAATTCCAGAACTGATAACTTATATGGGGTGTCTTCGTTCTGGGGCCCCTATATGCCACATACTTAGGTGCACCTATGCATATTGGGCATCAAACTGTTCAGCGGACCCTGGGCTTTCATATTTGGGGTGTTGTATCTTGGTATATAATGATATGTGGGAGATACAATGCTGTAGACTGGACACTTTGAGGTGATTTTTCAAAAATGTAACACATTTTTATAAAAACTGCTAACTTTAGGAAAGAATTGCAACTTGGTAGTTTGGAGTACAAATATATATTTACCCATTTTGAACTCGTTAGAATCTGTTCTTTCCAATAAGGGGTAGTTCCACATTAGTGGAATGTTTGGCCTTGAAATCAGATGTATGCTGTTTTGTGGAGCGGTGCTTTGGAAATTTGGTAGTTTACTGCTTCGGAGTTTTCAACTATCGAAGTGAGAAATCTCCATAAAATTATATATATTTGGTATTGGTTCGTTCGGGAGACACAGAACTTTCCAAATCTGCCATGTTCTCATGCATAAAATAAATTATGCTTCTGATATATGCGTTTGTATCATGTGAAACTGTTTTTTTTTTTTGTTTTTTTTTATACACTTAGAAGCCCATATGACAACTAAATTCTAGCATATTTTGAAAGCTTAGGTTGTCCTGAAAAAAACAATATCTTGTTTTCATGGGTAAACTAAAAGACCCCCCCAGGAAAGTCCCCTAAAGTGAAAGAGCAAAAAATGTTCAAAAACGGTCTGGCAATAGAAGTTCCAACTTGGCCAAATTGGCTGGCAGTGAAAGGGTTAAGCTGCTGTGTTAAATAAATGCACACGTGAGATCAGCTGGAAACCTGTCTACTGTCTGTTTGAAAGGAGTTGCTGCTGCTACTACCTAAAGAGCAATTCCCCCACAATATATACACAATTGTCATAGACCGGTATGCGCAATTTGTATTAAGGGTTACATTTGGCAGTCACTGGTAATTGGAGGGTGTTACCATTTGCATGTTTTAACTATTTATACCTGTTTCCTGTTCACTTTTGTAAGAGCACTTGAGAAAGGGGTTGATCCCCTGAAACGTTGTGCAGAGATCTGAATAAATCTTAAAAATTTAGTACATTTTGCTTGGTGAGTGCCATCTGATTTCTCTTTGTTATTGCTGCTCCCAGAGGTAGTCTTTGAGTTTCTTTTTAAAAACATTGAAGGAGGATTCTTTCCGGAGAGTTTCAGGAATGACATTCCAATTATAAGGACCCGCAAGACAGAAAGGTTTAATACAGGAAATAGCAGTAGTAGTGGGAAGTGCAACCAAGCAGTTTCTCTGAGAGGAGCGGAGGTTTCAACCAGGAACATATAGAGAAACAAGAGATAAGATGTAATTAAGTGCAGAGAAATGAAGGGCTTTAAAGGTTATGAGGAGGAGTTTATAAGAAATTCTTTGTTTTATAGGTAGCCATGATAAGGACTTCAGCAGGGGAGGGGCCTGCTCCCTTTTGGATGAGAGGAGGCTAATTCTGGCAGCAGTGTTTAATACAGACTGTAGGGGGGGGGGGGAGAGATGGGAGTTAGGGAGGCCAGTTTGTAGAAGATTACAGTAATCTAGTCGGGATAGGATGAGAGCATGCATGAGTGTCTTGGCTGTAGCAGGTGAAAGGAAGGGATGGATTTTGTCAATATTGCACAAGAAAAAGTGACAGGTTTTGACAGTGGTGTTAATATGATCAGAGAAGGAGAGAGAGGAGTCAAAGATTACTCCCAGACAGCAAGCTGAGTTGACAGGGTTAATGAGCATGCCATCAATATAGATAGTAAAAAGGGGAGTAGGACTGGTTCATCAAATTTGAGATAGCTAGGAGGCAGTTAGAGATTTGAGCTTCTGTTTCAGCTGTTAATAAAGGGGTGGATACATATATTTGGGTATCATCAGCATACAGATGATAATTAAAGCAAAATGATTGGATGAAATCTCCCAAAGACAGAGTGTACAGGGAGAACAACAGCGGGCCAAGCACAGAGCCTTGTGGCACCCCCACATTAAGTGAATCTGGAGATGAGGTTTTGTTAGCATAGGTGAATGATCGGTTAGAAAGGTAAGAAGAAAGTCAAGATGCAGCCTGGTTATAGATGCCAAGACTGGACCTGAAAGACTGAGCTAAGGCTGGAAGGTCAATGTCACGTGTATCCCAAACTAAGACAGTGGGAGAAGAAGCAGGTGGGCATGGAGAGTGAGAGATGGAAAATGTAACCAAATGGTGATCAGAAAGGGGGAAGGGTTCCCTGTTAAAACCAGAGAGAGAGAGAGAGATTTTTAGTAAAGACTAGATCCAGAAAGTGGCCACCCTTATCAATAGGGGTGTTTGTCCACTGCTGGAGCTCAAATGAGGATGTTAGGCAGAGAAAACGAGAGGGCCAGGGTTGTGAAGCATCATCGATGTGGAAGTTAAAATCCCCACTGTCAGTGCAGAAAAAGAAAGAAAGGAAGGCAGCAGAGGAGGAGGATGAAGGGGGTCTGTAAATGACAGCTACACTTACAGAGAGAGGGTGGAAAATCTGAAGGGCATGCACCTCAAATGAGTTAAATGTGGCGAAAAATGTATTTCAATTATATGTCATAACCCAAACTTGGGTGTTTACAAATATCCCCCTTGATAGCATTATTACAATGGCCACAATTGTAACAGCCTAATTTGTTAAACCTAATTCTTTGGGAGGGTTTCTCCTTGAAACCTGTTCTAATAATCCCATCGGATATTGTCCTGCCCCTTTTGTAACTGAAGAGTGTTTTTTTAAAACTTCAGTTTTATGTGCAATATTTGAAAAGAGAAATTGTCATGCAATGACATTTATGACAACATAGGGATATGATTTCTCACACGCAGGTGACATCCCAATATGAATAATACAATTGCAGATAAAATCAACCTCAAACAGATAAACACGTCAGCTATCAGTGTAAGTACAGAAAATAAATGGAAAAGGAAAAGAAAAAATACACAATGTGTTAGCAAAAACTCGAGATGCTATCAAGGTTGGTTATAGGTGTCCATGAAAGTGTACCATTCACCCCAAATTTCATAATGCAACTCCAAAGAATTATCTCTCTCCGCCGCCCCCCTCTCCATGTTACCTCTAATATTGATTTGATTCAAGCATTCTTGCAACGTTGGTGTCATAGCAGTCTTCCAGTATTTGGCTATGAGGGTGGTAGCGGAATTGAAAACATGAAACAGCACTTTCCTTGTGGTTTTGGCAATGCGTATAGGATATATTTGTAGCAGGGCCACTTCAGGAACCATAGGGAGTTGTTGTGTGAGTAGTTGAGAAATCATCCGAAAGATATGTTGCCAAAAGGTGGAGATTATGCGGCAGTCCCACCACATGTGGAGCAAAGTACCCTCCTGCCCGCACCCCCTCCAGCAATTCTTGGGGTAAGTTGGTACAATTCTAGCCAACCTAGCCGGGGTTAGATGCCACCTATAAATCAGCTTGATGTGGGCCTCTCTATGATTGGTACATTTAGTTGCTCCTTGGGGGGCAGCGAGTACTTTCCACCATTGCTGAATAGTATAAGTTTTCTGAAGATCCTGCTCCCATCTAATCATATATGGCAACTTACTATCCAGGTCTTGGGCCAACACTTGTTTATAACACATTGAGATAAGTCGTCTCCCATCCCATGCTTTTTGGCATAAATATTCCATACTAGTTTTGAGTCGACTCTTTTTATAATCCCTGGATTGGGAAAGGAGCCAGTGAGTAATCTGAAGGTAAGTGTAGATGTCTCGTGGGTGCAGAATCAGAAAGTCTCTGAAACGTTTCCAAGGAATTCGCAAAATAAATGTCCTGAAGTTGTACGATGCCTGCTTCAACCCAAGATGCAATCCGAATCTGTGGAATAACTGCAGGCAGAGCTGAAATTGGGAACAGCGGAGAGGGAAATGACCCAAAATTAAGTTTGTTAGCCATACGGTGCCATATTTGCAAAATGTACCTGGTGGTAGGCAGGAGTAAGGTAATGGAGGGCCGGGAAGGTTGGTTTAGCCAGAAGTACTGCGTAAGTTGACGGTTGGCGGCATATCCAAGTTCGAGATCTACCCATTTTCTGTGCCCCAATGGGGCGTGCATTCGGATGGCCGATTCCAGTATCGTAGCTGTGTGGTAAGCCTTAATGTTAGGAACACCAAGACCTCCGGAGGTCCTAGAGTATTGGGTAATTTGGAATTTGATCCTGGGCTGTTTATCATGCCAAATAAACTTATTAATTGTGCGTTGCAAGGCTTGAAGGTAAGTGGGGGGCAGAGAGATTTGTAAAGTTCTGAATAGATATAAAATTTGGGGAAGAAGATCCATCTTGGTTGCCACTATGCGGCCCAGCCATGAGATATGTTCATTGCGCCACTTGGCACAGTCATGGATCACCTTGTGCAACAAAGGCTGGTAATTCAATCTGTAGATAGCATCAGGATTTTTTGGCAACTTAACCCCTAAATAGGTAACATATGAATCTCGCCATTCAAAGTTAAAGGAGTGTTTGAGAGCATCTAGGGCTGGTTGCGGTATGTTTATGGGTAGTGCCTGTGTCTTAGAGGTATTTATTTTGTACCAGGAGACCTTTTGGAATCGTTGAAGGCAGTGCAAGACATTTGGTATGGTAACTGTAGGGTTGGTTAATGCCAATAAAATATCGTCTGCAAAGAGTCCAATTTTCTGAACCCCTGCCTGGGTGGCTAGGCCATTGATATCTGGGTTTGACCTAATCATATGTGCCAGTGGTTCAACCATAAGGGCAAATATAAGAGGTGAAAGCGGACACCCCTGGCGGGTGCCATTAGTGATATGGAAGGCGTCCGAGAGGGTCCCCGAAGTGTTAACTTTGGCAGATGGAGTAGAATAGAGGGGTTGTATTGCTTGGATGAATTCTGGACTTAAAGCAAAGTGGTTCAGAGTCTCCCTCATATATAACCAGTGGACCCTGTCGAACGCCTTCTCGGCATCCAAAGAAAGAAAGACTGTGGGTTGTTTGGTTTGTTTAACTATATGCAACAAATTGTGAAAACGTCTCGTGCTGTCCGAGCCCTGCCTCCCCAGAATAAAACCCACCTGATCATTATTGATTAAGGATGGAAGGACATTAGCGAGTCGGGACGCTAGAATCTTGGCATAGAGTTTCAAGTCGGTATTCAATAATGCAATAGGGCGATAGTTTTGGCATAAATCAGGAGACTTGCCTGGCTTCGGAATTGTCACTATGTGCGCCAAGAGAAATTCAGGTTTAATAAAGCCCGTGTCTTTGATGTTATTAAATAGCCTGGTTAAGTGAGGTATCAAAACCTGTCTGAATTGCTTATAGTATAAGTTGGAGTAGCCATCTTCCCCTGAGGATTTAGCAGCCTTAAGATCTAGAATGGTCTGCTCAACCTCCTCTTGGGTAATATCTTGGTTCAAGGATTCCAATTGCAGGGGAGTGGGATGTGGAAGTCGGATGTCTGCGAGATATTGGCGGATTGTCTCTTGCGTGGGCTGGGATTCAGAGGGGTCGTTTTGCAAATTATATAATTTAGAATAATAAGAGGCAAATTGGTCAGCTATATTCTTAGGGTCTGTTAGTTTGGCCTGGGGGGTCGAAATAGAAGCTATCCGTGTCTTGGCTTGTCTATGCTTTAATTGTGAGACTAGAAGTTTATTGGCCTTATTTCCTGTAGTGTAGTAGTACCGTTTCAGTAACTTCAATCTATGTTGTGTTTTGGCGAAAGAAAGATCATTAAGCTTAGTTCTGGTCTCGGATAGGTGTTGTTGGATTTCAGGGGTAGGTTGAGTCAGAAATTGACATTCCAACTGCCGGAGCTGCTGCTCTAAGTGGAGTTGTTGGTTAGTTCCCTGGGATTTATAGGCTCTGGCTAAGGAGATTAATTCACCCCGAATGACCGCTTTATGTGCCAGCCATAGGTTTTGGGGGTCCATATCGGGGCGTGTGTTTTCTTGGAAGTATTGTTTAATTTTATCCTCTATTTTTTGTTTAAATTCCTCCTTATTCAGCAATGATTTGTTAAGTCTCCAGGAACGAATGCATTGTTTATTACAGGATGGCCAGAGCTCCACACACACGGGGGCATGATCAGACCAGGTTCTGAGGCCTATCCATGATTTGGAAATTTGTGCTGTGGTTTGGGGATCTGCTAGTATAAGATCTATTCGAGTATGGGTGGTATGTCTAGGGGAAAAATAGGTAAATTCCCTGTCCCCCGGATTCTTAGCTCTCCAAACATCTATAAGGGCGTGATAATGCAGGGTTTCTCTAAACCTCCTCGCCTGGGCAGCAGAAGACAGGGGAGTCGAGAGCGTGGCGGGTCTAAGAACATCCATAGTGGGGTCTGGCATTGCATTGAAATCCCCAGCTACTATACACCTGGCCTGTTTGTGGCGTGCCAATTTCGTTAGAGTGGCGGATAAGAATTGGTTTTGGTGGTCATTTGGGGCATAAATGTTAATCAAGGTGAAATCCGTGTTACCCAGTGTACACTGTAATAGCAGGTAACGGCCCGAGGGGTCGGCGACCACCTTAGACACCTGAGATGGCACTTTAGCGCTTATGAGGATAGAAACTCCCTTGGTTTTAGTAGGTGAATAAGCATGAAAGCTATGGGGGAATTTCTTATTAAGAAAAGAGGGTGGTTTGAGTTTGCAAAAATGCGTTTCTTGGTAAAACAATACATCAGCTTTCACGCGGAAGGCATCGTGTAATGCCTGATTACGTTTGTGAGGGGAGTTCAATCCTCTGGCATTTAAGGAATAAAAGCGCACCATTGTGAGTGTCGAGGTAGCCGCCTACGACCCAAGGAACATGTACAGTTTACAAACACATTGTGATAAAACATAAGTGATAGCTGAAAAAAACAAATCAAACTAGACTGAAACATCAAAGAACTATGACAGTAGAAAAAACCTTTGTCGAACTGTTGTTGGTTGTAGGTGGTATCCATAGGAGGGACCACAGAAAATGACTCCTCGATCCTCGCTGTTGGAGTCATGGGGGTGGCTAACGTAAAATGAAAAACAGGGTACTGAAACCAAGAGTTCTCCTATGAAGAACCCATATCAGGGTCGCTGTACCAGAAAACGTTGACGACTTGACAGGACTGCGATTCAAACTTGTATCAGCCATTAGGAACAGTGTTCCACATTTTAGAGACTTTGCTGGGTGTGGGGTGAGGCGAATCTCTTCTGGTGCGGCGTTGTTCCGCAGGTGGAATAGGGATGTTCCATCGAGCCAGCGCCTTCTTTGCTTCATCAAGAGATGAAAGTGTAGTTGGTGTCCCATTGCGGAGAATGATAAGTTTCACCGGGTAACCCCAGCGATATGGAATATTATGCTGGCGGAGTAAAACCGTAATCTCCTGGAAAGCTTTGCGTTTCAAAAGCGTGGCTCTGGAAAGATCAGAGTAGATCTCAAGCTGTTGATAGGTTGGCGGCCAATTCTCTTTTTGTCTGGCAGAGGCCAATAATTTGTCCTTGGTTTGGAAGAACAGAAGCTGCACAATTACATCTCTGGGAGCCTTCTCTGGCGCTGCCCTGGGCTTAGGGATTCTATGAATGCGATCTATAGACAGTTCCAAAGCGTGCGCATCGGGCAATATCGCCTTGAGCAGGCCGGAAAGGTAAGTCTCTAGTTCAGGGGCCTGGACTGCCTCCGGTACCCCTCTCAATCGCAAGTTATTCCTACGTGATCTGTCTTCGAGGTCATTTACCTTATCGCGAAGTGCGTCTGCTTCAGTTTGTACTTTCGTGCAGGATTCCACAAGGTCGTTGTGGGCCTCCGCAAACTCTCCCAACTTTTCCTCAATGTGGGCCGTGCGTTCGCCTATATCTTGGATTTCTCGCCTGAGATCAGTCGCCAGGTGTTTTAGGTCTCCCTGGAGAGTCGTTCTCAGCTCTGTCAGCATTTCTTTTATTTGCTGCGCTGAAGCGGGAGCCGCATCAACCCCCGAGGACGACATGGCCGTCTGCGTAGGCGAAGGCTCTCGTGACTGCTGTTCCAAAATGGCGGGGGGTGAGTCCCGAGGAGGAGAACGTGATCGCTGTGCAAAGTATGCGTAGAGTGTTTTTTCAGTAAAAAGTTCACCATATACTCTATCTTTCTGCAAAATATGCCAATGCTGCAACACCACTTTCTTAAGGAAGGATGATTGTGGGCCGTATGTGTTTACACAAACCAAATTTTGGTTCTACTTTTCTCTTTTTCCTCCAGGTACTCTCTTCTATCCCTATTCAAAACCTCGTCTTTAATCCCTTCCAACTTACTCTTTCTATACCCTTGCTGTCTGAATTTGTTAACCAAATCTTCCACTTGATTCTTATAAAGATTATCAGATGAGATGACTTCTTACCTGTTTTTAAAAAAAAAGTTTTGAATTTGGATATGGTATTGCACTCATCATTACCTAGAATATGTTTGTTTAGTAAATTTGACTTTCACTTTTTATGAACTATTTATTCACCTTTTATGTGGGACTTTGCACTTTAAGAATGGACTTCCAAATGAAAATGCATTATATTTTGAAAGGGTTAATTAAAACAAGGGATACACGAGAATTTGTGACCATAAGGGAAGAGGCGGGGTTATGCCTTTAAAGGTTCTTGTTGCACTTGTAATTATATCCTGATGAAGGGAGGTTTTACCCCCCCCAAAACTTTAATGTTGGTGATGATATAAATCAATAAAGAAGGGGCACTTTCCCCACTGCAGAAATGTGTGCGTGTGTGGGAATCCGTGAACAAAAAGTGCAGATAGAGAACAATTGTATCCAATGGCTATTTATTTATACAGTGCTGTACAGTGGCTGTGTAACATTGTTGTATATAGTAAGGTCAGATGGAGTATGTGTGTGAGAGAGGTCTGTCCGGTCCCCGAGTATTCAGAGGGAAGAACCTGTTACACAGTCTGTTAGTGAGGGCCCTAATGCTTCGGTACGTTTTTCCAGATGGCAGGAGTGTGAACAGTGAGTGTGAGGGGGTGTGTTGGATCAGTCACAATGCTGGTGGCTTTACGGATGCAGCAGTGGTTTAAATGTCCGTGATGGAAGGAAGAGAGACACCTATGATCTTCTCTGTTGTCTTCACTATCCTCTGTAGGGTCTGGCACAGTACCCAGCCCAGGCAGAGATACAGCTGCTCAGGATGCTCTCGATAGTCCCTCTGTAGAAGGTTTTGAGTATGGATGGTGGGAGATGGGATTTCCTCAGCTTGTTCAGGAAGTAGAGGCGCTGTTGGGCTTTCTTGGCTAAGTAGCTGGTGTTGTGGGACCAGGTGAGGTTCTCCGCCAGGTGGACACCAAGGAATTTGGTGCTTTTGATGATCTCCACATTAGAGCCGTTGATGTACAGTGGCAGGTAGTCACTCCTAGTCTTCCTAAAGTCAGCAACCATCTCCTACATTGAAAGACAGGTTGTTGGCTTTGCACCAGTCTGTTAACCGATGCACCTCCTCTCTGTATGGTGACTCGTCATTATTGCTGATGTCATGTCATCAGCAAACTTTATGATATGATTTGTGTGTTGCGTGGCTGCAGAGTGAACAGTAGCAGAGCCGAGGCAAGGTAGTTTGGCACCCTAGGCAAGTGCTTCAGTCTGCCCCCCCCCCAGTATTCTTACTGTATATCACCATTTACCACCTTACCAATTTACCTTTTTAGTTTTTCAATAAAGAAAATCAAATAAAGAAAGGAAGGTTTTATTAAAGAAGGCAGTAGAACTGTGGGAGGATAATGTTATTTTTACTTTTTACTCCTACTTCATCTCTCAATCTCTCACTCAAAACAATACCTGGTTGTTAGGTTAATTTTGCTCTTAGCAACCGAATAGCAGCTTAAATTACAAAATGGAGAGATGCTGAACAAAAACCTTTTTTAATATTTAAAAAAAAAAAAATGAAGACCAACTGACTATTGTCTCAAAATATCACTGTCTACATTATACAAAGAGTTAATTTAATGTAATGTACCCATTTAATTCATCACAATATAAGACATAAGCCAGGACAGCCTCAAGGCATCATCATAGTAGATACTATAGAAAGTAAATTGTATAGTATGACCAACAAGGTGTGAGGTCTGAGGCCCAGAACAAATGAAGCCAGCATCACAAGGATGATCTGATGATGTATAGCTAAGGCACAGCAAATTATTATTAACATTTATTTATTGCTGAACAAATCTAACTTTTTTGTATTTTTATAAACATGATGCAGCAGCCCCCCCCCCGTCACAGCACATGTAACCCCACCAAACACCTTCATCACCACAGCCCTCCACCCCCAGTCACAGCACATGAACAAATCATCAACCCACAATGACACTGCACTGCACTGTGTCTGGTCTGTGTGTAGTAAATCTTTAAATTTACCCTCAGATCAGATGTGCTGCCAGTATTACAATTAATAAAAACAGCCAGTTCGCCACCCCCCTTCCCCCATTCTTGATTATCCCTATGTACCTTCACAAGTTCAATACATTTTTTCTATGCAGGTCATCAACCCCTTAAAATCAGAAGCCACACCAATGCACTGATTCCTGCTGCTTCTCCCACCAGCCATCTGAATGCCTTGAGGCATGTGCACACCAATCAGGGAGCGTCAGATAAGTGACAGTCAGGAGAGGGAGGGGGAGCGGATGCTTATTATTCACATCATGCACCATAAGTACTTAAGGCAGATGTCTGTCCCTCACAATAAATATCCATGCTACTATTAAAGGCTAAATAATACTAACATTAAAAATAAAATTAAAAAAAATATTTTTCTGAAAAGCGTGCCCCTCTGTTATTGCGCCCTAGGCAAGCAAATACTCTGCCTACCCCTAGTTCCGGCCCTGAACAGTAGAGGACTTAGCACACAGCCTTGAGGGGCTCTGGTGCTCAGTGTGGTGGTTCTGGAGATGATGTTTCCAATCCTGACTGACTGAGGTCTGTCGGTCAGGAAGTCCAGGACCCAACTGCAGAGGGAGGTGTTCAGTCCAAGCAGGCTCAGCTTTTCTATTAGATGCTGAGGAATGAAAGTGTTGAATGCTGAACTGAAGTCTATGAACAGCATTCGAATGTAGGTGTCTCTTTTTTGTCCAGATGAGAGAGGGCCAGATGGAGGGTGGTGGCTATTGCATCGTCCGTTGAGTGATTTCAACGGTATGTGAACTGTAGGGGGTCCAGTGCTGGTGGCAGCAGGGTTTTAAAGTGTTTCTTGACAAGCTTCTCAAAACACTTCATGATGAAGGGGGTGAGTGCCACAGGATGGTAGTCGTTGACGCAGGACACTGATTACTTCTTCGGCATGGGGACAATGGTGGTGGTTTTGTAGCACTTCGGGACAGTGGAGGTGATCAGGGAGATGTTAAAGATGTCAGTGAAAACATCTGCCAGCTGAACTGCACATTTTCTTAGCACTCTGCCAGGGATATTGTCTGGTCCTGCAGCCTTCCATGGGTTTACTCTTTCCAGTGTCATCCTCACATCAGCCACCGTCAGACGTAGTGCCTGGTGACTAGGCAGAGTGATGGTCTTCCTCATCCCTGTGTTGTTCTGTGCTTCAAACTGTGCATCGAAGTTGTTCAGCGCATCTGCAGTGGAGGCGTCACTGTCACAGGCAGATGGTGTAGACCTGTAGTTTGTGATAGCCTGGATGCCCTGCCACATGCGCCGTGTGTTGCCATTCTCCTGGAAGAAGCTGTGTATTCTCTGAGTGTATGCGCGCTTAGCTACTCTGATGGCACAGAAAATTTTGGCTCTCGCTGTTCTCAGGGCCACTTCATCACCTTCCCTGAAAACAGAGGTAGGTGCTAGACAATACATTATATGTAGACATTGCCGCAATTCTGTATTACAAGCAGAGATCGTTCTGGATATTCTCATACATGTTAAAACATTAACATATAAACAGAAAACAAAAGGAAAAATAAAAAATAAAGTTCTACCTTGCATGAAATAATCTCTATATTGATTAGCAAAAAATTGTACAGTACATTGCTTAGTAGTTCAGATACCAGAGCAAATTCCATTTCTAAGAAAGCATCGTGAGTTAACTAGAAATCAAGAATCTATACTACTTGTATCTCAACATATGCCACCTTGTCAATTGTGAAAGTAGTTAGGAATTTTGTGGCTTTGCCAACATCTCGTAGGGTGCCCAAATAGCTAGAAACTTATGTGTCCTGTTTTGAGTATATGCAATCATGTTTTCAAAAGCCATATTCGAGATAAGTCTTCTATGGACTTCTTGAACAGATGGGGATTCAACCGATTTCCATTTAGCCGCTAACGTAATGCGAGCCACTGTTAATATATGGTTAACCAGAACCTGTGACGATCTAGAAATCTCCTCAATAGGTTTTCCCAATAGAAAGGTTATGGGGTCTTTCACCACATCTGTGCAGGTGACCTTCAAAATTATACTATGGATTTCGGTCCAATAAGCAGTAATAATTGGGCATGACCAAAACAGGTGATACAGAGAACCTGGGTCTTGGCATCCTCTCCAGCATTGATTCGGGATCTGTGGAAAGATCTTATTAAGCCTCATTGGTGTCATGTACCATTGCATCATTACTTTATATACGTTCTCCTTCTGTTTGACACATGTGACTCCCTTCTTGGCATTGGACCAAATAGCTTCCCAGTCTTCCAGTGGCAAAGTGACATTAAGTTCTTGTTCCCAGAGAGTCATATATTTATGTTTTACGAAATCTAGGGGTGGCAATGTTGAGAGAAGTGTATAGAATCTTGATAGTAAAGCTTTTTGAGGCCAGTCTGCCTTGATTATTTTCTCAAAAGGCGAGCGAGCCAAATTACGCTGAGCATTGAGAAATGGTTGTACAAAATGTCTGACTTGAAGGTATTCATAGAATTTTAAAGGAACTTCAGGTAGCTTGGCTTGAAGGTCTGTAAATTGGAGGATCTTATAGGTATCATGCGTAATTACATCATAAATTTGAAATAAACTATTGGTTCCCCAATTGCGATAAAAAGAAACCTGAGTCCCTGGGATTATTTTAGGATTCAGAAGAAAAGGGGTCAGCAATGAGTGAGAAGAACTTAAGCAACTCTTATCTTTCCATCTATGCCATACGGTAAACATTGTTTTGGTGGAGTCCAGTATGGTTTTAGGGATAGTTGGACATATACCCATATCCCAAAGGAAGGCGCCCAGATGTAGTGGCGCTATAAATGAACTCTCAATTTTAGCCCATATTGGGGTTGCCTTAAATTGAGACCATGCTGCAATCCATCTCAAATGAGCTGCATCATGATAATTTTGTATGGAAGGTACTCCCAATCCCCCTTGCAGTTTGTTGGTTATCAATACCAACTTAGATAGTCTATGCTGTTTATTACCCCATATAAATTTATGGAAAGACCTTTAAATTTCAGTCAGAGTGGATATGGGAACCAAGATTGGAAGTGTCTCAAAATATTACTCCTATTTCTATTCTGGCCCTATTCATGTTCCAGTCTCTTATGCCAATCAATGAATGGCTGCTAGCGTAATTTGGACCCTAACAATTACAAACTGTAGAGCTGCTGAAAAACCACAAATAATAAAAAATGAAAACCAATTGCAAATTGTCTAAGAATATTACCCTCTACATCAAACTAAAAATTAACTCAAAAGTGAACAGCCCCTTTAATAAGTGCTGACTATTTCTCTCAGCAATGCAAAAAATATAGTAACTGGCACTAATACTGCAGGAAACTCACATAGTAAGTAGGATACATTGTAAATTCTAATCTCTATAAAAATTAAACAAAATCTGACTGCAACAAATTTAAAGGACACCTAATGAATCACCTCCTTGTTACCCAATATGGCCACCTTCCAATTGTTCCACTGGCATTTCTTTCCTTCCTCATCTGCCTTTCCTTCTACATCATGCACTCATGAACATGGTGCATCAGCTAATGACAACTGCTGATGCAGACAATCATTCAAGGCATAATCAAATGATTATTTTTGCACTCTAGAAAGCAACTTTATAGGTGTATTGTGTTTATAAGGGGTTGCTCTGTAAGAAGTATTTCCAATTGGATCCCAGGATGATGTGTTGAAATGGACCCCTGACTTTGCATACATTTTCAGATGGATAGGCAAAGTGCCAAGCATGGGCGTCCGCAGAAAATTTTCTGGGGGGGGGCAAGGAAGAAATCATATTACACAAATTACTTGTACCCATATTTTGGTTTCCACACAAACCTACAGGTTTTCTATAAATACAGTTTATAAAGTAGTAAGTGTTGCACATGTATAGTATTGCCATTCTGTTAGTGACATGAACTCCTTGTTTGCAATGAAAGCACTTGGACTTTTCTTCTTTCTTAGCACAATTACTAGCCAGCGGTTTGTAGAATGTTATTCCCTCTAGAGGTCTAGTTACAGCTGGATACATACAGGGAAGCCTCCATTTTACATACCCTAATTTAAAAAAAAAAATTGTGGTCCCACCAATATATAATGTATAATACATAATATAATGCATAATACATACAATGTAAAATAGGGTTTCTACTTTACATAAATTAGAGTAACAGCAGCAGGAAGAGGTTGTGCAACCAAATGTCACTAGTATGGAATTATTGTTTAAACATTCTATTTCAATCTAGGGGAAAGCTGCTATGTTCACACAATGGCAGAAGGGTTAAAAGAGGCATCCAAAAACAATGAGATGGATACAGGACAGGAGCAGGAGGGGGGTGAGGTACAAACATATATAATATTATAGATATTTCTATCTATACAGATATAGAGTGAGGCAGAGGGTTATTAGAGACAGAGTTTGGGGCTGACTCAGCAGAATGAGAAGGCAAAGGGTAGTGGAGAGTGCATAGAGTGAGGCCATGGATAGGTGGGGATACAATGGAGCAGCAAGACAAGGAACTGTAGGGGTTAATGTGCTTTGTGGCAAATGCATTGAGAGAATGGTTGTAGGCAAAACCCACAGGAAACCTGTACCTATAAGATTCAATAATAAATGTAGTTACACGGCTACAGTATAAACAGGTTCATTATAGTCTTATGTATTATTATATGATCCCCTTGTATAAATATATAAGGGGATCATATAATAATCTCTCTAATGCTTTATTTACCAGTAGGTCTTTCCAGCTGACAAGAGGTCACCCATTCCGATTAGAAGAAAAGAGGTTCCGCCAAATTATTCTGAAGGGGTTTTTTAAAGTGAGAGCTGTGAAGATGTGGAATTCTCTCCCTGAATCAGTTGTACAGGCTGTTGGATAGCTTTTTAGCAAGTGAGGGAATAAAGGGTTATGGGAAATAGCTCATAGTACAAGTTGATCCAGGGACTAGTCCGATTGCCATTTTGGAGTCAGGAAGGAATTTTTCCCCCTCTGAGGCAAATTGGAGAGGCTTCAGATGTGTTTTTTTTGCCTTCCTCTGGATAAACTGGCAGATAGGTAGTTAATAAAAAGAAAGAAAAAAAAAAAAGGTTGAACTCGATGGACATGTCTTTTTTCAACTTACTTACTATGTTACTATGTAACTAGTTATGTATTATGTAACTCACACACAGTCTGTCAGACCTTTTTTAAACACAGTTGCCCTTAAACACATTTAACAATTAATTTTACACACAGACACATAAATACACTGGAATTGACACTCACATACATTGGCATTCGCACTGTAAGCTTAACAACAGATTGACACTCAGGCCCGGGTCAAGCTCTAAGTGCGCATGCGCGCGTGCTGGAGTGCGCATCTGCGCCTAATATTTAAATTCATGGAGGGGGAAGACAGTGCCGATGGGAGAGAAAGGGTCCGAACCAGGGGTAGGCTGAAGGAAGAGGTGCCTCTTCTGCCTACCCCTAGTTCCAGCCCTGAGAAAGAAGCTGTTTCATCAGGAGAAGATTCTCTGATTCTCTCACAGAAGGAAGGGGCAGAGCTAATTTCTCATACAGTTCAGAAGCAGGAAGCGTCTCCCAGAGGGACTGCAGCTCTGAGCAGTAGAAAAGGCATTGAGATGGTGCATTATTGGAAGGGGTGCTAACCATAAGATGTAAGCCTTTTATAAGTTTATTACAGGTTCTTAAAGGGGAACTAAAGTCTAAAATAGAATAATGCTAGAAATGCGCCTTTTGTATACTAAACATAAACATTAACTTACTGCACCTGAAGCCTAATTAAATAAATGATTTATGTTTTCAAAGTTTAAGATTAGGGATTATCATAAATTATCAGAACAACACAAGTCAAATAATATCTGCCATAGAAGCAGATACAGCAAGACTGATTAATAATCAGAATATACAGACTGCACTGGGTCTACAGATACAAATCTCTACACAGTCGCCGGCTGCTTTATAGGGACATAAACAAAGCTGCTCGAGTTCTGGGACGTAAAGGTGAGGGGCTCCCCCCTGCCATTTGAAAGTATGATTGTTTCTCTGCAGAACAGTTAGGGACCGTCTGCAGCTGCAGCTGTCAGAGCAAGTAAATGGAAGGGGGAATTTCATTGTATACAGTCAGGTATCTTATAAAAACTGTACATGTTTTTTTATTAAAGTATATTGGAGATAGATTTATTTTTCATTAAAGAAAGTAAAAGTGGGATTTTATTTTTTACCATTACATCCCCTTTAATGTTAATTTTAAGAAATGTGTTCATATGAAAAAGAATAAAGCGATATATGTATACATATGGCAAGAAAATATCCTTTATTATAAAGTACAAGTCCGGGGGGGGGCAAGTGCCCCCTTGCCCCTATATGTGGACGCCCATGGTGCCAAGCCAAGTGTGGGCCAGTTTTAAAGTTGCTACAAAATAACTCACTTTGGTAGCTTTTGGCATAAGGCCCTTCCACATAGCATTTGTGCCTATGGGATTGGTGGCACAAGACGTTGTTCTGCACTTTAACTGAAAGTCAAGCACACTGGGTGGGGGGCTGTGACGTCAATGGGCGGAGTTGTGATGTATATGGACGCGATTGGCCGATCACCGTGTCAGGTGAAAACCGGACAGGTGGCAACCCTATGCAAAATGCATTACTGCCAGGTATAAGGGAGTTCTGTACTATATTTCTGCAATTGGCAAGTAGGAAGTACAAGACACCCCAGTGCCTTGTGACCCCCATTGCGCACTAGCTAGCTTGTATATCTGAATGCCGCACAAGTTAGGAAGGGTGCCAGGGAAAGCCCATATGATTACAAGCTAATGCAGGTAGTACTGCATTCAGAGTAAGGAACAACTCTTTGCATAGTTCCAAAAATCAGACTGTTTTATTACCAAATAGCTATAGTAAAGCCATGTAGACTAATTTTCTGACTTTGCAAATACAGGAGGGGTTTACAAGTTTCTTGTATGGAATTGACTAATTAAATTAGATTAAAATTAAATTATTTGGAAAAATCTGTTTTTAAATCGGCCATTCCATAACACCACTACTTTTGTGCCAAGATTGGATTTTTTTTTTGCTAGCAAACAGCAAATATGGCAAATAAACGTAGCCCTACCTTTACACTCTGGGTTGTGTTAAATTATATCTTTAATGATTACTGCATTTGGATTGCAGTTATATAATTTTGTTTTGCCCCTGCACACACACATGTTTGAACCTGCTTCAGGTATATGTGCTAGCTGCCTCGTGCAGCTTGGTAGTTGTGTAACACTGTCGATTTACTCAAAGTAATTTTCACCTGAGGAAGGGAGGTTTCATTTCCCTTGAAAAATATTGTGTTGCTGTAATTGTACTGATTAGGGCAGGGTATAAGCTTTACCCAGTGGTAAAAGTTACCCCCTGCCACCCCCTCCAAAGATCATCAAAGGAATCTGGTTCCCATTGTTCTGTTGTTAGGCTGCTGGGGGAAAGGGAGGGGGGTGATATCACTCCAACTTGCAGTACAAAAGTAAAGAGTGACTGAAATTCATCAGGTCACATGGCATCTGGGAAACAGACGATATGTCTAGCCCCATGTCAGATTTCAAAATTAAATATAAAAAAAATCTGTTTCTTTTTTTGAGAAACGGATTTCAGTGCAGAATTCTGCTGAAGTAGAACTACTAACTGATGTGTTTTACCGACCTGGCCGGTAAAAATTATGCTTGATGCCAATGTTATTAATAGGAAAAAACAGCAAGAATAAAGGAAGGCCAGTATTTTTTTTTCCTGAAAAGGTGGCAACCCTAAATGACGGTATCCCTTAAAGGACCAGTAACATCAAAAAAATGTTTTTTAAAAAATTGTATATAACGATAAAAAACACCAAGACATATTTAACTTTAACATAGCAAAGTCTTTATTAAGAAATAACTTACCGAAACTCCACTTGGGCTCCTCTTCCAAAAAGGCTACAGGCTGACGATCCCTTGTGCGGTTCTCGATTTCTCCTCCCTGCCTTCTATAGGAGATAGCCAGGGAGGAGAAATCGAGCGTCGCACGATGGATCTTCGCCCTGTCGCCTTTTCTGAAGAGGTGCACAAGCGAAGTTTCAGTAAGTTATTTCTTAATAAAGACTTTGCAATGTTAAAGTTAAATATGTCTTGTGTTTTTTTTTTTTCATTATATACAAACAAATTTTTTTTGGCTGGTTTTGATTCCAGTAAGGATTAATTACATCCTAGTTTGGATCAAGTACATGTACTGTTTTATTATTGCAGAGAAAAAGGCAATCCTTTTTAAAAATTTGTATTATTGGGATAAAATTGAGTCTATGGGAGACAGCCTTTCTTTAATTCAGAGCTTTCTGGGTAGTAGGTTTCTGTTTAAGGAATCTCATACCTTGTATATCACTCTCTCACTCTCGTGCCTTGGAGTGAACTGTTTTTGTTAAAGGTACTAGATGAAATTACAGTTCATGCCTACATTATTGTCACATATTTATAAAGTGCCGATATATTCCACGGCGCTATACAATAAATGGGTATATATGTTGAATTTACAGATTATATTAAAATAACCAGTAAGCAATTTAATAAGTAAAGAGGACAGCGGCATACCAACTTGGCAGCGGCATACAAACTTGGCACCGACCCCCTGCGAAAAAATTTCAGAGGGGCCAACATATGCAGCAATTTACCCATGTGCATGGACGCTCTGGCGTGAGCACGCGGGTGGGACCACGCTGATGCGCACACGCTCATCCGGACTCGTTGACATGAGCGCACTGTCGTGTGTGAACATCTACTTGTTGCAGGGGTCCAAGCAAGAAAGCTGTTATAGAGGAAGAAGACCCTGGAGTCCGGGCCTGCGGGGTCTGTTTCCTCTATCATTAAGCCACAGAAAAAGGGCCGTCCCCAAAAGAGCTTTAAACCTTCAGTATAATGTGGTGACTTGTTCTAGCATGATTATCCTTACATATCTTACATTTCAAAATTCAGGACTATTAAATGATATATAGTAAATGCTATCAGTATAATACAAATACTTTTAGATGGATTGTCTAGAAGTAGCCCAATTCAATATCTTCAATTCAAACACATGATCCCTACAGGTTAGCTACCTAACTATAATAGAATACAATTTAATATGATCCAGCAGAAACACATGTTGTATGTTGGAAAACTTCCCTTTGCTAAGAAACACTTAAACAGCACTGATTTAGTGGAATATTTAATGCTTATTGATATACTATATGGCTGCAACAATATTTATTGTTCATAAATAATGTTTCGATTGTAATGCAAACTTTTGTGTCTAATGAACTATATAACTGTATACACTTAATATGACAGCATGAACGTTGATGTATTTCTTGTTTGTACCAGCTGCATGGTGATGGGCTTCTTTATAATGTTAGAGTCCCTTGGGTCCTGATGAAGGGTAGAATGCAGTTGTGACTCATTTCAAATCATAGACTGGGTGATGAAACTGACTATGTGATCAGATGATGATCAGGTGCAGAAGAAAGTCCCATTTCAGAGCATAGGAGGAACTTTAGGAATGTGCTGCCACACAGTGTTTGGCCCCCCTGCAAACACCCATGGCATAATAGCAAATCACCAGACAATGAGTCAGGCAAAATAAGAAAAGAGGAAGCAATGGAAAAAGTTAGTGGGCAGGAAAACACAAAGGCTGTGCAGAATGTTGCCAATTGCTACAGTATATTTCCATTAGAGAATGAAGGTTTTTAAATAAATTGAGAGAAGTGATGTGATATTCCAGAAAAGCAGGAGAGGAAACTGTTTATTCTCCATGTACTGAATTTGTAAACAGCTAGTGCCACTGCTCCTAATGAAAAACAATGTCATATCTGTTGTTTATTAATTAGTGTCCCTGATCATTACAAACAAAATGAGTTGGAAATATGTGAAAAAATTTTTTATTCTGCAATGTTTACTTGAAGTGTCCTGCTTTTATGGTATGTTTTCAGCGAGTATCCATATGCTCTTATTTGTGGTATTGGAGTGCTTCTCCAAAAAAATTTCAGTTATGTACTGTCTGACACAGGCTCTCTTTGGGACGGTTTTGTGCTTGTAGCAGATTTACTTGCCCCACAACTACAAACATTATTGTGTTTACTACTGCCTTATATTTAAAAAGTAACTAAGTCTAACAATTACATTTCACTATATTGGGACACCACGACCCGGGTAGGGTTAGCAGGGCCTTGATGGTGCGTAGGAGTGTGCCGCCCCCTTTTTTCTATTACAGGCGGTGATTGGCTGGAGGGACCCTGGGCTCGCAATTCCTGTAGGAGAAGAGAGGATACTTATATTCGGCGCCGGGACGTGGAGGCAGCAGGACGCAGCATCCCGCCCTCCCTCCCGTAGATGGGTGGTTTATGTCGCAGTTGGCGGAGGGTACCTTTACAAGGACCCCCAGGGGAAGTAAAAAGGAAGTATTTCGAAGTGAGTGGAAGTAGCAAGGTAGGCCTGGGTCCCCATGGGAATGTAGGCAGCCCGGTTTAGGGCTTTGGAGAATGGAACGGGAACCTACCTTTACAATTGGGGTACAGCCATCCCACCCCCATTCCCCTTCCCTCAGGTGGGGGAATAATGTTATAATGTTATAAAGGTTAAAGGTTTGTTATACAAACGGTTAGTAAAAGGTTAAAATGTTATACATGTTATTTATTATTATTACTGTGTTAAAATAAACAACTGCGGCCATCTCTTTCCAAACCAGTGGTGTGTGTATGTATTATTTGGGGATGGAAGGTATGTGCTTGGGGCGAAAGGGAAAGGTGCAGAATCCACGCTGCAACCGTCAAGTGAACAGTTGTCACACACCTCTTTAAAACTGGAAAACAGTAGACTCTGTTTGGCAGTACACCTTGTTTTTATGCAACCAAAAGTTGCCTCCAAGCCTGGAATTAAAAAATAAGCACCTGCTTTGGGGCCTCTGGGAGCAACATCCAAGGGGTTGGTGAGCAACATATTGCTCTCAAGTCACTGGTTAGGGATCACTGCTATATAGCCTTGCACATACTCCAGACTATAGGTGGCTGACAGCATATACTCCCTATGTGTTGCTGAACTGTCAGATTAGAGTGTAGGAGACCCCTAGAAACACTGGGCTGGGGAGCATTTCTCCATTATACAGGCCTATTTTGGAATAGAAACTGACACCATTTCTGTCTTTGAAAAGAACATCGGTATTGCTTTACTTGTATGCACATGCAGGCATCTTGTGGCCATTTGTGTTCACTACATATTTGTTTGTTTTTTTTATTTTTGAAATACGTGTGTAGCGCTATAGTAAACTGATTTGCGTGAGGGCAGTTTTAACTACTTTCCTTTGTGGGCTGATACCACAGATGAGCTCTCTTTCTCAGGTGCAAGCCCTCGCAACGCGGTGGAGGCAGGGTGTAGTATAACTATAACTAGGTGCGAAAGCACAATGATGGGCATAGAACGGTATTTATTAAACAATAGCACATAGGTCATTCAGCACATTGATCCACAATGGAGCATAGAACATACACAGCAGCATAAAGGCAGCATAAAGGAAGCATATACTCACAGCACGTATAGGCTGAATCCCCACAGGCTAGGGAATATACAGCAGAGAGTAAGTTGACAGCGTGTTATGGGTATTGCCCAGTTTTCAGGATATCTTCCAGTGGCAGACATGGGGAACTCCGATCATCCCTATCTCAACACTTTAGTCCTTACTCCGGGTCAGTAATACCCTGGGATCTTAATCCCTCTAATCTCCTCGGCGGAGCCTTGAGCTGCTCAACTAAATAACCTCTCTATCACTCCTAGAGTGATCTATAATTGAGTATAGCTGTCTAATTACTAGGGCCAAGACACTACCCATTCCCATCCAGCCTGCTAGGTTGGGCTAAAGCAATGGACCCAGACCTCATGGTTCCTAAACCTTTTATACTCTGGCACAGTGCCATCTGGTGTACACTGTGTGAACTACAGGAGTTACATAAGCACAAAGTCCCCATAAGGACCTTTTAGGCATCCATATAACTAGGGATGTGCCTGTCTGTAATGTGTAAGGGTGTCTTAAGATTTTCACATCCCTACACGTGCAAAAATGATTTGGACATTGTCACATTTGGTGGTTATGTGTCTCTGCTGAGTTGGCATAAGATTATTTGCACTATAACCATTAACCTGGTAAAGGAACACAAACACTGCTCAAGTGCAATAAACAAACGTAACAAGGGAAGAAGTGTTGCCGTCTAGGCTTGCAATCAATGAATATTATATACTTACAGAAAATTCTGAGAAGGGGCATGCCTTAACATTATTATTTCGATTAGATTGTAAGAACTTTGGGCTAGGGATCACACCCTTCAATCAAACTCCAATCTCAAAAATATAGACTTTGTGAACAGTGAAACCAGTTTATACATTGAATTATTATGCAGTATACCAAACTTGACATTATACAGTATCATATTACAAAAGGGTAAGCATTGTGATAATTTTCTAAATCATTTAATCCTTCCACTAGGCTCCATTGGTGTAAATCCTAAAGGCCTGTCAGCCTACTTTATAACTTAATAAAGAATAAACAGCTAAACAAAACCTGGTCTTATTTATCCTCATTGGGTAAACCAACCTTCCCTTTATATAGAAAGCACATAAATGTACGAGTGCAAGTGCAATTACAAACTATTTTGTAACATATTATTTTATAATTGTTATATACAGGTATGGGATCCATTATCCAGACACTCATTATGATAAACAGATTATGCTGATTGGAGCAACATTCCAGAGGATATAAAGAGAAGCAATATCCTATGTACAAGTTATTCTGAATTGAGAAAGCCAGTTGGATGACTGGTGAAACATCTCCAAGAAAAACACAGCAAGTCCAGTTGATTTGATTTATTTCTATAGATATACCATGACCTTGGATGAATGAGAACTTTCATAAACAAATTAGGATTTGGTTCAGTATTCGAACAAACAGTTTGATATGCGCTTCCGTTTAAGAAATAAAAATAAAAATAAAAATAAATACACCAACTTTCAGTATCCCCCAATTGTCCCAAAGTTTCCCTATAGTCCACCAAGGTCCGGAGCCGAAGATGGTAACCCAGAAACCGCTTCCACAACTGGCGATCGCTTCTAAACCTTAAAACACAGAGGAAACAAAAACCGCACCAATGTGAAAAACTTCCAAAGCCGGTATCAAGGCCCTGCTCTGGTTACTACTCACAGGATTTCCCGGACATGGCTTGCACACAAGAACAGATCTGCGGTGAGGTAAGTCTCAGCTTGTCCTCCTATGCGATGCCGCTAGTATACTTCACAATTTCACGGTCCTGTGCGCTCGCTATCTCTGCGATTCTGTTCCTGAGCGTTCAAGTTGATTTGTATCCCACAGTCTTGGCGTCCTCTCATACACTTCCCAGGTCAGTCAGGGTCAGGCACTCACGGATTGATCAAAGGATTGGGAATGCCTTGTGCATTCAGATCCCTTGTCATGCAGCCTCTGCTGTTTTCTTTTCTCACAAATACACAGCTGTATCTGTACAGCACAAGGCATTCCCAATCCTTTGATCAATCCGTGAGTGCCTGACCCTGACTGACCTGGGAAGTGTATGAGAGGACGCCAAGACTGTGGGATACAAATCAACTTGAACGCTCAGGAACAGAATCGCAGAGATAGCGAGCGCACAGGACCGTGAAATTGTGAAGTATACTAGCGGCATCGCATAGGAGGACAAGCTGAGACTTACCTCACCGCAGATCTGTTCTTGTGTGCAAGCCGTGTCCGGGAAATCCTGTGAGTAGTAACCAGAGCAGGGCCTTGATACCGGCTTTGGAAGTTTTTCACATTGGTGCGGTTTTTGTTTCCTCTGTGTTTTAAGGTTTAGAAGCGATCGCCAGTTGTGGAAGCGGTTTCTGGGTTACCATCTTCGGCTCCGGACCTTGGTGGACTATAGGGAAACTTTGGGACAATTGGGGGATACTGAAAGTTGGTGTATTTATTTTTATTTTTATTTTTATTTCTTAAACGGAAGCGCATATCAAACTGTTTGTTCGAATTCGATTTTTGGGGTGGAATCCCTTTGTATTTTGCGCATCCGAAGTCTACTATATTTTTGCGCAAGATTTAAACCATTGTCTATTTTGGTTCAGTATTCGGCTGAATCTTTCAAGAAGAATTTGGAGGTTCGGATGAATACAAAATAGTGGATTCGGTGCATCCCTACTCCTTATTGGAAGCAAAACCAGCCTATTGGTTTTATTTCATGTTTACATGATTTTCTAGTAGACTTAAAGTCATACTGACACTAAAAATTTTATTTTCGAAATATTGCACAATATATACTACATGAAAAGTTACCTATAGGCCATGTTGATTGCTGATAGTTCTGCTTTTGTGAGTAATTGTTTCTAAACCTGACTGTTTTGCCAACGGACTACTGCTGCACAGATATGACAACCCCCTCATAGGGAAAAAAGGCATAAGAAAGGTAATGTAAAAGCATCAGGCAAAATTATGGCAAAATTATAAATAGCATTCAAAGGTTATGTTATAATAGATATTAAAAAAGTTTATTTTCTAGTGTCAGTATCTCTTTAAGGTGTGAAGATCCAAATTACAGAAATATCTATTATCCAGAAAACCCAGGTCCCGAGCATTCAGTCCCATACCTGTATATTTAAATTCTATTAAAAATGTTTTCACCACAACCCCCCACAGTGAAGCAATGGGTAAAACTGGTCAGTACCAGACTCCCGATGATAAAACTAACGTACATAGCCAGACAGTGCCTGGAAAAATTTGGGAAAATCTGGGAACCCTGGTTAGAGCTCTGTCCCGATGTAGACTCAGAGTCTTAATAAATGCAAGTATATTAGAGAATATATATGTAATATAACTACTACTTTTTCAGCAAATTGAATCCTATATAAGCATGCTCAAATCCTGTGGGAATTGGAAGTAACATGTAATACTCACATTAACCTAATATGTAGCAGACTCTATGCTCCAATTGTGTACCTGAATGCCTTAATCTGATATGTTGTGGTCCTGTGTGTCCAACTGCACTTTTCATCATTAATGCCTACATTGTCTGTTCTTAAGTATGTTGTTTGTTTCAAAACGCAAAATAAAATCCTTTTAAAAAAAAAAAAAATGTTTTCATTTTAAGACATCCCACCATACACAGAATATAATTATCCTATATTTATACAGAAGGTTTTCCCTAACTATAACCCCTGAGATCTTTACATAAATTTCACGGTTAAGCCACAATTGTGAGTTATGTTGTGTTGTTTCTGTATTGGCCCTCCTTCCGATACAGAAACTGCACATATATTGTTGTTCCCACTAGTTGTACTCATGGGTGTATGCTTGGAGTGAACATAGAAGAAATGGTGGCTTGTGTATGGGGTAAGCCAAGACCTAGTGTTTCTCCTAGGGGGTCCCAGATCTTCAGAGTATTTTGTAGACATGGGCTACCTGCTGTGGGTCTTAAACAAATAAGGCACCATACTAAAGCCATTGGAGAATAAGGATTAGAGAACATTGATTCTACAGAGATGCAGTAATGTTAAAATATGAAATAATTGTGGTGCTGGTAAACCCCCAGCACAAATAAACAGGAAAATTCCAAAAGTATTTAATACTTAATATAAATAAGGGTGAAATGTCAGCAGTCTAGAAATAATGTCATCCTAAAAATACTGATTTGCCTCCAGTCCAAATCTGGATTTGATCTTTTCGAAAGAATGAAAAGAATGAAAGAGTTATTAATTTGATCCCCAAACTGAACAGGGGGCAACCTTGCCTATGCCACAAAAGATGGATACGATATTCAAGGAGAAGACAGCCATGTTAACTAAACTGAGAGATTAAAATTAATTCAGTGGCAATGAATACATATGAATACATAGTACAAAAGTGGGAATCAAACACCTTGTCTATCACAGATTACAACTGAAGTAGTTTTGTAGCTCATGTTTCTATTTACTACACTTATATTATTGTCACTAAATCTCCTTTTTTGTCACTAAATTTCTTTTTGCTTAGTAATCTGTTTTTGTAGAATGCTGCAGCTTTTGGCACTATATAACAGAGGTATATATGCATACATGAGAAAAAGTAGAATATTAGGCAAAAGAAAAGTTATTATAATTCCGGCCATGCAATATTTCCGTTATGCAAATACAAATAATGTATATATGCCACAATCATAAGATGCTTCTGGGCCAAGAACCTGTAGTCTCCTTAGCTCATATGAAATCAAGTTATCAGTGTGTATTGAGAAGGGCTCTTGTTCAGTCTGTAGAGTGATTAAACTGACACACACAAGTGAAACAAACATAAGAGATTTATTGATACTTAGCTGAGGGACCCCTCCATAAAATGGCTCAGCAGCAATTCCAACATAACCAGGCACTCTGAAGTCCAGGCAGAAGTCAAAGAGCCTCCCCCCAAATGAAGCTTTATATATGTTTCCCCCACACAGGATCAGTGTCGGACTGGGACACCAGGGGCCCACCCAAAAACCTTACACCAGGGGCCCACCAAGAAAATTTAGACCAGGGGCCCACTCTCATTACTATTATTCTCCCTCTCCTCACTCAACCTCTATTCTCCTAGCCTCTTTAGTTATACATACTATAACCTATTATTCCATCTATTTAGCCTCTTTGTTTTATTTGGTCATGAAATTGGTCAAATGTTTAGTAGCACAAGGGCCCACTGACACCTGGGCCCACCGGGAGTTTTCCTGGTATCCCGGTGGGCCAGTCCGACACTGCACAGGATATAAGAAGATTTATACATTTTAGCAGCTAGCATACTATATATAGTAAAAACTACACTTAGCACATTATATATGGTGAAAATCAAGCATTAACCAGTGTCACATTCCTTGAATTGCCAAAAGCTCTAGACGCCATCTTTAAGGTGTTGTTCTATTCTCTCTATCTTCTGCTCTGTGAATCACTCATTTTCCTTACATTCCACCCCTTGATTCACAGAGAAGTATGATAGGAAATCAATTCAAAAGCATTGACACGTATGGGCAATAGCTGACGCTTGTCAGATATGGTACTAGCCTTGATACATTAAATCATTTTCAGAATAATATAAAAAGCTAAACATAAGCATAAAATAAATAATTGACCATCCTTAGCAATAACTCTAGCTTTTTTCTACAACAGTTTAACCTACTCAATGTGGCTTAGAATGACATCCGCATTATTAGGGATGAAGGAACATGCACCCTCTTGTTCAGAATTTCATGCCCCACCCTATCAAGATGCAAACCAAGTCCATATGAAATCATCAGTAGTAAATAATTTGTCTTATTCTATGGAAAACTTTGTTTATCCACCAAATCTGTATCTTTTATAGTTCGTAGTCCAATAAGCAAGTCCTTTCATATGATTTTCCTTCCAATAATCCATCCATGAAGCATTAACCACTGAAGAGAAATTAAGAACAGTCCTTTAGTTCAGTCCATGTTAATGATGCCCCCAAATAATTAGATTCATTTTGCTGCTTTGCAGTCTGTATAAGCATTTGTAGAATCGAGTTCTCTTGCCATAAACCAAACGTTATATCACATCAGAGCACACAAATCATCAGAAAAGGTATAACCATTTCGCCAGCCATGTTTTTAGGATATTGACCTCTCTATTCATAGTAGGCTGGAAGATAAAACAAGATTAGTATCTTCTTCACACACATCCAAAAAGATGTTACACAACCCCCTGCACATATAATAGACCTTTCTCAAAAACAGGTTTAGTTTCCCATTTCACACTATCATTACTAGCTTGAAACACACATTTACTCTCAGCAGTATATTCCATGATCCCATTATCCACCCATAACCATACCTTGTTCCACCCCCCTGAGTGTATGAGTTGGAGCCAAAAGTTTTACCTGCTGTTTTAACAAACCATTAATGTATTCAGTTAATCCTGTGGCTTGCGGATAATATGAAATAAGAAACACCCAATATACTCCAGTAGAATTAGTCCCATTGTCAGTAGTGTTCAATATACTCTAGAAAGTTTGTCTTTTCTTCACCTTCTGACATACAGGGCATTGTTGCACAATGTCTTTAGCAAGTACAGTGATTAAAGGTATTCCTTTATGCTTTGCATAGTCCATAGCGCCTTGAACCACTCGATGTCGCGAGTGCTCATGTGTCCATTGGGCTAAAATATGTATCACAGTCAAAGCTCTGAACACTGTCCATTCATCTGTATATATATTCAACAAGCCTTGTGTTTCCTCCAGTACATAAACTACTGCCATTAATTCAGCATATTGGCTAGATCCACCCACTCCAGTTGGATGGGCTGTAGGTTGGAAAGCAGCTGTTGTCCAGACGTGTCCTTGTCTGGCAGCAATAATAGTGGCAGATCTATCTGTAAACAATAAAATGAACTCCTCCGATATCACTGCTTCCTTTATGGTAGATGGAGAAAGTGTCAGTACGGGTTGCTCAAAGTTATCACATCCAACTAATCCAGATATCTGCTGTGACACTTGAGATGAAGATTTACTTGACACTCCCCCCTTACTTGTACATACAATTTCCACTTCAGGAAAGTGAGTTTCTGTGAAAAAGCTGCACACAAGTTCATTTCGTTACCATTTACCCATCCAGATATTGCTAAATCAGTCCCGACTGTGACAGGTACATCCATAATAGTTCCTTCATCAGGTTGCAGGGCAGTGTACAGTACAAGGAATTGTTTTTCTTCCATAGCAGTTTGCAGGGCACTTGTGTCCTTTTCCCTCAACTGAAAAACAGTCTTTTTCCTTGTAACAAAGTAAACTGAACAAACAGTCAGTAGCACATAACGTATCCAGTAACAAAACAGTCCAGTGATGTGCTGTGTACAGTCCAAAACCAGTTGTGGAATAACTTTGATTGGACCAGTCCATATAATGGTCATGAAAGTCATACTTTGAGCCAATCCTTGATTTGTAACCAAACTGGTAAATGCATCAGTCACTTGTTCCACGGCTGATACCATTTCTTTCACTGATACGGCCAAAGGAGACTCTACTTTATCCACTTCTCTGTAATCAATGGTTAAAAGCCAAGAGCTATCTGTCTCTTTTACTGGCCTCATTAGGGCACTGAATAGACTGACTACCAGTCTGAAAACTCTCACCTCCACCATCATCTCAGTTGCCATTGTTATCTCCTTTTGACCACCTGGAAGATGGCATTGTTTCAGGTTCACTTGGTTTGGTGGAGGTGATATGTGAATTGGAGTCCATTCAATGTTGTCATACACAATGGGCATTACAGCATTTATAGTGAAACTCTTGACTCCAACAATAAATGTTCCCAACCGTATAACCAAATATTGTACCTTAAAAATATCCATTCCCACAATATTATCTGGTAATAAGAATATAAAGATTTGTGCTTCAAAAATAATACTTTTACATAACTGCATTCCAACCGGTACAGCAACAGCAGCTTTGCCTCCCAACCCTTCAGTCATTGCAACTGCATTTTGTTGGTCTGGCTGAATTGTACCTTGGAATGAGTTGTGTCCCTGCCAATATAAAGTGACTGGTATGTAAGGGCATGGATCCCCAGGTTTCATAGCATTGATTTTTGTTATGGCAGGCCCTGGGAATCTGCCACCCCTTCAGTCTACTGGCTGTGGCAACTGCCACCCCTTCCCTTCTGTGTGTTTCATGTCATTTAACAGATTCTTACACTCTGCATATGGCGATGTGGAGGGAAGGGTTAATGGGGTTGGGCTCAACTCCTCATCTAAATCAATCATAGGAGGAGCTGACAGAGTTAATTCCTCAACATCACTGAGAGCAACCTTTTTAGGTTTGGCTGGCCTCAACTTCCCCTTTGCTGTTAGTTCCCTCCACATAGCGAGCAGAATTTTAGTCTCCTTTCCATCAATAGTTTCTATTGGAACACCACTGCTTCATAAATTGTACTTCCTTCTTTTGCTTCTAAAGCACTCAACATAGTGAAAAGAGGGGCTTTTAACTGTTCTGGGGCTGTGATAAGCAATTTCCTTTTGATCAATGGTGTAAAAGCAGCCATGTCAGGACCCCCCCCAGTCAACAACTACATGTCTCACCCCTCTGTCAGGTAAAGGATCGGGAGTGATACCAGACATACATCCCATTGCTCTCAGTCTCTGCATTCCCTCTGTTGTAACTTCCCAGGGGGTCTGGTCTATTAATTCATAGGGACTGTCTATAGCAGGGATCCCCAACCTTTTGAACCCGTGAGCAACATTCAGAAGTAAAAGGAGTTGGGGAGCAACACAAGCATGAAAAATGTTCTTGGGGTGCCAAATAAGTGCTGTGATTGGCTATTTGGTAGTCCCTATGTGGATTGTCAACCTACATTTAGGCTTTGTTTGGCAGTACAACTGGTTTTTATACAACCAAAACTTGCCTCCAAGCCTGGAATTCAAAAATAAGCACCTGCTTTGAGGCCACTGGGAGCAACATTCAAGGGGTTGGAGAGCAACATGTTGCTCACGAGCTACTGGTTGGGGATCACTGGTCTATAGTCTGTGCAATAGAATCCCTAATTAAATGCAATAAGGCAAATGTCCCAGTTGTGTTACGCCCACGTTTCATGTATAAACGCACACGGGGATCCTTGGCTACACTTCCTAAACCTACTGCTTCTCTGTCCGTCAGCATAATACCATCACCTCCTAAATCCCAGACACGTAAAACCCATTCCAGTAATCCCTCTCCAACCGTTTGTGTAAACTTTTGCCCAATTTCAGTTAATTCACTAGCTGACCATGACCGAGTTTCCTCAGTTAAATGTTGCTCAGCTGACACATCACCTCCAGATGTGGAATATGTGTGTTCTGCCTGCTGTCCACTTTTCTCCCTCACCTCTCTCTTTTGTCTATGAGTTACAATGGGTCTGACCTCACAAATGTCATCATCCATCCCCTCTTCAGACCCTGACCATTCATTCACCCCCTCCCAATCCTGAGAGGTTATCAAAGCCCGCACTTCTACGTGATTTCTAACGAGCTTCTGCTTCTTTCTCCTCCTTTTCCTATTAACAGTCTTTATAATATACTGTTCAAACTGTGCAGCTAATTGTTCCTTTTCTTGCTCTGCATTCTGACTGCATAACCTTAACAGTTGCAATTGGTCTTTGACAGTTTGAAGTTGTAACTCTAAATCCTGTATCTGCTTAGTTTGTTGCTCTAACACTTGAAAACACAACCAACCCACCTCTGCAGCAGCTCTACTTTCCCTCTTATCATACTTTGAGAAGTCAAGATTTGCTACTACATACTTTGGGTTAGCCACCTCAATGGCGGGGGAGTACTTAGCACATTCCCGGGCTACTGATATCCACTGTCCTGCGACAGACACCCAACTGGGCAATATCCCCGTTCTCTCACTAGTGCTTTTCCCCACCCCTTTCAGCCTTTTTATCCACGACATTCTTTTAAGAATACCTACTATCCCCAGACCTAGACAAGGAAAAGAGGTAGAGTAGACACACAGAGTAGACACACAGACACCGTCAGTAATCAAATTACAGACCCCACTCCTGGTACCAAATGTATTGAGAAGGGCTCTTGTTCAGTCTGTAGAGTGATTAAACTGACACACACAAGTGAAACAAACATAAGAGATTTATTGATACTTAGCTGAGGGACCCCTCCATAAAATGGCTCAGCAGCAATTCCAACATAACCAGGCACTCTGAAGTCCAGGCAGAAGTCAAAGAGCCTCCCCCCAAATGAAGCTTTATATATGTTTCCCCCACACAGGATATAAGAAGATTTATACATTTTAGCAGCTAGCATACTATATATAGTAAAAACTACACTTAGCATACTATATATGGTGAAAATCAAGCATTAACCAGTGTCACATTCCCTGAATTGCCAAAAGCTCTAGACGCCATCTTTAAGGTGTTGTTCTGTTCTCTCTATCTTCTGCTCTGTGAATCACTCATTTTCCTTACACAGTGGAATTAAAGGTAACCAAAAATTTATTCTCTAATTTCTTTTGCAATGGGACTGCACTTTGGCGTTTATTGGCATATATTTCAGTGAGAGCTGATGAGGAGATTATATGAAAATTATACTCCATGGGATACAGTGTCAGGAGACAGATCAGGCCATTCAACGGGTAACCAAAAATCAGTGTGAGAGTATTGAAAATAAAGCAAACAATCCATAAAGTATTTTGAAGAAGTCTGTTTATGAGATCCATTTTACACACTAGTTTCCCCAAGCCAGTCCCACACAACTCTCTAGGCATGAGCCCTCAGGTGCCTATATGGTAAATAAATAGGCTTGATAAAGGGTCTTAAGGGGCCAAAACTTTGCCTTGTTTTGTATGTTTTTGGGCTAAATAAACCTTTTTGCACAACTACAATCTACACACTGTGCTGCTGGTAATTCTTTTGGTATATGGTAAATATGGCCCTGCCCACATCCCATGTCATGCCAGAGCAGTATTGTGCTGGCATTGCAAAGGGTTAACACTTAAGACATTTGGTTTTGGGTCCACAAATTAGACATTTCCTCAGGGGGACTATGGTGTTATCCATATCTGCCTTCTGAGACAATTCGGAGTTACACCACTTGGGCACGGAAGCTGGGCAAGTCAGTTCTTTTGATAAAAAGAAAGCAAATGGGAGCCTAAGCTGCAGGGGGAATTAGAAAATATATAGATTATAGGAATGTCTCCTCTATCATATGATCACATACTCATAACTCACAAATTTCTTATGAAGAGGTCACATGCTTCCTAATGGTACCAACCAGGGCCAGCCCATACCCACCAGATAGGAGGGATGGTTCCTGGGGGATTGATATAAATCTTATCGCCCACTTATGAATCACCCCATGCCCCTATTTTCATTATTGGGTACTGGCAAGTCCCAATATTATATTGCAGAAAACTGGCCTAAAACCAACAAACACCTACAGGGGGTCATTAATCCTAGGTACTCCTACCTCATACATAAGGTAATAAGGGTGAGGGAGGGTGTCCCAGCAAGCCATAAAAAGGTGGGGAGATGTAACCATGGCAGCTTATACTTTGAGGACTCTTCTTGGGAGTATGTGCTCAGGTTTCCAGGAGGACACAAAGAAATTCTAGCTTTGCATGTATAGGGTTTCTCAGTGTTTTATCACAGTAGGTTTCTATCGCCTGTGCCTGTTAATGATAGATGGTGGCAGTGAATGAATTTTCTGAGTGTTGATATGTTTTGGAGTGTCTGATATGTTTTGGAGTGTCTAACCTGCGTATTAAGTGACTGAGTGTAACCCCTTGTAGCCGAACCCAAGATTCACATGTGTATAAGGGGCAAATTTATCAAGGGTCGAATTTCGAAGTTAAAAAATTTCGAAATTCGACCATTGAATTGGCCAAATTCGATATTCGAACTTTTCTTTTTGAATTTTTTTGCCCGTTTTCAGTCGAACAATTTTCAAAAAAATACTACGACTTTTTAAAACTTAGTCAAATTTTGGCTATAGGTTCTAGGAGGTCCCCATAGGCTAACATAGCAATTTGGCAGGTTTAAGGTGGTGAAGTGTCGAAGTCAAAGTTTTTTAAAGAGACAGTACTTAGATTTTCGAATGGTCGAATATTCAAAGTATTTTCAGTTCGAGTCAAAGTCGAATTTGGCCTATTCGATGGTCGAAGTACCCAAAAAATACTTAGAAATTTGAAAATTTACTTAGACCCTTAGTAAATGCTCCCTTTAGTGTCTTTTTTGTGACATCCCATAATCCACTTCTCCAACACTGTGACTCATTAAACTGAGTAGTAAATTTTTTCTTGATTTTTATTTACTTTACTGACTTTAGCAGCCACTTTGGATTCCCCTGCAGCAAGTGAGCATGGCTTTATAAGGGATGTCAGGATGATTTTAAACTACAATCTAAATGATTTATTGAGCAAATTCTCTCCAAAACAGTCTGTTGGTGAGGTCAACTTATTCACTTAAATTGTTTACATCGATAAGCAAGAAGTATCAACTGGGAATCTGCTGCATTTTCTAAATTTCTTATATATCTTCACATTGACTGTAAAGAACACGGAACATACTGGCACGGTTCTGACTGGGTATAGAAAAAAATACATGTTTTTGAAAGACTAAAATCTGTTCATAAAAGTCTGTGTAGCAATGTGGGTGAAGGAGGGAGAAAGGCTAGGGTAGCATCTGGGTAAAGGATAGGAAGAGCATGTAAATGTACTTTTCATTGCTGTAGAAGAAGCAGACTAGAGAGATCTGTCCATGGTTAAATAACATACATGATAAGTTATGGCAGCTAATGATAAATTAATGCTGGTGAATCTGGCCTAAACGCTGACCTGTAGTGATGTTCATGCCGGCCCGCTACTCATGAGACCCACGGGTTTACCCGCGGGTTGGTCGGGTTCAGGCCAACCTCGCACCCCCATTTGTAGATGGCGGGCGGGTCCGGGTCGAGCTTTTCTTCCTGCTCTCCCCTCCCACCAACTTGCACTGCCAGCTTCTGAATTTCTGTTTTATAGCCATGCGCCTGCTCGATTTTCTGCAAGGCTGCAAATAACTCCATGATCCCAGGACATCCCCCATAGGCTAAAATAGCAATTTGGCAGGTTTAGAGGTGGCAATTAGTCGAATTCTTAAAGGGCTAGCACAAGATAAAACTATTCCTTAGTCGAATTTCACAAAAAAAAAAGTTCTGTGGTAAAGGGGCGCATTTATCAGCAAGTGAAATTCCACCTCAGTCTATTCATTTCTATGGGATTTCTAGGGGCAAATGTATGAGTAGGTGAAAGTGAGAGTCCACCCATTGCCCCTTAATAGTCCCCTAAAAATCCAAGCAAAACAGACAGTTGTAAATGTTCACTGTAGTGAGCTCTATTTTTTGTTGATAACTATGCCCCACTAAGATAAAGAGCAGTGCATTATGTGGAATAATTTATTTGTTATACAGCTCCTAGGTAGGCGGGCCAGGCCAATGTGGTTTGGCACCCTAGGCAAGGGTTCCAAACAGCGACCCCCCCCCATCTGTACCTGTGCCAGCAGCCAGCAATGAGCCCAGGCCCAGCCATATTTATTAATACTGTACTGCAGCAGGCCCCAAGCCCACACCTCATCTGTACCTGTGTGCCCAACCCAAGCCCCCATGATCTAGAGTGTACCTGTGCCAACAATAGCAAGCGTCAAACTTCAATGTAAGGAACGGATGGATTAGGAAAGTAAAAAGAGGCAGCTGCCCAAATGCCCAGGGTTCCAGAAAGCAGGAGTCAGGACAGACAGGTCTCTTCAGCGCCAAGTTACTGGTCCCTCTAGCCCACACAGGCACAGCAGGTCCTGTCTGCCCAACCCCAACCAATCCTTTGTAATGAATGACCTCTTGCGCCACAGCCCACTGCTGATGCGCATCAACGCGTCAGAATGGAAGGCACCAACTAGTAGTCACGCAACATTGTGGGGGATCGCTTTGAAAAATTTTCTAGTCTAAAATAGGGGGTTGGGACATGCGATTTTTTAAAAATGATAATCTTTTTATAAAGGCCAAGTGAACTGAACTGTAAAAATGAAGAAAAGGAAAAAAAAAACATTTTTCCCACCAGTGATTGCACCCTAGGCGGTTGCCTACCCTGGCTACCCCTTGGCCCGGCCCTGACTGAGTGAGAGGTTATGAAGGTGATGCTGATTTAATAAACAAAGATGGCATGTATGTCTGCTCCAATGTAGTAAGTATACATGTAAAGTGTATCAAAATTATGTCACCATGTGGTCTTGTCACAAAAAACCCCAGTCCAAGGGTTACCAAAAATTGGAAAACTCAAAAAAAGTGAAGTAGATCCACAAACATAAATGCAGTAACAAAGGTTGTAGTAAAAAGCATTTATTAGGACAGGTATAGCTTAACACGTTTATTGCCAAATGGGCACTTACTCATACTCATAGGCCTACGTGTAAGTGCCCATTTGACATGAAACGCATTAGGCTATAAATGTCCTAATAAATGCTTTTTACATTTTACTACTACCTTTGCTACTGCATTTATTATTTGTAGATGTCCTTCACCTATTTTGAGATTTCCAAGGTGAAGCTGATGTCAACAGCTGCAAAACCCCACCCACTGCTGGAGATTCAAAAGAATACAGCCTAATACTAGCTAAAATAAGGTATTTACATATCCACAAAGTAATTTTTATACCATTCAGTTAGCCACAAGGCATAGAGCAAATATACAGATTTTAACATTGTGGGTTGACAGCTCCCTTATTGAATCTAGCTTATACCTGTTTTAGTACTGTATTATTTACTACATTTGGCATATATTTATAAATAGCAGTAAAATCTAATTTGAAGATCACAATAACCTTTAAATGTTTCTTCATTAGGAGGCCTATTTACTAATTTTCGAGGTTGAGAAGAAAAAAATGTGAATGCTAAAAAAAAAAAACAGCAACAAAACTCATGCAACGTTTTTGCCGAATATTGTGAATGGAATCACATAATTCCATTCATGTTCAATAAGGCTAAAACACTTGAATGATTTAAATCTGTATATATATATAGAGAGAGAGAGAGAGAGAGAGAGAGAGAGAGAGAGAGAGAGAGAGAGAGAGTCCCACAGTACCAGCACTCAAACAGATGTTTCCAGTAGTGCACGATCAAAGGCAGGCATGTATAGAACACGATGGATCAGCACACACTGTTATTTTGTGAAGCAATAGTGTTTATTTCATACAAAACACATTTTTATCCGACGTTTCGGTCGGATAAAAATGTGTTTTGTATGAAATAAACACTATTGCTTCACAAAATAACAGTGTGTGCTGATCCATCGTGTTCTATATATATATATATATATATATATATATATATATATATATATATATATATATATATATATAAAATAAATATGATAAATCTGCCCCTAGTTGTATATTTTTGGTGCAGTGGTATAGTAGAGGAAGCAGACCCCATGGTCACAGGAGCGGGGTTGGCTTCCTCTCTATACCATAGAAATCCCCCTACTCGGATGTTCTTTTATTCATGCGTGGTCTAACAAACATTGCAGGGGGAAGTGTACATCAGAGCTGCTGTGTGGGGCCCAGCACCTTCTTGTTACACCATTGTTTTTATGTATCTTCTTTATGTAAGACAAGTTAACTCTAAACTGTTTTGTTTTCTGAGCATCATCTTTTAAGGCCTTTGCAATTATCTTACATTTGGAGACCCTAGCCTATAAAACATCTTTACAAAGACACAAAGAAAAAACATTTGTTGAAATGTATAAATTTTATTTCCACACAGAAGCAAGAGAATGGGACACATACACACCTTGCCTTGTGATACTCTTTGTAACTGTATCTGGTGGTTCAAGAAAAGTTCTCCCAGACATTACTTAATGCACACAAAAAAATGTTCAAAGTACGACTGTGTGGGCTGGCTCAGAAACAACCTCTTCTCTGATATGTATGCATATTTTTTTTTAATATCTGCTCACAGAAAAAGGTAACCTAACCACAATAAGGACAGAATCACACAGGTCAGTTATGTACGGTTTAATGTTTGGAGTCGTTTGTATTTGCTCAACAACATTGTGAAATGAGAGCATGGGGAGCATGCATTAAATGATCCATAGCACCACATAGACGGCAGTTTTTAGGGACAAACTGGTGACTACACACACATTTTGTTAGCCAATATGGCCCCTTTTCTATATATGTGACCAGAGACAATTAAGTATAAACATCCCAGCTAATAGTTGCATTTTCCCTTACATTTTCTCTCTGCGGCCTACTTAAAGTGATACTGACACGAAAAAACTTTTTAAAATATGAATGTACATTATAGGTCATGTTGATCGTTTTTTGAGAGATTTGTTTTTGTAAGTTATTGTTACTTGAAGTTTCTAAACCTGACTGTTTTGCCAACCTGACTGTCCCATCTCAGCTTGTCAGTTAAAGTTTCTAATACTAACTGACTCCTGCTGCACAAATATGGCAGCCCCCTCATACAGGAACATGGGGCATCAGACAGGTAATGTAAAAGCATTGTGCAAAATTATAAGTAGCTTTCAAAGGCAATATTATAATAGATGTAAAAAAGAGTTTAATTTCTGGTGTCAGTATCTCTTTAAGTTTTTGGATTATGTGCAAAGCCTAGTCACAGGAAACTTATGTTACCCTTGCTTGTACATAAAGCGATTTAACTGCAATTCATACATTCTTTGCTTGACGGTTAAGCACTTTAGAAGGACCACAGTAAGAGCTAGAAATTTAACTCCTGTTGGATTTGGAACCTCGGAAGTGGCATCCTGTTAAAACCAAACAGCATGCAATTTTCTTCTTCATCAAATCAACCTACAAAATAAATAAAGATTTGATGGCTTATATGACACCTACAAGTCTGAACTTTTTAAAACCCAGTCAAAGGGATGTAATAAAATGTATAGATAAAGAGAATACTGATTCTTCAATCCTAGCTTGTTTATGCTGCTTAGAGGTCTCCCTTATATCACAATACTTGCTAACTATAAGGAGTGCACAGAGCATCATTATTGCATAATAAAAACAAATACATTTTTATAGTTGTATAATTGTTTAGTAGTAGTCAGGCCCGGATTTGTGGGAAGGCCACCTAGGCCCGGGCCTAGGGTGGCAGGATTTTAGGGGGGCGGCATGCTGCCCAACCACACCTATATTGGTTCAAAAACACTGGGGATGCGCAGGAGATACAATCTCCATGAAAATTTGCATGAATAAAGGGTAGGGGACAGGGGGGACAAACGGCAGTGAGCCTAGGGGCGCCCGCTATGTAAATCCGTCCCTGGTAGTAGTTGAGCTATAACTTGCCCATTGTTCTAACCCAAGTTAACTGGAATTGCAGACTTTTTTTTAATTAAAAAAAAATCTGCATTTTAGGCCCCTCAAACAACTCCAACACCTAATATCATTGCTTTTTTTCTGCTTGTCCTTGTGTAGGTGCAAGAGAGTGGGCCTTACAACAGGTGGCTCAGAATTTTGTTTATACTTTATGGTACAGAGCCTTAACCTCAACCAAACTTGACACAAAGCCTTGCACTGCTTTCTATGATGCAGAACACTGCATATTATTCAGAGAATAAACGGCCAACAAAAATGAGCAGTTCCCCATATCTGTCATGCAGAGCAATGCTTCTTATAAGGCAGAGCATTATTTCTTAAGTAATTTTGAAGAATATCACTTTCTGCAGAGCATTGTACTATAACGGCCAACTGAACATTCATAATGTAAGACATCTTCCACACTTTTTGTATGTTCTTCTACAACCAAAAGTCATTCTTGCTTCCTTCAGCAAATCCAAAAACTCTGAAAGACCCCGTTCTCTTGTAGACTGTAAGGGCAAAACTGGCAAAAACCTGCCCCTTTTAAATAAGAAGCTCTATATAGGTTTATCAAGATATGCATAAACAGTTCGATACTGATATTTATATAAGTATATGAAGTTAGCACTGGGCAGTAAGCTCCCTCCAAGCCTGCCTCTTGCCCTGTCCGTGGACAGAGAAGAGGGTGTGTTTGCAGGTTCAAGGAATGAGGGAGGAGTATCAGCTGGGTAAGAGTACATGTTCAAGACAGGAAGAGACACAGTCCCAGTGCCTCCAAAGTGTTAGGAGAGAAAGGAGGAAAAGCAGCGAAGAGAGGAGGCGGAACCGCGTCTTCACCAGAGGAGTAATGAAACTGGCTGCTGTAGACACAAAAACTAGTAGTACAGCCATCAGTGCCAGCAACACATTGATGAACTTCCCAAGTAGAGCCCTAGCATTGGCATTTTCTACCCCCTCCAGCTGAACCACTTGTTGCTGCTGCTGCTGTAGCTCAAGTTTTGTTATTCGGGTGAGACAGGATTCCACAGCTTCCTAATATGGATAAAGATAGTGAGGTCAGTAAATGTTTAAAAACTGGCCTGTAAGTTTTTTTTCTTTTTATACATTTAAGTTTGTCTGTCCAAGCAGCACTACAATAACCTATATTTTGGCAAATAAATAATTTCATTGTATTGCCATTTTGATGCATCTACATATGTTACCATGTACCGTATTTCATCTTGAAAGGCTGCCATTATGGCTAACAAGTAGCATATTTATAGATACTGTATCTGACTCTCTGAGTGCAAACAGTACAATATATTGAAATTATACATAGTCCTTCTTCCTCCAGAGAATCTGTGCACTACCAATATAGAAATTAGACCTCAGATCCCAGAAGTCATCACCTCACAATGAACTAAGGCTAAAGGGAATAGGGAACTGGTCCCAGCAAGTACATTGTTTCCTTTCAATGTGTGGAATCAAGCATGTCTGTGTAAAAAAGCAGGAAAAAATAGACTTAAAAACTACTCAAGGAATATGAGGGATTTCATACCTGAATGTCTCTGGCTCGCTCATATGATTGATAAGCTACTTTTTCTTCCATGCTTGCAAGCTCCTGCTTTAGCAGAGTCATTTCATTCTGATGAAGCTCTGTCAGGTCATTCAGCTGCTCTTCCAGTCGTTCATACCTGGTGGAGAAGGATTAATATAATTGCTATTTTGTTAGAGGCTCAGAATACATTGCACAGTACTGTTGTACCTAACAAAAATGTTTAATTTTTAAGTTTAAAGACTATTGGGGGAGTGTAATATGTTTTGCAACCGTGTTTGCATCCTTCTTTACTGATTACAGACCTGAACGACTTCCTCAAGCAGATTTTAATGCTAACCTTTGTTTACCAATGTAATATTTTTCAGCAAATGATTTTACATTGCGAGCAGCGCTAAACATTGCTTGCAATTTTTAATTACATTCCCCCTTATCTTGGGATGTTTAATCTGTGGCATATATTTTGTGCCTGCTGTACTTGAAATTTGGGAAGGAATCTTACATTCTGCCATACTCAGTTTTCATTTTTTGCTGATTTAGAGTGGCTAACTGCTTATTTGAGATATAGCAGAGATTGTAAACGCTGAGGAACAACAATGCCAAACAATTTGCAGTAGTAGCAGTCTTGAAATAAGATAAAAGAAAGTCACCCCACCACATATATTAAGCAAGTGTAAGCAGAGATTAGGGAGAAAAAAATTAAAAAACACAATGAAAAAATGTTTGAAGATCAAAGCTGAAGAGAAAACAGGAGAACTGGACAGAATTGAATAAAAATAGAGATGGTGAGTAGGTTGGTAACATCCTATTAAAATCTGTTGTGGGCCTGTGCCTTGAGTCACTTAGCGATGCATACGAAATTACTGGATCTATACTAGGGTTCAAAATCAATTTCCCGAAGAGGTATCTGTGACACTGACAACAATAGGATTATCTTCTTCCTCAAATAGTTGCCTTATAGGGGCCCATTCTTTTGAGTGAAGGAATAGAAGAAAAAATACTGTTTTTTTGGCTACTTCGACCATCGAATGGGCTACTTCGAACTTCGCCTATGACTTTAACTTCAAATCGAACGATTCAAACTAAAAATCGTTCGATTATTCGACCATTCGATAGTCGAAGTACTGTCTCTTTAAGAAAAAACTTCGACCCCCTGGTTCGCCACCTAAAAGCTACCGAAGTCAATGTTAGCCTATGGGGAAGGTCCCCATAGGCTTGGCTATCTTTTTTTGGTCGAAGGATAATCCTTAGTTCGATGGATTAAAATCCTTCGAATCGTTCAATTCGAAGGATTTAATCGTTCGATCGAACGATTAATCCTTCGATCGTTCAAAAATCCTTTGACTTCGATATTTGAAGTAGAAGGATTTTAAAGGAAAACTATACCCCCAAAATGAACACTTAAGCAACATATAGTTCATATCATATTAAGTGGCATATTAAAGAATTTTTACCAAACTGGAATATATATTTAAGTAACTCTTGCCCTTTTACATCTCTTGCCTTGAGCCACCATTTCGTGATGGTCTCTGTGCTGCCTCAGAGATCACCTGACCAGAAATACTTCAACTCTAACTGTAACAGGAAGAAGTGTGGAAGCAAAAGACACAACTCTGTCTGTTAATTGGCTCATGTGACCTAAAATGTATGGTTTGTTTTGTTTTGTTCCCAAGGGGGAAAATGGCAATTTTCTATTTATGATTACCCAATGGCACATACTACTAGAAAAGTATATTATTATGAAAATGGTTTATTTACATGAATGAGGATTTTACATATGAGCTGTTTTATGCAATATCTTTTTAGACCTACATTGTTTGGGGGGTATAGTTTTCCTTTAATTCCCCAGTCGAATATCGAGGGTTAATTAACCCTCAATATTTGACCCTTGATACATTTGCCCCTAAGTGTCCGGAACTGGGCCAACACAGTAGGGACACAAGGCAAGCCCCCATCTAGGGGCGATTCTTGTGTTAAAGCCGCCTCAGGTGGCTGTTACGTAGTTAACACGTTTGTTATTTAGCCAGTATAGATGTGGGTTCTGGGTACTCATGCCCCAAAAGAGAGAAAGACACTCACAGATCCCATGGACAGGCATGTAAAAGAACGGAAGACTTTATTTCAAACAAAGGGAAGACTAACACATAGCCTTTTGGAATATAATACATCTGTCCATGCACTTTAAAGTGGGACTGAAAGGACAGCACACTTTATAAATTACTAGTGGGATTGTGCAAGTGGGAACTGGTGCATATCTTTAGTTTTTTTCCTTTCATGTTTCCCAAAAGCAACTCAGTATTAGAATATATTAGCAGCTTTAGTCACTAGTCAATATGCTAAATCTGCCAGATATCTATAGGGCATGTATGAAAATACCATCAGGAGAGGACCACGCCACCTACTGTACACTGATCATTGGCTACCAGGCCATCAATTGGTTCAGCCTGATTTGGACCAGTATTTTGGTGGTTAAGTGGGACACAGATCTCACAATGTATAGTGAGCATTAAAAGTGATACATTAATTGCTGTAATTTCTAGGATACTGCTAACGTATCAAATTTTAGACAGGCCACAGCCTAGCTTACAGAATTTAACTTTAAACAAATTTCTTCCTAAAGCCTAAACATAAATGTAAAAAGTTTTTATGGTTAAGATAAATATACAATTGTTTAACGTGATTTAGAAATATTCTTCTTTTTATATTAATACTACAGTCAATATAGCCTGTGGATATGCAGAGTTATAGGAATAAACAAAGACATTCACTAGAAATTGTTTTCTGTCCTAGACATACTGGGTTATGTAAAAAGCTAAACTTACCAGTATGCGGAAGCAGTAATGTACAACATAAAATGTTGTAGATGTGGGACAGAAACAAAAGCAGATGGTATCATTCACCCATCTTACAAGTACCAACAACCATACAAAATGGATTCTATGAGTAACTGTATTTACTATGCAAGTTTACAATGTGTGTCCCGTCTGGGTTTTACACTAAGGATTCATGTCAGATCTGAGATACTTACCTGTAGCGTTCTTCCTGAAGACACTGTGTCATACAGTTGTAATCCCGCTGCAACTGTGATTTTAAGTCTTCCATTGAGTCCTCTATGTGGCTCTGACCATCTTTGATCTCACATAGCTCCTCAAGAATAGCATCAAACCCCCCATGGTGTCCATGATGATGCACATCCAGAGTATTAGACCTGGGACTCCCAGGCCCTGCTGGTCCTGCCCCAGAGTTACTCCCTCCTCCAGCTGACCCAGAGGTAGCACTAGAACATTCATCATCGCTGCCATATTTGGGACTAGGAGCTAGTGTAGCACTTCCACTGAGTGCCCGGTTTCCTCCTTGTCCTTCTCCATCTTCTTCCAGACCATCCTTAAGATGAGAGATGTTGTCAGCACTGCCAAACTTATTGCGGATAAGGCTAGCAAACTCACGGGGCTTTGAAACCACTGCAGTGTGAGTGACTTGAGACAGGCCAGAAAGTCCTCCCTTCACACCCTCAACCACGCCTCCCCCAAAGCCACTAATGCCTGCACGGACATTGGCTCTTACATCTTTTAGGCCTTGTTGCATATCTCTAAGTACATCTTTGGGCTGACGTGAAATGCCATTCTGCTCAATCTCCTTCAACTTTTTGTGATAATGCTCCAACTTTTTATGCAGCTGGGCAATAGTCTGAGCAGACTTTTGATTCTTCTTTTCAAAAACCTAAGAGATTAAGAGAAAAGGTAATCTTGTAGATAAATATGTTGAATCTGAATAATATTTTTGTAAGAAAAAAAGGCAGTTTGGCTATAGCATTTTCAGTAAAAAGTAATACAGGTATCTGTAGATTAGCTGAGTAAAGACATCATGTAATCACTTGTACATGTGGCAGTCTGTATTCCAAAGTGTCAGTCGCTTGCACAAGCTTTCAGGTGATTGCCATAGCATAGAGGGCATTCACATTTTAATTCATGTACTACTTGTCTTAATCTATGGACTGAAACAAATAAACTATAATGGCAGGTACTGTTATAAGACCTGAAGCTAAAAAAAAGATTTGAGAAGTATCACCAGCATCACCTGTACTGATTTCAGTGTTAATGTTATTTTTTTTAATTATTCACAGCATCTAATGTAGCAGAAAGTTTGTATGTTGCACCAAGTCAAGGCTTAAATGTGTTAAATTAATTAATTTAATCTTGTGACCTTGTGCTACACTTTTTCTTTTTTGCATTTGTTTATCGGTCAATATCTTTTTAAAAATGTTTGTATGCTCCTACTTATGCTTCAATGGTGCAAAGATCTATAATGGTTAAAAAGTGTGAAGAAGCTTATAAATTACCTGTTTTATACGGGAGACCTGTTGGCGGTCTGCATTATTTGCCAGTTTCAGATACTCAGCCACATTGTCATCTCTTGCTTCCAGTTCAATCTTGATCTGCTCTGTGATTTTGAGGATCTTCTGGTGCAGATGATCCATGGCTGCCTTTGTGCGTTGAGGGTCAGGCACTCCCTCTGGGACTTCCAGGCTGATGTTTCCATCTGAGCCTCCATGGACTGTACTGGGAGGCAGACTCAGGGTACTCAGGTCCCCTTTGTCGAGTTGCTGCTGAAGAATAAAAGAATGGGGAAGTCAGAAAAAATCTGGGACCCATCACCTGAAAAAATTATTCCAAATCCTATTTTATCATGTTAGTCAAACAAAATGAACTTTAATTACACTATATAAATTATTTGAATAGCAAGCAGGCAGGAGCCATTTTGTGGACACTGTTATTAAAGGGATCCTGTCATCGGAAAACATGTTTTTTTTCAAAACGCACCGGTTAATAGTGCTACTCCAGCAGACTTCTGCACTGAAATCCATTTCTTAAAAGAGCAAACAGATTTTTTTATATTCAATTTTGAATTCTGACATGGGGCTAGACATTTTGTCAATTTCCTAACTGCCCCTGTTCAATTGACTTGTGCCTGCACTTTAGGAGAGAAATGCTTTCTGGCAGGCTGTTGTGTTTCCTTCGCAATGTAACTGAAGGAGTCTCAGTGGGACATGGGTTTTTATGGGTGTTGTTCATAGATTACCAGGCAGCTGTTATCTTGTGTTAGGGAGCGGTTATCTGGTTACCTTCCCATTGTTCTTTTGTTTGGCTGCTGGGGGGGGGGGAAGGGAGGGGGTGATATCACTCCAATTTGCAGTACAGCAGTAAAGAGTGATTGAAGTTTATCAGAGCACAAGTCACATGATTTGGGGCAGCTGGGAAATTGACAATATGTCTAACCCCATGTAAGATTTCAAAATTGAATATAAAAAAATCTGTTTGGTCTTTTGAGAAATTGATTTTAGTGCAGAATTCTGCTGGAACAGCACTATTAACTGAATGAAGATATGGTGGAATGCAGTCACCTTAGAAAAGTACCTGGAACAGGACCTCATACCACAAGGGTTGCTTATACATAAAAATCCCACATTCACCAGTACAGATCCCACTTTCCTGGAACGTTGGAATTGTATTCTAAAAAGAGCCTCATTAGACTTAATGAGCTTAATAATGGATCACAAAACACAATTGGAAAAACTTGAAACAGAAATTAGTAATACACAAGAACTTTTAGAACCCATCAAAAATATACCAGAATACAAGGAACAGGCGTATAATTTACATATTAACTTAGCTAGAGGAGAAAAGGAAATCATAGAGAGAAAAAGGTCTAAATTTTTGAGAGATAAAAACAGATCTACAAATGATATACTTAAAAAAGAGTACCCTTCAAAATATTATAAAAATAAGAGAGAACATAGACCAATAGAACAGAGAAATTATTCAAATTACTCCAATTTCAATAGAGAAAAACGTAATTACACACAAAAAAGAAATTACACCAATTACAATCCGATAATTCAAAGAGAATATGTTAATCATCCATACTATAATAGAGAAGAACACAATTACACACAGAGAAACCGTACAACATCGAACAATGGATTCTCACCACCAAAAACCAATAGAAATTATTACAATGATATGAGAGATAAACAGAGAGATTTTCCGAAAAAGAAGCCAAAAGACAGGGAGAAGAGGACCTATGGACAAATGGGGGGAGACCTAAGAACAGAAACACCACACAAAAAACGGAGGACTTTAGAAGACAAAAACTAGGAAAGAGAGGAGGAAGAAAATTACACAGAAAGACCTGACCCCATAAGAGTGTTACAAAGGGCTTAAAATTTGCACCTACCAATCAGATCAATAAATTCCAAACGTATATAGACACACATAAGTTTGTTAGAAAACTGAGTTTAAAAAAAAAGAGAATACTGCAATTATGGATACATTTGAATATACCCACACCCATCTCAAACTTAAATCAGTTTTCAACCCCTCATATACCAATAGTCATTTCATTAACACCTTTAAGGAACTGGTTCTAGAAGATATAGAAAATATGGATACAAAAACTTCACAAAAGCAAAACTTAACTAACGGAGAAAAGAAAGAGCTAAAAGATTTACAGAACGATAAAAGTATTGTAATAAAACCAGCCGATAAGGGAGGAGGAATAGTTATTCAAATAAGAGACAATTACAGTATATAAGTGAAATTAATAAACAACTTTCAGATGCACATACTTATTAAAAGTTAAAAAATAATCCCACTGCTGATTACCAAAAAGAAATATAGTGTTTATTAAATGAAGCTAAAAATGAAGGAATTCTTATCAAGAATGAATTCAACTATCTGAAAGTGAATCACCCAAAAACACCAGTGATATATATTTTACCAAAAATTCACAAAGATGAAAAAAACCCTCCAGGACGTCGTTTGAGGTTTAACCTCAAACCTTTCCGAATATATAGATCTATTTTTAGAAAAATATTTAATAAATTTACCTTCCTACTTGAAAGACACAATTGACACTATTAAATTCATAAATAATGTTCCATGGAAAAAAGGATACATATTAGGAACCTGTGATGTCACATCATTATATACTATAATCGATCATCATTTGGCATTTAGAAAATATTTAGAAGAAGAGTCATCATTGGAAAAAATTCAAAAGGACTTCTTAATAAAAAGTATAGAATTCATACCCACAAAAAAATATTTTTGGTTTGAGAACGATTATTACCTGCAAATCAAAGGGTCTGCGATGGGAACTTGATTCGCACCCAGTTACGCAAATCTCTTTATGGGAAATTGGGAACAAAACAATATTTTACCTCTGTTAAACAAAAATGCGAATACAAACGAAAACAAGGGTCTTGTCATCTGGAAACGTTACATAGACGATTGTCTTTTTATATGGAATGGCACTGAAAACAAACTGAAGGAATTTTTAAATGGTCTAAATTTGAATGATCAGAATATTAGCTTCACCAGTGACTATAGTACAAAAAGTGTACATTTTTTAGACTTGACGATATCGGTAGAAAATGATAAATTTGAAACATGCCTGTATAGAAAACGAACCGACTGCAATGGCTTCATTCTCAATTAATTATAGCTAGTTTAATAGAATAAAAAGAAATTGTAGCAAACAAAGTGATTATGAAAAAGAATGCCAAGTAACCAACTGACAGACAAAGGATATGATGAAAAACTAATACAGGAAGCAAAATCAATATGTGATAAAAAAAGATCGTAACGAATTAATAAATAATAACACAGAAAAAACAAAATCAAAAAATGCTATTTCGTTTATTACCACATACAATAATTCAAGTTGTTTACCACCCATAGATTGTAATGGAACATCAAAGCCATTTCTTATGGAAAGCACTAATGGATTTTTCACCTGTAGGACATGTAAAGGATGTAAAACTAGTAAAATCAATGAAAGAAAAGTGAAAAAATTTGAATCACATGTAACCAAAGAAGAATTCAATATAAAAGCATCCATAATGTGTAACAGCAATAATGTTATTAATTTATTACAATGTCCCTGCAATTTGCAGTATATAGGAAGGACAAATAGAACATTGAAAACCAGAATATGGGAACCCATGAATAATATTAAAAAGGGGCTATTAACACATAGCGTGTCAGCTCATTTTAAAACTCATCATAATTCAGATCCCTCTCTATTAAAGTTTATAGGTATAGTACAAAATAAAAAACATTGGAGAGGAAGTGATATCATACAGACTATATCGCGTGAAGAAACGTATTGTATACACAAACTCAAAACATTAACCCCAAAGGGTCTGAATATAGAAATATATTTGAAGTGTTTTTTAATGGAATAACTTTTTCCAAACTTGATTATTCTATTTTTACATTAATTTAAATTATACACAATGAAATTGATTGTTTTTAATGTTTTATGAATTTATTTACTAAACATAAATTAATGCGATTGTTTTTAAAATAATGGACTGTTAAGAATCAGCTAATTGCCAATTAGGCTAATGACTTGATCAAACCACCTATTTAATCAGTGACGTGATGTAACAAGTGTGATGCCCCTGAGGAAGTATCAGGAGATATGAAACGCGTTGGGCTTGTATTAATCAAATAAAATTATTTACAATTTGTTCTCTAACTTCTGCCTGAATAAGTTCTTTCCCCAAAAAAATCTGGACCGCCGAGCTGACAAGGCTGGGAGACACATAATCGCCAGACGAGCACAAACGCTAACCTCCGTGCAGAGACGCCGCCATCATCTGATTCAGCAGCCGTTTTCAATAGGAGACAGCGCATTTTACCTGCCAGCAAAGGATCGCATCTCTGCACCAATCCGCGTCCTTTGGATCATTGACAAGCGGAGATTTCACACTAGAACCGACAAATATACCAGGCTCTCCCTTCACTACCTCTCGGTAAGTGCAAACGGCCCGTAGGGCCAACTCTGAAGTTCCGGCGATATAACACCATTTGAAGCCTTTTTGTTGTAGGAATACATCAAAGACGATATACCCGTACTTAAACAGTGAACATGTGGGTAGTTCTATATAAAACTCATAAGCCATCTGTCTCAGACGTACTACTCTATATATTGTCTTTTTATTGCAAAATCAACTACGTAGATTTGAATGCCATGTCTTTTATAACTCAAAATGACACAACCTTATAGTCACCTGGTTTTTCACAAGAGTCTTGTGTGTATGTGTATATATATATATATATATATATATATATATATATATATATATATATATATATATATATTAGTTTTTCTGCAAGAACCATATTAAAAAAAAACTGATGATTAAAGGGGTGGTTCACCTTTCAAACACTTTTTTCAATTCAGTTGTTTTTAGATTGTTCCCCAAAAAAAAAGACTTTTTTCAATTACTTTCCATTATTTATTTTTTACGTTTTTTCCAAAATCTAAGTTTAAAGTTGAATGTCCCTGTCTGAGTGTTTTGGTCCCTGTCTGGTGTTTGAGTCTGGCAGCTCAGTAATTCAAGTGCAGACTCTAAACTGTTACAATTTTGCAACATTTAGTTGATACATTTCTCAGCAGCATCTCTGGAGTATTAGCAACTATTGTATCAATTCTAACAGCTGCCTGTATTGAAACCCAGAGATTCTGCTCAGCGGGGACAAATATAAGAAATGTATCAACTAAATTTATCCATTTAGAACAGTTTACAGGATCGGCGACCCCCCCTCCCAGAGCTGCTTCAGAAGGAGAGAAATGACACTTTACACTTCAATATTACAAAAAATGTCACACATAGAAAATAGAAAGTCATTGGAAAAAGTCATTTCTGGTGATCTATATGAAAACAACAAACATGAAGTGATGGCTGTCAGGCTGTGGCAAAATAATGGTCAAACAAAACTGCTTTCGTTAACCACAAATTCAAAACCATTACTACTACCTGGCAGGTCTGGACTGGGATTCAAAATAGGCCATGGCATTTCAAGTACGCAGAGGCCCAAACAGCCCCCACCAGCTCTCTTAGTGATAGCGAGTGTCTGTAGCATCTTACAGCAGCCCCTCTGGCATTTGCCAGAATCCACAGATTGCCAGTCCTGGCCTGCTACCTTGCTCAGTGTCTTCTTCATGTCCGTGTCCATGCTGCATTTTGTCATAATTCGGCACATAGCAGCTTTGCAGTGAGGATGTTTAAGTCAACACCAGGGTTACTGCACTAAAACCATAAATTATGTGCAGAAAGTTAGAAAACCAGTGAGCTGAGGAAGTTATTGCAAATTTTAGTGACACTCGGAAACAAGGGCTGATGTTTCTATACTTCCCCTTTTTGCACTGTCCTGAACTGAGGCGGAAGATGGATTGGTGAATAACAAACTACATTACCTCCGTACCTCATGTAATAAAAAAGCCACAGACTTGGTTAACGTAGTCTTGGCATGTATTACATCAGATATCGTCATATGTGCATGCTATGTCCCAAATAACCAATTTTTATGTGAACAACTGTGAATTCAGAACAAAATCAGGTAACATTTTATGCACACACATAGAAAAAAACAAATCAATTGCATCCTCCACTATTTCAGTATTACACATTATGTGTAACCTTTATTAATGGTGACTGTTCATCAATCTTTGCCTCACTGGAGCTTACAGTCGAAAGTCCCTATTATATTCACATAACACACTAGGATCAATAGGGGCCAATTTACCTGCCTGTATATTTTTTGAAACATTTATCCACCCAGAAATATGACACTGCACCTTAATATTTTTCTATTTTTGAGTCTAATTGAAAATAATTTGATTATCTGAAAAGTGAACTAGCGCTGAGTGACATGGTTTGCATATACACAGGCATGTCACATAAACGGATGGCTAATAAATTATAAGACTAGATGAGTCGCAGACACTCAGTTCTTTTTTTTTTTTTTTTTTGCTGTGTTATACAGCTTTCTCTTCACTGTATAACCTGAAACACCATGAACAGACAATGATAAGTTCAAGGTTCCTACAAGGTTTACAAGTTGCATCCTCCCAGGTGTGATCTCTGACACGGTAATATTAGGTAACTGGACAACTATGGGGCTGGTACACAGTGTCTGTCCTAGTATCATCACAAATGGCAACTCATCCTCTCTCTCCATGTTAAGGAAGCAGCAGAGTAAACAGCGTATTGGTGTAGCAGAGAAACAGGAATACCTGGGATTGAGATTATGAGTGGGAGAGAAGGGACTAAGGATATCAGTATGACAAAGATCTGTGACTAAAAAGAGAGATGTGGAGATTTAAAGGTATTGAAAGAATAGAGATGGGTATAGAATGTATGGATGATGTATAGGGGAAGCTATGGAGACACAAAGGAAGCTGTAAGGTAATAAATGCAAAAGGAAAGAGGGAATGAAAAGTAATACGAATATAAGGATGAGAAAGGAAATCAATTAAATATGGATCAAGCTAACTAAAGTTGGGGCTATGTAAGCAAAGGCTTAAGGAACGTTAAAGAAAGGGTACAACCTACAGTATATGCAGCTAAAAACAACATCACAATCTCGTAACATGTCATCAGCTCTGTGAGAACTACCCAAGGGACAGGGAATGAATATATATCCCATCAAGCCACAGCAATCAATGCTCTCTACAAATCAATAACTTATCAGCCTTAGGGGAACACTGTATACAAGGACAAAACTGGCCCTCAAGATCAGTCTGATTCTGGTATATCTGCCTACAGCAAAACCAGCACGTTAAGCTTATTGTAAGGACAAGTTTGGGGGTGGGTACATTTTTATTTATTAGGTGACACATAATACAGACAAGCAAGTCACAAAACCCCCAGATCACACTAAAAAAGAAGCAATATAAACCACCCTTACATGGGGAAAAGCAAAAGCAGAAACCTCTTTTTGGCCAAGATTTATGACCACGCCCATTTTTGTGACCACTCCCCCTAATTACCATGTTCATTTTACAAAATTTGGCAGGTTATGAAAGTTTGAACATATTTCTTTGGTTTTTTTCAGTTATTACAGTTGTACCAATGAAGGTGAGTTGCCCTTTAAGCTGTGAGTCTAACTTTTCCCAAGGGGCCTGTTACCTTATATTGTTACAATTACTTATTTGCTTATCTCGAAATTGTTACAAAAGTATCTTATCTGCTGCTGTGGCTGTTCTGGGTTCTATGCCAAAAGCCAATTAAGTTAGAAACTTTGTTTCTTTTTCTGGCTGTTCAGTGCAAAGAAAAACTGGACTTTTCAATACAGGGACTGCGGGTTGAGCTGTCAAAAGAGGGACTGTCCCTCTAAAAATGGGACAGTTGGGAGGTATGCATAGTGATTCTTTGGTTGAATCAGCCTACAGATTGCTCACAGCATCTCCATGCATTGCAAACAATGTTACACAAACATGAAATTATTGTACCAAAAGTAATAAAGCTGCCTAGGGAGAAATGTCAGACAATAATACATTTTGCAAGGAAAGCAGTTCTTAACGTCTGTGTTTGTCTATGCAGCATATTTTTCCAAAAATAGCTTAAAGCTGGCCACAGACGCAAAGATCCGATTATATGAATCAACGTACGATCGGACTTTACCATCTCCCGACCTGCCACTAACCATTAAGATCAAAGTCTTACCATTTAGATTAAATAAAGTAGTTAAAGAGCAGATGAGCAGATGTTCTGTCCCTGACAGCAATCGTACAATAGTTATGTCCGACAAAGCTAGTGTACAGTCTCCCTCTGAAAATCGTACGATCGGCAATACATGCAGAGATTTTATTGGCAGCTGACAGAAATTTTTTTAACCTGTCGATCGACCAAACGACCGATCTCCGCTGGACGAAAAATGTCGGGACTCTCCACACACGGTCTGAAAATCGTACAAATCCTAGATTCGTACGATTGGATCTTTGCGCCTATGGCCAGCTTAAAGCACTTTTACAAAAAACAAGGGGTGTTAGAGGTATTTTAAATAAAATGTAATACAATTAAAGTAGGGCTCCTACTGCCTAAATATGTACATTTGTAGTACGGCTCTAAATGGTCAGAATTGGAATCATTTGTAGTACACGTATGGGACCTGTTATCCAGAATGCTCGGGACCTGGGGTTTTCCGGATAATAGATCTTTCCGTAATTCGAATCTTCATACCTTAAGTCTACTATAAAATCATTTAAATATTAAATAAACCCAATAGGAATTAATTATATTAATTATATAAATATATATGTCTGGATCAAATTAAAGGTATTTTTTCTGTTTTATTATTACAGAAAAAAGGAAAACATTTTTGAAAATTTGGATTATTTGGATAAAATGGGAGACGGCCTTTCTGTAATTTGGAGCTTTCTGGATAACGGGTTTCTGGATAACAGATCCCATTTGTGATTTTGTGCTTCTCTATGAATATGTGTATGCATATATGAGTCTCTGTATGTGCACTAGTGTCTGCAAGTCAGCGTGGGTGAATCTGCATGAGGCTATGTTTATCTGCTGAATAATGGTGCTGGGCATTTAAACAGTAATAGCTGACGTAAGGCATCTAGAAACTTGGCGTGAAATCCTTAGCTGTCTCAAAATAAGAGGCAGTTGAAAACGAAACTTCAGAGTTTTATAAATCAGACAAATAATCAATCCTTTTTGAGCCTCAAGCTGTACATTGATATACAGAAACATGTTAACAATCAGCATATTAGAATAAAGATCATCAGTAAGTATTTATCCAGCGTTATGATACTACTATACACACACAGAAGATATTCTGCCCCATCCCTGCTGAACAGTATCACAATTTCCAGTGCAAACTACACATTTACCCACTGCACTTATAATACTATTTGTGACAAAGTTTTCAGCTTGGCAGATTTCTCGCTCCTGAATGATCTCTGACCATAATATGTAGGCGGCCACGTCTGAAGTTTCAGCTGCTGTTGAACAGCCTTCAGCAACATATAGGATTCTGGAGTTTACCAACAGTCGGAGGGTTGCCTGTTATCCGCCTTGCATTTCGATGACTTTTAATACTTCCATTGCGGCACTAGCCTTTCAGCACTGCCAACTAACCACTACCCCCCACCGCCCACACAAATCTCTGTGGCCCTGAATTTGATTTAATACATAAAACCCAATATCAATATTTAGAAAAATCTGTCTCACAGCTCAACAAGCAACATGAAGTGCAGAGCATACCTTAATCAGCACAGTACAGTATATTCTAATCTTCCCAGATAAATACAAAAGAAAATGCATGGCATATCCTTACACCCTTGCACTATGAAAGTTCATTCAAAGAATATAAATATTGTGTAGTCATTCATCTGGACCATTTAGAGAGTATGCAAAAGCCTTAATGTCTGACAGATGCTTTCCGATTCAAGAACTACTAAAACTCTATATGTAGCTAAATTAGATATAATAATAAATGCTGATTAGACAATAGCGCTTTGCCAATTTTTGGTAACCAAAAATATTCAAGGATGTTCTCAAGAAAACATCCAGTATAGTGGTTGGTCAGTCTTGGTAGCATGATATGTCCAGCAGCAGCAGCAGCAGCAGCAGCAGCAGCAGCAGCAACAGCAACAGCAGTATCCCTCTGACCCTCTCAGGCTTACTCAAAAGAGTGGGGCCGACAGCAGTTGGTGGAATGGTGCTGGTAACTTGATTCAATGTGCCACATGCTAGGTCCATGCTTTAATACCTCTTATAAATAAATAGATATATCTTTTTCTGTGTGAGGGGATAGAGGGGAGGTAGAGGGATTGTCTGCCATTTCTGGGAAATGCTTTGTTCACAAATCACTGCAGATAGGTTTGTTAATGCAGATGCAGGTCCTCTTTCACTGATTGTGTTTCATTGAGATATCATACAGTAATGGCAAATTCTGATTTGAACAGAACAGTGACATAGCACTGTCAAGCTCCTACATTCTGGCAGGTAAATGCTTTAACTGTCAAGAACGTAGTAGCTACTACGTTCTTGAGCAGTGAGAAGTTTCTCTCTGCAACAGCAGCTTTATCAGGAGCGTTGAAAGGCAGGGTGGTATCTACCATATAGGCACTAGAGGGCCTGTGCCTAGGGTGGCAGTAACATAGTAAGTTAGGTTGGAAAATGACACACGTCTTTCTAACTCTATTTTAACCTGCCAAAATCCTAGTTGATCCAGAGGAAGGCAAAAAAAAAAACATTTGAAGCAGCTCCAATTTGCCTCAGAGGAAAAATTCCTTACTGACTCCAAAGTGGCAATTGGACTAGTCCATTGATCAACTTGTACAATAAGCTTTCTTCCAATAAATAAGAAGCCTTTGGCAGAGAGCCCAGAATACTCAGCCCCTGCACTAAGATAAGCAAGTCTCTTGGGGAAACTGTGACTTGCATCTTAACGGGCAATATCACCTTTATTAGAAAAACTGTTATAACACTTAAAACATGCCCCTAAAACTCCCAGAAATGTGTTCAAACGTTCCGCAACCTGCCAAATTTTGTAAAATGGACAAAGCGTGCAGGGGGTGTGGGGGTTTTTTTCCAAATGTTGGGAGGTATGGAACTGCCATGAAGAACTTGTGCATTGCTTTGTTGGACACAACAGAGGAAAAGAGGAATAGTAGTTGTAAAGTGGCCCACAAAAAAATGCTCACAGCCTTTCCATTTATCAGACATCAGAGTGTTATTTTTACTTTTAAACCTTATACTTGGTTTCCGCCTGGGATTACTCTTTTGACAACTTTCTTCCCTGCTGTGAGGGACTAAAATGGTTATTACCAACCCATTCCTTGTTAACTTATTTACAATTAGCAAGCTATTTCAGATCCAATCCATAATTTAAACTCTACTTACAATAAAGGATAACTGCATTAAACCAAACAGTAACAAAAATGTCACAATACTATGCTGTCCTAAATAATGCCACGGATAAACCTCTGGACTCACCTCTCACCAAATGGCAACTAGACATTGGATCTTCAATAGATCCAATAGATTAGAATTTAGCCTTCACAGTGATTTTTTTCAACTACTAAATTGGCCAGACTGCTGGAAATGAATATTAAACCGTACCGCTGGTACCTTGTTCCAACAAAATTTAACATAATCTACCCTCAAGTATCATCCAAACTAGGTTGGAGACAATGCAGACAGCAAGGCTCCCCTATTCATATTTTGTGGAACTGTCCTATAAAAGTTAACCTATCAGGCCCAAGTTTTTGACCTAATAACAAGCACCATCAGTTGCCCACTACCTTTAAAAGCATTAGCTGCTCTCTTTAATCTGGAACAAGACTCTTTGAAATTTTATCAGAAGCTTGTAGAAGCCCACATACTAGCAGTTGCTAGGCTCTTTTTAGCACAATAACATAACTAACTTTCTTAACCTAACTGAGAAAATAGAATGTTACCATGCCAGAAACAAAAACTTTTTCCTTAAGCAGCACAGCAAATACTCCACATGGAAGGTTACATATCAGTAAAGTCTATGGGTAACCCTAAAAAACAGCCCTCTGCCATACATTAAAGGGATTCTGTAATGATTTTTATAATGTAGTTTTCATTTATAAATTACACTGTTTACACTGCATATAATTCACTCTACAATATAATTTCCCATTAAATTACTAATTATTCAGATTTATAAATAAAATTATTTCAGTGATGGGTTCTGCTCTTTACAATAAAATATGAAAAAAATGGAGGCATATTAGTGAGTGCAGAAGGCTAAATCATATTTATAAAGCACCAGCAGAAAGGTGTATACATCAATACATCAAAAAAGAATTTATATAGTAGGTAAGAAACCCCAGAGATTACAATTTAAAATTGTGCAGTAAATTACAATACAGGGCTGCTCTCAGCATTCCACATCTTATTCACATAAGCGTTTCTAGGGGTAGCAGTCTCACAATAACATACTCCTATATTACATTGATAGGCAATCTTTGGGCCCCAGTTGCAAGCACCCCTCCATCACTGAGCCTTTTTTCACCATCTGCATAATTTATGTCACTAACTGGTAACAGGTGATTTAAATAGTTGCATCTACTTTAGTAGACTACAGAAACAAAAAGCAATAGTCAAAATGCCTTGCACAACATTGTTATTCTCCTTTTTGTAAAGTTCATTAATTACAGAACATGCAAGGCATTGGGGGTAATTGGACTCTTGGCTGAAACAGAGTGGACAACAGATACAGTTTTCAGTGGTATGAGTAGTGAGCACAAGTAGGGCAGTGGACGGTAAAAAAAAATTATTGACTTCAATTAAATTTTTTAATGTATATTGGAAACTTGCCTAGAATTACACATACGTACAAATAGGAGAGCTTATTTACAAATTTTGATGAAGGATGTAAAGTGCAAAAAATGGGCACCCTTCCTGCGAGCACGTGTTGGTCCTTGTACTCCAGAATGAATGAATACAGTAGTGCCTGCGTTCAACATTGCTGTATTCATGAAGGGCTGGCTGGGGGAAGCATGCTTACCCCTATCTGGTCTTTAATTTAGGGAATGTCATCAGATGTATTAGGCAAACTGCCCTTTTCTTTGCTCTTTCCTTTTAATTAATGAGTACTAAGGGGTGCAGTTGGAAATACAGATGGAGTATGCTCATATAATTTTTTTGCATATGATGCAAGCAACACTTTCTTGTTGATCCTGCCAACTTGTTGATCCTGTCAAACCTCTAATTGCATGAAAAGCTGGACAAAAGTGTGGCTCTTCTTGGATAAAATCCCATAACGTGTAACAATGGGTAACATCTAATAAACCAGTCCTACGAATTGACTATGTGCTATCCAAATATCCATGGCAGGGCCCACACAAGTAGCAATTTGCTGTCTATGTACTCTAAAATGTACAATCAATTCTGAAAGCATTTACAAATAATTACAATCATATACAAATGACAAGTAGGGCCTTCAATATCAATATAAGTAGGCTATAAGTCTATAATAGGATTCAATGAACCAACATGCAATAGGTTGTACAATTAATTTTTTGGGTTTACCCATAAGGTGAAATCTGACTCTAACGTATGACTAAAATAACAAGATAGCCTGCTTGCTTTGATTTATAGTTTTAAACTAATGTAGCACCACAATCAGGACCCTCGTTTTCAACCAAAACTTGAGAAAAGCTTCTATGTTAAGATAAACACTGCTATATAACATTTTAACACAAGAGGGAGCTTTAAATCCATTTTAATAAATCCAGAAATCTGAATTTTTCAAATCCATTTTAAAAGACAGATAAAAATCTAGAAATCTGGATTTTTCAATATAGTTCAACTGAACAAGAGTTCACTTCTGCCTTCCCAGAGGATAATGTCCGCTTGACCTAAAGATGGAGCAGACCTAACTGTATCCAAACACCACAGAATGCTTCTTTGCTACTATGACATGTTTCAAGATGGAGCTGGCTGCATAGGAATCAGTTTTACAATGTGTCAGTATGATCCATCTGTCTATTGAGCCCCACAGAGGCTATGTCAATGTCTCAAACAAAATAGAAATGGTTTAATGATTTAGCATTTTTATCTATTACTTTTGGAGACTTTTTTTTACTACATTTTAAAATAGTTATGCCACTATGCCATGAATAATAATTTTTATGTTCTTTTAGCAAAATTTCCACAAAGAGAAAAGAAAAAAATATATATAGCTTCATAATCACCATCTAGTTTCCCCTTGGAGAAGCTGCATTTCACAACTGGTGATTTCTGCTTTTTTGGTTTTATTAATTGTATTGCCTTTCCAGGAATTAAAGTGATTGTTCACCTTTGGATTCATTTTTATAAGATATAGAGTGTGGTATTCTGAATCCATTTGCAAATGCTTTTCATTTTTTAAATTTCAGCTTTTTTTAATCTTTTTATTCAGCATCTCTCCAGTTTGTAATGTCAGCAATTTACATACAGTAACTGTTTGCTTTTACATAGTTAGTTACATAGTTAAATTGGGTTGAAAAAAGACAAAGTCCATCAAGTTCAACCCCTCCAAATGAAAACCCAGCATCCATACACACACCCCTCCCTACTTTTAATTAAAATTCTATATACCCATACCTATATTAACTATAGAGTTTAGTATCACAATAGCCTTTAATATTATGTCTGTCCAAAAAATCATCCAAGCCATTCTTAAAGGCATTAACTGAATCAGCCATCACAACATCACCCGGCAGTGCATTCCACAACCTCACTGTCCTGACTGTGAAGAACCCTCTACGTTGCTTCAAATGAAAGTACTTTTCTTCTAGTCTAAAGGGGTGGCCTCTGGTACGGTGATCCACTTTATGGGTAAAAAGGTCCCCTGCCATTTGTCTATAATGTCCTCTAATGTACTTGTAAAGTGTAATCATGTCCCCTCGCAAGCGCCTTTTTTCCAGAGAAAACAACCCCAACCTTGACAGTCTACCCTCATAATTTAAGTCTTCCGTCCCTCTAACCAATTTAGTTGCACGTCTCTGCACTCTCTCCAGCTCATTTATATCCCTCTTAAGGACTGGAGTCCAAAACTGAACTGCATACTCCAGATGAGGCCTTACCAGGGACCTATAAAGAGGCATAATTATGTTTTCATCCCTTGAGTTAATGCCCTTTTTTATGCAAGACAGAACTTTATTTGCTTTAGTAGTCACAGAATGACACTGCCCAGAATTAGACAACGTGTTATCTACAAAGACCCCTAGATCCTTTTCATTTAAGGAAACTCCCAACACATTGCCATTTAGTGTATAACTTGCATTTATATTATTTTTGCCAAAGTGCATAACCTTGCATTTATCAACATTGAACCTCATTTTCCAGTTTGCTGCCCAGTTTTCCAGTTTAGACAGATCACTTTGCAAAGTGGCAGCATCCTGCATGGAACCTATAGTTCTGCACAATTTAGTATCATCTGCAAAAATAGAAACAGTACTTTCAATGCCCACCTCCAGGTCATTAATAAACAAGTTGAAAAGCAAGGGACCTAGTACAGAGCCCTGCGGTACTCCACTAACAACACTGGTCCAATTAGAAAATGTTCCATTTACCACCACTCTTTGTAGTCTATCTTTTAGCCAGTTCTCTATCCAGGTACAAATACTATGTTCCAGGCCAACATTCCTTAATTTAACCAGTAACCTTTTGTGTGGCACTGTATCAAATGCTTTAGCAAAGTCTAAGTAAATCACATCCACTGCCATCCCAGAATCGAGGTCTCTACTTACATTCTCGTAAAAAGAAATTAAGTTAGTCTGGCAAGATCTATTACGCATAAAACCATGCTGGCACAAACTCATAGTATTATGATTTGCTATGAAGTCCACTATCTTATCCTTTATTAACCCTTCGAAAAGCTTTCCTAATACTGACGTCAGACTAACTGGCCTATAGTTTTGAGGCTGAGAAGGGGATCTTTTTTTGAATAGAGGCACCACATTAGCAATTCGCCAGTCTCTCGGCACTATGCCAGATCTCAATGAATCCTGAAAAATTAAGTAAAGAGGTTTGGCAATCACAGAACTAAGCTTGCTAATTACCCTGGGATGAATACCATCTGGCCCTGGACCTTTGTTAATCTTAACATGTTCAAGTCTCTTTTGAATTTCTTCATGTGTGAACCATGCATCATTAGTTGTATTACTAGAATTGGGAGTGTTAAGAAGGAAACCTTCACTTACTGGTTCTTCATTTGTGTAGACAGATGAAAAATACGAGTTCAGAATCTGCGCTTTTATTTTGTTTTCATCAACCAGCTGACCCCCCTCTGATAGTAAGGGTCCCACCCCTTCCTGCTTCATTTTTTTACTATTGACATATTTAAAAAATAATTTTGGATTTTTTTTACTGCTTGCTGCAATATCCTTTTCTATAGCAATTTTAGCTTGCCTTATAGCTTATTTGCATGATTTATTGGCCTCCTTGTACCTTATAAATGTTTCGGCTGTACCAGCTAACTTGAAAGCCTTAAAAGCACGTCTTTTCTTACCCACCTCAACACCAACGCTTCTATTGAACCAAAAAGGTTTTGCTTTGCAACGACGTTCCTTGCTTACAAGTGGAATATACTGACAAGTATATTTATTAAGCAGCATTTTAAAGACTTCCCATTTTTGTTCTGTGTTTAACCCTGTGAAAAGCATTTCCCACTTAATATGTTGCAGAGATGCCCTTATACTGTCAAAGTTTGCACGTCTGAAATTTAGTGTTTTAGTTACTCCCTTATAGAATTGCTTCTGCAACAGAATCTCAAAGGAGACCATGTTATGATCACTATTCCCTAAATGCTCACCCACACAAATGTTAGAGATGAGTTCAGTATTGTTATTTGAATCTGATCTGAATGCTAAGGATCAATTGCAAACTCAATGAACAGTTATGTCCCACTCAGAGTTAGAGCGCTGAAAAGAAGTTGGATTCTGGCTATTATATGAGACATCCAGTCACTCCAGCCTTCATGGATTATATTTTTGGCTAACTAGCTATATTATAAACATTTTTTATTTTGCACAGCCTATCTATTTACCCAGTTATTATTTTTACACTGTTCCTTTAAAGAGCCAGATTATGATAAATCTTGAAAATTAAATTCTATATTTTAAAAAACCTCAAATCAACTTTGGATAATTCCCTAGTCAAATTTGTCACTTTTGACCATAAAAATAATTCTAAAATTTGAATTTGCATTTCCAATTTGACCCTTAATAAATCTGCCCCTTAATATGCTCTATGGACTTGCAGTTCTGCAAGTTCCGTAGGTTTTCTCTACTAGGACTAGATTTTAATTTTCAAGCGTGAATTTATAGATATTCTGCCAAATGTAAAACTCTCCTGTCATTCACAGAAATTAGTCATGTGATTCTAAGCTTGAATTTTTAACACTGCCCAGCTCCAGGGTGGGCAACTGGTACCTGCTGAAATACAATTTCCATCTCTCTACTGAAGACCTGTGTACCTAAAGCCTGCAAATGCCTCCATATAAATCACAAGATACCCATCTTTAAATCCATCTTTTATGTAAATTATGAACTACCATACCTTGTGTTTACCCTAATGAAATCTTTATTCTGTCTGTCAAAACACCAATTCAGCTACTCACCTTTTCTGCTGCTCTGTCCTGGTCCTCATGTGCTAGCCCAGCAGCTCCACTTGTGTCACTGGAAGCCAATAAAGCAGCATCAGTGGTGGATGAAGATCGTGGGCGGCCCTGGTGATGGTAAAGTACAGCAGCCAGACCACCATCTAGTGGTGGAGGTCGTCTTGGAAGATGGGGGCTACCTCCTCGCAATGGTGGATGATGTTGATGGTGAGCAGTGTCTCCTGGGCCACTTTTGCTCCGTCGACCACCTCCATGCTGTCCAGACCCTCGTTTGACAGAAGGACGGGAACGGATTTGCTGCAGGACGCGGTTGAAGGCAGTAGGTCTAGCAGGGAGATCATGAAGTGACACTGCATATGATACGCGTTGCATCTCTGGAGAACTTTCCCTTTCATCAGCAGAATCGTGGTCAGATGTGGAAAGTGGAGCAGCAGTTTGAATCTGAGGTGTTGAAGGACCTGGAGTTAAACATAAGACTGTGGATTCGGATGCAGCCTGGTGATCACGCTCTCTGGATCTCTTTCGGCTGTGAAAAAGATGCTTCAATCCATGCCCAAACATAGAGCCTTCAGAAAGCTGCTGGATCTTCTGTATTATGAGAAACAGTAACAGGTTAACACAGTGCCAACATGCTCTAAATATTCAAATTTTTCCATTGATATTTAAGCAGAAAAAAATACCATAAGATATTACCCTATTGTACCTTTCTCTCTCTCCATTAACCTGCATACAATAAGTGCTGAAAAGAAGATCACTACATTCTTTTGCATCAATATAAACATCACTACACTAAACATCTACAAAAGTGCATACTATATAAAACCATACAACCCCAGAAAACATAGCACTTTGATTCTTCTGTAGTGAAAGTGGGCAGCAGAAGTCCAACTTCCTAATTTAATTTACATATCCATTATACCATGGGGGTTATACACAGCACAGCTACCTAATGACAGCAGAAGTGCCAGCAACCCTTTCAAATGCCACAGGAGACACTTTGTTTAACTGTGCATTTGTTTAAATGCTAAACATTTTCATTATAAAAAAAGAGCGAAAGAAATAAAAAACAACCAGAGCAACCCTTTTAGCCCAAAAATCTGGGTCTGTCTGCCCTGAAATCCTGTTACCCAAGAATTCTGAGTGTTTACCACTGCTGTAAGGCAAAAAAGAAGATGTCACATCACTTCCATAAAACATTTACAACCCTTCTCATCAGCTATCAAGTTTCCCGACGAGTTTCTAGTCTGAGAGAAAGAGAGAAGGAGAGTGTGGCACAGATAAACAAAGCATGCGTCTGGCCAAAAGTGCTAGCCAAACAACAGACTGGAGGGTGGGCAGAATCACAGAAAAATAAAGAATTATAGAAAGAGAAAGTTCCAAGAATCGCTTACAGTTGACTTTGAAGACTTTTTAAATAAAAAGTAAAAATGCATTAGCATTGCATAAAAATGTCAAAAACATTAGAATTTTTTTAAATAACTGATTTTTCATCATCAATCTGCATTAAAAATATTTTGCTTGCGTAGCTATGCCCAAGCTTTTGTACCCGTTATGGCACTCTCCAGCCTGGATACCTATGAAATGTTTTGACAGCATCAATACTATACTGCGGCAGTTTATCTAGGGTAAATCCCGGGCACGAGTCAGCCTACAAACAGGGGGAGGGGGGCTTGCACTACCGAATATGCTGCACTACTTTCTAGCAGCCCAAATGGCGCACCTTACTGTCCTGCTCCATAAGGACAGGCACCCCCCCTCTACGAACTATGGGCGACAATGTCAAACTCTGCTCATTTCCCTTGGAATTTGGTGCAGGTGCGTGGCCAGTGCACATCTAACCCTCTCCAGCATGTCCAGGCCCAAGCACTGAGCAGGGTACATACAACACTGAACTATGTGCATTATCCTCCACAAAAACCCCTTTGAGCAAAAAAAAAATATATTTTGCTTGCATAGATTTCTTAGAAAAACACAACAAAACTACAGGTGATGCTGAAATCCCTGGTTTATGCGGTGTACATCTAACCTACTTTAGAGTACAGGTATGGGATCCATTATCCGGAAACCTGTTATCCAGGTTTAATTAATGTTTAAATATTTTTTTAGTAAACTTAAGGTATGGAGATCTGGATGATGGAAAAAACCCTTATCCAGAAAGCCTCTGGTCTCAACATCCTGAATAACAGGTCCCATACCTGTATTTTTGTAGCTCCAGTTGGACACAGATCCTATAGTTCTGGGGGCTTTGTGTCACATTGCTCAGGAAATACACAAGTGGGCCAACAGTCACTGTGCCACTATATCAATTAGTGGTTGCTGAATCTCAGACTGTATCCATGGGTCAACTTTAAAATGACTAGGTGATAATTTTGGTGCTAGACCTGTTCTTGAAAAACAGCCTGTTTAACACTGATGCAATGGCGGATGAAAAAGAGCTTTGCACCATAAAACTGGCAATTACAGAAGTGAACTGCATAGTTTTATGTCATGGACAAACACAGATACAGTATTTAATGCTTGCTTCTGGGTTATTGCCAAACCGTAACAACACCTAAATATGAACCCCTGTGCTATAAATGTCGAACTTCAGCCCTAACAGGAGATGAAACTATTTGTTCTACACAACTCCTTAGGCCAATATTTTGTCCATTTGTCCAAGTTCACTTCAGCTAAACTGAAATGTTTATGTGGCTTTCTATAAAATGCCTTTAAAAAATCTATGTAGACCAAATCTACTGAAACAAAAGTGTCAAGCTTTCTACTTCTCTTTCTTTCTCATTTTCTACTTTCTACTACCTCATGAAAAGTAAGTATGTTTACTGATTATTTTATTGGATATAACTTTGCAAATAATAATCCTACATGTGAAATTGTAAAAACCTTAAAGGGGTTGTTCACCTTTGAGTTAACTTTTAGTATGATGTAGAGAGGGATATTCTGAGACAAATTAAATTTTTTATTATTTGAGATTTTTGAGTTATTTTGCTTTTTATTCAGCAGCTCTCCAGTTTGCAATTTCAGTCATCTGGTTGATAGGGTACAAATTACCCTAGCAACCATGCATTGATTTGAATAAGCAGCTGGAATATGAATAGGAGAGGGACTGAATAGAAAGATGAATAATAAAAAGCAATAACAATACTTTTAGCCTTACAGAGCATAGAAAGACTTGTGGGCTGAGCCTGTATTGCCATTTCAACTATTGAAATTAGATTAATTCCTCTAGCAAATATACCAGAAAACTAGTCTGCCTTGCATCACAAAGCTACAAGCAGCACTGTTTTTCAAGAAAGTTGCTTCGGGCTTAATATAGTGAACCATTTCACCTCATTATTTCCCAGTATTTGCCAGGACTAGCAATTAACTTCTTCATTAAGTTACAGAACGCCACGTAAAATCTTGCATATGTCTAAAGCTGTGTAATGACTTTATGCAAATGTAAGATAAAAACAAGCTTAATTTCTCACCCATTAAAAAATGCATTCATTTGCACTGCAGCTTCATATAGACAGCAATCATGGTGCAACAACATGCAAGTAATATATCCATAATGATTCACATAAATACATTTTGGCTGAAAAATTGCCTCACCAAGAACATAGATGGCCCAGGGGCTACAAGTCCCAAGCCCCACTCTTAATACTGCTTTCCATAACAGGAATCACATCATACCAAATAAAATATAATTTTGATGGAATATTTTGATTTCATTAAAACCACAGATCTATCTTGAGATGATTTGCAAATACACAATGTATCAAATCTAAAACCCATTACAATCCGAATAATACACACACGTTATCCTCCTTAAGAACGCCACGTAAAATCTTGCATATGTCTAAAGCTGTGTAATGACTTTATGCAAATGTAAGATAAAAACAAGCTTAATTTCTCACCCATTAAAAAATGCATTCATTTGCACTGCAGCTTCATATAGACAGCAATCATGGTGCAACAACATGCAAGTAATATATCCATAATGATTCACATAAATACATTTTGGCTGAAAAATTGCCTCACCAAGAACATAGATGGCCCAGGGGCTACAAGTCCCAAGCCCCACTCTTAATACTGCTTTCCATAACAGGAATCACATCATACCAAATAAAATATAATTTTGATGGAATATTTTGATTTCATTAAAACCACAGATCTATCTTGAGATGATTTGCAAATACACAATGTATCAAATCTAAAACCCATTACAATCCGAATAATACACACACGTTATCCTCCTTAAAACATCAAAACATCATCATTATACATTACAGTATATTAATTCCATACATATCAGAAGTCATTTTAAAACACTGTTGCTCATTAATCTACAATGTATATCAAATATGTAGTATAATGACGCAGTTTATGATACAATTGCTTTTATACATTTTTACCACTATAACAACAAACTTAAAGGGGACCCGTCACCAAACAAAAATTATTCCAAATCCTATTTTATCACATTAGTGAAGCAAAATTAACTTTAATTACACTATATAAATTATTTGAATCTTGTTTCCTTCATTCTGGGAATTCATAATTATAGCAAGCAGGCAGGAGCCATTTTGTGGACACTTTTATTAAGACAAGCCTTGCATCATCTCAAAATCTTGTTTGTGCACCAGAATGGAGGACCTGCTGTCCATTCCTATGCCCTGGCTACACAATTAAATGGTAAAGAGAGAGGGGGAATATGGGGAGTGCATTGACATCTAGTTATTGCTGAATGAAAAGAGAGGCATAGAGGAGGGGCAGGCAATATTTGATTGATAGCTGAGATTTTTAAATCAGCTATGAACACTTTAATAAAAAAAAGAATTTGGATTTAATGTTTAATTTGAAAAGGACTTTTATTATACAGCTTATGATGTCTGGGTGACAGGTCCCCTTTAATGATGTCTATATAAAACATCTTAAAGGAAAACTATACCCCCAAAATAAATACTTAAGCAACAGATAGTTTATATCAAATTAAGTGGCATATTAAAGAATCTTACCAAACTGGTATATATATATATATATATATATATATATATATATATATATATATATATATATATATATATATATATATATTTAAGTAAATATTGCCCTTTTACATCTCTTGCCACCATTTCGTGAAGGTCTGTCTGTGTGCTGCCCCATAGATCACCTGACCAGAAATAGTACAACTCTATAACAGGAAGACATGTGAAAGCATAAGTCATAACTCTGTTAATTGGTTTATGTAACCTAACATCTATGGTTTGTTTGTGTGCACCGTGAATCCTAGGATCCCAAGGGACGCCCTTATTTTTTTTTAAATGGCAATTTTCTATTTATGATTACCCAATCGCACATACTACTAAAAAAGTATATTATATGAAAATGGTTTAATTACAAGAAGCAGGGTTTTACATATGAGCTATTTTATGCAATATATTTTTATAGAGACCTACATTGTTTGGGGGGTATAGCTTTCCTTTAAATCAGAATGAGCCCTAGTGGTTGATGGGTGCATAACATAAAGATCCACTTTACCTCAGTATGCAGCTGCTTGTCTGTGACCATACAGTAAAGGATATGAAAGCTTGTACCACAGAACACATAATGCGCCTTCTGGCTGCACATTTATACATACCCACTGCATGTAACCATGTATTGATCCTCTTTTGATCCTCTCACTCTAAAACATACTAGGGCACAATAATGACTGTAAATTCTGTGATGGTGCCCTCCTTGTTACATAACAACAAGTATCCTTAAATACGTTATTATTATATTAAAATGGTACTCATATTAGAGGGGTAGTTCACCTTTAGATTAACTTTTAGTATGATGCAAATGGTGATATTCTGAGACAATTTGCAACTGGTCTTCATTTTTTATGAGTTTTCACTTATTGAACTTGCTCATCAGCTTTCCAGTTTGGTATATCATCAGCTAAAAACTTGGTTGTTTCCGGATGGCACCAGGAAAGGCTGTATTACTTGTGCTGTCCATTCAACAACTATCAGTATATAAGCTATCACCTTCCCAACTGGCCAATGCAGTATACCTCTTTATGACAAGAGCTACAACTGGTTGAGCTTATTAATATGTAAGACGCTAGCAATCTATTAAATGCTTACCTCTGTGGTGGTTGTGAGCAAATTGCCACTTTGGAGGCTCAAGTTAGAGCAACAAATTGCAACACTGCGGTCGATTGACAATCTTGAAAAGAGTCTTTTGCTCACTGAGCAGGACCTAGCAGGGTCATATAGTTTGGGGGGAACAGAACAGCAGCAGGATGTTGAGGCAGCTAGCTGGGTGACAGTTAGAAAATCTAAGGTGGGCAAAAGGAAAATGGAGGCTGATCCGGAGATTATACATTGCAACAAATTTGCCAGATTGTGTGAAGATGATGGGAGTATGAACTCTGGATTGGCAATTCTAGATGGGGCTGATCTCTCTAACAGACCAGTTTCTCTAGTAGTGGTGGGGAGGAGAGTAGAGTCAGGCCTAAGCAGATTGTGGTTGTAGGGGACTCAATTTTTAGGAAAGTGGATAGGGTAATTTGTCGTCCGGATTACTACAACCGAACAGTTTGCTGTCTACCTGGTGCCAGGGTTTGGCATATGGTTGATCGGATAGACAAATTATTGGGTGGGGCTGGGCATGACCCAGCTGTCTTAGTGCATATCGGTACTAATGACAAAATAAATGGTAGATGGAAGACCTTAAAGAGTGATTTCAGGGATCTAGGCTCTAAGATCAAGGAAAGGTCTTCCAATGTCATCTTTTCTGAAATTTTGCCCGTGCCACGTGAAAGTTTAGGAAAACAGCGGGAGTTTAGGGAGCTAAATGCGTGGCTCAAGTCTTGGTGTAGGAAGGAAGGGTTTGGGTTCCTAGAGCACTGGGCTGATTTTTCGTTGGGGTACAACCTATACAGTCGTGACAGTTTGCACCTCAATGGAAGGGGGTCCGCGGTGCTAGGGGAAAGAATGGCTAAGAGGTTGGAGGAGTGTTTAAACTAGGCAAGAGGGGGGTGAGATAAAGAATTATGGGGAAGCTAGGGTAGACAGTGGGGTTAGTAAGGGGTCATGGGGGAGGAGTGAGTGGGGCATACAGTTTACCAGCAAAGGAGGTCCCTCTGTTACAAGGAAAACAGAATAATACTAATTTAACATATAATTCTCCACCACGTAATGTAAATTTCAAAAGTAAAAGTAGTAACCTCCGCTGTATGCTGGCAAATGCACGGAGTTTGTCAGGTAAAATGGGAGACCTATAATTAATTGCATGCTCTAAAAATTATGATATAATTGGTATCACTGAGACCTGGTGGGATGAAACATGTGACTGGATTGTGAATTTAAATGGTTACCCCCTTTTTAGGAGGGACAGAGGGATTAAAAAGGGTGGAGGAGTGTGTTTGTATGTAAAGCCTGAATTACAGCCATGCGCTAAAGAAATAACAATAGCTGGCACTGGTGAGGGTGTAGAATCACTCTGGGTAGGGATTTTGACTGGGCAAAAGGTAACAAAAATAATTATCATTGGTGTATGCTAGAAACCACCTCGTATAAGTGTCGAGTATGAAGCCCAGCTACTCTTGCAGATACAAGCGGCTTCACAGCTGGGTCAAGTTGTTGCTATGGGTGACTTCAATTATCCAGACATTGACTGGGGTTATGGGGTTGCTAAAACAGGAAAAGCTAGTAGGTTTGTAAATATGCTGAATGACAACTTTTTATTCAAGCTCGTTCAAGAACCAACTAGTAATAACTCTCTTTTGGACCTTGTAATAACTAACAATACTGAACTCATCTCTAACATTTGTGTGGGTGAGCATTTAGGGAATAGTGATCATAACATGGTCTCCTTTGAGATTCTGTTGCAGAAGCAATTCTATAAGGGAGTAACTAAAACACTAAATTTCAGACGTGCAAACTTTGACAGTATAAGGGCATCTCTGCAACATATTAAGTGGGAACTGCTTTTCACAGGGTTAAACACAGAACAAAAATGGGAAGTCTTTAAAATGCTGCTTAATAAATATACTTGTCAGTATATTCCACTTGTAAGCAAGGAACGTCGTTGTAAAGCAAAACCTTTTTGGTTTAATAGAAGCATTGGTGTTGAGGTGGGTAAGAAAAGACGTGCTTTTAAGGCTTTCAAGTTAGCGGTACAGCCGAAAGGTACAAGGAGGCCAATAAATCATGCAAAGAAGCTATAAGGCAAGCTAAAATTGATATAAAAAAGGATATTGTAGCAAGCAGTAAAATAAATCCAAAATGATTTTTTAAATATGTTAATAGTAAAAAAATGAAGCAGGAAGGGGTGGGACCCTTACTATCAGAGGGGGGTCAGCTGGTTGATGAAAACAAAATAAAAGCGCAGATTCTGAACTCATATTTTTCATCTGTCTACACAAATGAGGAGCCAGTAAGTGAAGGTTTCCTTCTTAATAGTACCAATTCTAGTAATACAACTAATGATGCATGGTTCACACATGAAGAAATTCAAAAGAGACTAGAACATGTTAAGATTAACAAAGGTCCGGGGCCAGATGGTATTCATTCCATAATACTATGAGTTTGTGCCAGCATGGTTTTATGCGTAATAGATCTTGCCAGACTAACTTAATTTCTTTTTATGAGAAGGTAAGTAGAGACCTCGATTCTGGGATGGCAGTGGATGTGATTTACTTAGACTTTGCTAAAGCATTTGATACAGTGCCACACAAAAGGTTACTGGTTAAATTAAGGAATGTTGGCCTGGAACATAGTATTTGTACCTGGATAGAGAACTGGCTAAACGATAGACTACAAAGAGTGGTGGTAAATGGAACATTTTCTAATTGGACCAGTGTTGTTAGTGGCGTACCGCAGGGCTCTGTACTAGGTCCCTTGCTTTTCAACTTGTTTATTAATGACCTGGAGGTGGACATTGAAAGTACTGTTTCTATTTTTGCAGATGATACTAAATTGTGCAGAAATATAGGTTCCATGCAGGATGCTGCCACTTTGCAGAGTGATTTGTCTAAATTGGAAAACTGGACAGCAAAGTGGAAAATGAGGTTCAATGTTGATAAATGCAAGGTTATGCACTTTGGCAAAAATAATATAAATGCAAGTTATACACTAAATGGCAGTGTGTTGGGAGTTTCCTTAAATGAGAAGGATCTAGGGGTATTTGTAGATAATATGTTGTCTAATTCTGGGCAGTGTCATTCTGTGGCTACTAAAGCAAATAAAGTTCTGTCTTGCATAAAAAAGGGCATTAACTCAAGGGATGAAAACATAATTATGCCTCTTTATAGGTCTCTGGTAAGGCCTCATCTGGAGTATGCAGTGCAGTTTTGGACTCCAGTCCTTAAGAGGGATATAAATGAGCTGGAGAGAGTGCAGAGACATGCAACTAAATTGATTAGAGAGATGGAAGACTTAAATTATGAGGGTAGACTGTCAAGGTTGGGGTTGTTTTCTCTGGAAAAAAGGCGCTTGCGAGGGGACATGATTACACTTTACAAGTACATTAGAGGACATTATAGACAAATAGCAGGGGACCTTTTTACCCATAAAGTGGATCACTGTACCAGAGGCCACCCCTTTACACTAGAAGAAAAGAACTTTCATTTGAAGCAACGTAGGGGGTTCTTCACAGTCAGGACAGTGAGGTTGTGATGGCTGATTCAGTTAATGCCTTTAAGAATGGCTTGGATGATTTTTTGGACAGACATAATATCAAAGGCTATTGTGATACTAAGCTCTATAGTTAGTATAGGTATGGGTATATAGAATTGAATTAAAAGTAGGGAGGGGTCTGTGTATGGATGCTGGGTTTTTTCATTTGGAGGGGTTGAACTTGATGGATTTTGTCTTTTTTCAACTCAATTTAACTATGTAACTATGTAACTATATACCCAACAAAAACTTTTTCAGTACATAAAATGAAGACATGCCTTACTTTCCAACTTCACATGCCTTTGTGTTACATATAGGGGGACCAAAGCATGCAACAGCAAATGGTTTAATGGTTTACATATTCCCTTTACTATACTATACCAGAAATGGAACAAAGACATAACTAACCCCCAAAATAATTTTTCCATCTAAGAGCAGGCATAATCCATTAATTCCTTTAAATCACAGAAAACCTTGGTGGTCCAGAAAACCTGCAAATGCAAAATTAGGTTATGCAGGTGACACCATTCCCTTTCCTACACATATGATAGGAGGGGATACAAAACATGAGCAAATGGCCTTGGAAGCACCTTCTATATGGGAAACAGTGGTCTTCTGCTTGATCTCTTCATTCTCAATCTGTTGATGAGCGTGACTATAAGTCATTTGGAGTTTAGTTTTGGGAAGCTATTGAATACACTGTCAAAAAAATTGTTGTTAGGCACCTACATTTCTGAACACAACCCACTTCAAAGATTTCACACTATTAAAACAGCCAGAAAAACTTTAGCCTCTATCTCTCATCTCTATGGAAACAGCTACAAAGCCAGATAAGTTCAGCATACTCCACTGCACAGTGCTCACAGAGTGCTGCTAGTTACAGAGATGCATGATAGAAAGGCGTGGGAAATGGTGTATTATATAATTTGTGTATACTAAGGGGGTTGGGAGTTGTGTGTCTGAGCATCTGTGCATTAATTAAATAGCTTTGTAATATCTGTTTAGTTAAAGGGAATCTTAGTATTTATAGGTGTTTTCTGAAGCATGATAAGTACCCATACACAAAAACAAAAGGGTAAAATATATGGGATAATTAAAATGGAAGGTTAGTACTGTACATTCATAGCAGAAAAGGGAGTAACTACAGAGCAAGCAGACCCTGACACTATTAAAAATCCCAGGAGGTGCAGGCGCTTTGTAAGGCACTGACTGATGCTAAGAAACATTGAACATGCCTAGTGCATGTTTTGTTCTTTTTCAAAGTTCGATGCTGAGTAATACTCCATTACTATGGAACTGTGCAAGCCCATTAGTCCAACTGTCAGACACGTGATTTGGGGGTAATTAGATGAACAAATTAAAGCTAAGTAACTTTAAAAATCACTAGGCATACTGTAATTCATTATATATAAGTGGAACCACAAAAAAACTGTTTAAAATGAGGAGAACATTAAATTAGGACATGCTGAATTGAGGTTTCACTGCATTTATATTGTACTATGAATAGTGTAATCTATTTGGTCAGGTGGAAGAATTGATTTGTAGGACCATTGCACGCAGCGGACAGTTGTTTTTAAATCAAGGGGTCTATTTATCATGCTGCATAAAAAGAGTGAAACATTACTGGTGATGTTGCTCATAGCAACCAATCAGAACTTTTCTTTTTTTTTTGTTAAAAGTTTTTATTTGACATTTCAATTAAACATTACATAGCAAAAACAAGATAGAAACAGAAAGAGAAAAAAGAGAGGAAAAGGGAAAAGAAGCCCACATGGCCACGAGAAGTCTAACTAGGTGTGGTTAACCTTTCAGGCCCTGGAGTGTTATGTTCTGACCAGAGGCCCCAGTTCCCTTCAGATTTTCCAGGGCACCCATGTGCTATGTATACCAATGTTTGTTTGGCCAAGGAATCATTTACTATTTTTTTCCAGTAACCCAGTATGGGGGGAGACAACGATTTCCACTGAAGTTGTATTGCTTTCTTGCCATAATGAAAAAGTTGCAGGTAGCAATGTTTAGTATAGCTACTCATAGGTTGCTTTTCCATAATGCCCAGAAGACACAAACTGTAGGACAGAATATTGGGAAGATGGAGTTTATGCTCTAAATATGCTTAAAAACTTTCCTCCAAAAACCTCCATATCAGGGGGCATTCCAAAAAAACATGGTTGTACCCACTTTGTTAATGAATCATATCTTTGCTTTTTTTTCTAACTGAAGAAAAGGGAAAATTGTTTACATACTAACAGTAATTTTCCTTTCCTAGCCACTTTATATGTCAACATAAACACTGGGTAGGCTCCCTGCCCCCACTCCGAACCAGAAAGTCCCTCCCCTATCAACCTATAAAAACACCCCCCCCCCTCCTAGGGCCAGCAGTCTAATACTTTAGTCCAAGAAGGGAGGGTATGTTGACATATAAAGTCGCTAGGAAAGGAAAATTACTGTTAGTATGTAAACAATTTTCCCTTTTCCTAGCCACTATATGTCAACATAAACACTGGGATGTACCCAGCAATATAAAAAGAACAGGGTGGGAAATTAAATAACAACTCAAACAATGCTTAGAAGGTTTAATTCGAGTTAAATGACTGAAATACTCCAGAAGCAAAATCCACCGCTGTCTGCCTCACATTAAGACGATAATGGTTCATGAAGGTTCTAGCCGAACTCCAAGAGGCTGTCTGACAGATTTGATCTACCGGAACTTTTGCCACTGCTGCCCAGGATGTGGCCACCGCCCTTGTAGAGTGAGCTTTAATCCCTGCGGGAGCCAGCTTGCCTTGTAATTGGTATGTTTTGAGATCAGGATAACCAGCCATCTGGAAATAGTAGAAGAAGAGGCAGCCAAACCTTTCCTTGTTCCTGCTGGGATGACAAATAGTCTATTTGATTTTCTGAAGTGTTGTGTAGAATTCAAATAATGCTTAAGTGCCCTAACTGGATCCAAATTTAAGAACAGAGGATCTTCCGTGGTAGCAGAGCTAGCCGATAGAACTGGAAGGATAATCTCTGATTCCAAATGAAATGTAGAGACAACTTTTGGTAAGAAGGAAACATCCGGTCTTAAAATGACTTTGTCTGGTAGAACGGATATATTTTTGTGGTACATGGAAAGGGCTTGCAAAAAACTGACTCTGGCTGCTGAGGCTATCGCCACTAAAAATAGAGTCTTTAAGGTTAGATTCCAGACAGAAATTTTATCCAGAGGCTCAAAGGGGGAAGACACTAAGGATTTTAGAACAAGAGGTAATTCCCATGTTGAAGAAAAAGACCTATTTGGAGGTCGCAATTTTAGTGTTGCCATAAAAAATCTCTTAATGACTGGGTTTTCTGCCCATCACACTCCCGTCATAGCCGATAATGCTGACACATGAACCTTCAAAGTTCTATATTGTAAACCCTTGTCCAAACCTTTTTGTAAAAAATCCAAAATCTGTGGTAAATCTGGAACAGATTCCTCCAAACCATTCTGATTTTGCTCCACCAAAAACCTCTCCCATATTCTATAATACGTTTTTGAGGTACATACCTAGCTCTAGGGACAGTTTTACTTGAGGCAGCGGAATCCATATCCTGGTGTGCTGTCTACAAAAATAATAGTCGAAATGACTTAACATAAACAGCCTTAATAAAATCAAAAGACTAATAGGTAACCAAATACCTGAATTCCAAAAGGATCGACTTTGTCCTTCTCCTCAAAGGGCCTTCCTGCAGGCAAACAAACAGAAGAGCCTGTACTGAAACCGTTGCTATTTAACAGAAAAACATGCCTCGAAAAAGCGCTGGCGAAAATACAAAATTGCCAAATGGCGCCTGCGAAAAAACGCCGCCGCCATGTTGCTCAAGGGCATAACCTGTACTGTGCGCCTTTGAATGACGTCACTTCCGGTTGCGCTGACCAGAATCGGCTCCATGATGAAGGTGGCAAAACAGAGACAAAAAATAAACAGGAGAAAAAGGGACCCCACTGCACCATTAACCCCCTTCAAGGAGATTAACATAGTGTGCCTCAGGCTCCAAAGAGAACCCAGAAGGTACCAAACGTTTGAGGACGAATGGGTAACACCTTCTTCACAATCCAACAGTCCTTCAGGAGTGCTTAAGGATAAAACCTGACTGCCCGAAACAGGAAGACCCCTGCCTAATAAGCAGCTGCAGGTATGAAAGAATCCATTGAAGAGCTAGATAGAAAAAAACTCGGAAAAATTTTTTTGACGACGGCGAATTTTTTAAGCGAATTTTCGTAGGCGTTTCGCGAATTTATTCGCTGGCGGCGAATCGGGCAAATTCGCCGCAAATTCGCGCCTGCCGAATAAATTCGCCCATCACTATAGGAAATCTAATTGCTGATTGGTTGCTCTAGGCAACATCACCAGTATTGCATTACTCCACTTTTTACACAGCATGATAAATAGACCCCCAAATGTACTTGTTGATGTCCTCGTAGGTGAGAGAATGGTTCCTTGGAAGTTACTTTGTATTCAGTCACACTATGTCCAACACATAAACTAACAAGCAAATGGTCTAACTTTTTTTGCCTGGAAAATTGATGGGAAATTATTATATAACTGGATAATTAAAAAAGAAAACACTCTGCATTGCTGCTGAAAAGTTCTCCAGTGTAGCAATGTTGCAATGCTATTAGTCAGATACACAGACAGGCCTGTACCCAGCATTGGCAATATGTGGCATAACTAAGCTCAGCACCCTTGAATATTATAAACATATATAGTGGGCAGGCATGTGATATTCGATTAAACCAATGGAAGATTGAACAGGCCCAATGTACAAGGATGTACTAGGTGACATCCTTGTGGGTGAAAAGATATTTTGTCGCATTGGGTCATATTGTGTCCAAACTTACAGAACACCAAATAACGGAACTTATATATAAAATATATACTGATTATATGCTGAGGCATGAGTTATTGCTCCTTGTTTATTAACTTAGTGCAAAGCCCTGTGAAAAGTCTCATATGGCACAACAAATTTTACTGACATGCTGGAAAGTTTACTTGCTGTATATGACTTACTACACTCTGAGTTATATACAACCAATGCAACTTTTAACAATGTCCCTATTTTTTGATCATAAAGTAAATTGTGCCTTCCAATCTGATTCTGTGCATATCCAAGTCTGGTGCTGCGGGAGTAGCCAAGTCCTACTTGAAGTAGCTGGTAATAACTGGTAACCTATGGTAATGCATATCTACAATGTGCACATTTGTGAAATAGGGAGGCAAACCCCAGAAATTTGATGCCTGGTGATATGCCGTAGCTTTTAAATAACTCAATTTGAAAAATACGAAGTTACTTGAATCTATATTGGAAGAAATCTGCAGTGCACTCAGTGCATGTTGTATATACACAATAAACATTATTGTGTGTGGTTTGTAGTGTTTTTATAATTAGAAATTATCAGGTTGTGTGCACTTTATGGAAACTAGGCTGCACAGCCGTGCAAGGGCTTTACACACAGAGGTCTGTTTAATAGAAAATCTCCTGCATCTTTTTACATCAGTTCATTATACAGAGAAATTTGTCCCTTGCTTCTGTCCGTTGCTCTCCACCCTTACCTTCTCTTTGCATGTCCTCTATTTGTGAATATCACAGAGAGGCAGGAATGTAAATTGCCAACATAGACTATGTGATGAATTCCTGCATTCTAGTTCCAGGCTTCTCCAAAAAAAATTTTGCAGCAGCATAATTGCACATTTTGTAGATCACAAACTAGTGAAAATTCTTTAAACGTCAAAATGTGCACATCATATAATTGTTACAAAACAGTAACATGTATAATAAGAGGCATTCAACAGAAAGTGCTTGGTATACATGGTTTTACTCTGTTATTGGTGGCATGCTTTTCATAGTAGGTTACATGTATAATAGACATAGTACACTACATTATTTTCTATAAAATAGTGTTTTGTATGGATCAGACCTCACAGAGAACATATGGGCTGGCTGCACTCTGTTAGCTATGGCAGAATTTTTCAGTACAACCCTGATTTCCAAGTGGCAGACAGGGTACATATAAAATATCAGTACCTGTGCACACATTACGAGTGTGAATAAGTAAGTGTAATTTACACTTTTAATCCACTGTGGGTATATACTGGAATGAGATGATCTAAATTGCAGACAGGATTGTCTAAAGTTACGGTCCCTGCAGGCAAGTTAAATTGAAGAAGAACCTTATCTTTTTGAAAGGCACTCTACACTAAAAATTCAATTTATGAAGATTTCCTGGTGCTAGGATTTAAAACTGATGTCCACAATTTAACCCCTCATCTACTGTTGGAATAATAATCTCAGCATCCCCTGAAATCTTGGGAAGAATGTATCATACAAAGCGCAAGTCAACAACACCTGAAGATCTTTAGGGATGACACAACTGTATTATATGAAACGTGCTTAGCCCTAGAAATAAAACCCTACAGAACAAAGCAAAAGTGTTTTAATACCACATACTGCACACAATACAGATGAGGAGAACTACATGCGCTATCCTGATACATGTCTACAGCCTAGAATTATCATAGAGAAAAACATTAAGAATTGCAGCATATTTACCTTAAGATCTGGCGGCTTGTTGCGGGTGATGGATGGGGGGCCTTGGCTGATAGCTGTGCCAGCAGATCCAAGGTCCGCTTGGGCAGGGCTATCTGTGCCTCGCACCTCCATGGGAGTGAGTGGTTGGGCATCCTGTGCACCCACTTCCTCGGGATGCAAGTCGTCTGACTTACAGCTCTTCATATTGCAAGGGTGATGATGGTGAGGTTTAAAAAAAGAATAAAGAAGCAAGGCAAAGGGAGGAAGGTAATTAAGGGTGGGAGGGTGAGAAGAATGAGAACAGGTAAAACGAGGGCAAGGGAAGAGGAGAAGGGTATAAGGTCAAATCAAATTCGCTATCACAAAAATGTCATCATTCACAGATAAACTGCTGTACACACACAAACGACCTACACACAGGTACATGACTGCATAGACTGACAGGATAACACATTTTCCCACAGTGTTTATTTAATAGGACAGCACACAGTGTCACACTACACATTTACACTCACACATAAGAGGACACACACAGCAGACGCCAATCCTACATGATGAGCTTAATAGCTTGATATACACACGCTACACCCAGTCCCAGCACAGATCCACCCAAACTCTCACATACGAGCACACATGCCCGCGAAGAACCCATGATAAAAACTAATATTTATACATTGCAATCAACAAACCAGCGCACAATAAAGCATCCTTACACAGCGCGCGCTCCCACACTCATACTAAGGGCGTGCACGCTACAAGCTCGGTCACAGCCGCAAGGCTGGGAGAGTAAGGTTAGTGAAGGGCCCCGTCCTTTAATTCATTCTTCACGACAACCCCTTCCCCAGTCTTCCTGCTACCCGGGGCCCCGGCATCTACGTCCGTACTTCTCCCTGCAGAGACTGGGGTGACCAAGGCTCAACCTAACACTATAGCCGATGGACGCCGCTTCTAACAAACAGCAAGAGCGGATTTTGATAGCTCGAGCCAATCAGACATCGGGGATGGACCAGAACCCTTTTCAAGGTGGGTTGTAGCGCGGGGAGCTGTCACAGAAGGTGGTGCTGCAGGGGATGCAAGGTGCTGTGTAGAGTAGTGACCCGCACAGCAGCCCGTCACTGCTTTGTAAAAATAATGCTGCTGAGTCGGACGGGACCACCTATTTCTGTTGGGATCGTGCACATGCTGCTCTGCTCTTGTTAGGAAATTGAATTATCCCATTGATGACTTTGCATCACCTTTAAGAATGAAGAGACTTGTGTTCAAGATATTGCAGTGCTATTTGCTAAATTAAGGTTTGATACTTTATTTGTGGGTTTTCGACATGCGGGTGCAACAAACTGGTGGGTACGGGGTTGACGAACAGCAGCGGGCCTAGGGGCATCTGCTATGTAAACCCAGCCCTGCCCTTTCATGTATTTGTATAGCCATCCAGCCATCTGTCTAGAACTGGTGGATATGTCAATGTGCTGACAAATCATTTATACAAAATTACAGCTTGTAAAAGTAAGTTACCTCTTAGATATTGGTCTATAAATCCACTATGGCTGTAATACAATCATAGGAGTAAAATTTACCCCTAGAGACCAATAAATGCAATGATTATAGATTCTGCACTAGATATAAACTACAACATTTATTCTGTAGTTCAGCAATATTTACCATGTATTCCACACTCTTAGTTAACTGATGACAATACATAGGGAATAAATTATGTAGCATTAATCTATAACTTATATATGTTGGAGTTCTTGATATATACTTTATAAATATTTTACCCTTAAGAGTACAGTATGAAGACATTTTGCTGCTTGTTTTGTTTTCAGATGAACTTCCTTATCGCAACATTCTGTTTTGCAAGGTAACATAAACTGAAGACAAGCTCTCAAGCAAGGTATAATTTGTCAATTTTAATTTCATTACTGTAGCTCTGCATATTTCTATTTAAATCACTCTTTTTTTTAAATCAGAAGCATTCAATAATGTAGTCACTTGGAACAACAGAAATGTAGTTGGATAGTCTAATCTTTTGAATAATTAAAACAATTGTTTATAATTGATGACCTTTCCTGCACTTTAGTCTTCAACAACGCATGGTGTTGTTGTGGGCCCTGCTTGGTGATACATATTTATATTTTGCATTTACTACTAAATTAGTCTGCAAATTAACTATATTTTATCCATTTATTTATTTTTGCATGCACTATAGCTCTAGCTTATAACTGATCAAACATACACCAATATATAATTCATTTTGTGAATATAACCACTTAACTACTGTATGTTGACCTTTATGTATGCATTGGTCCCCCTGCATATTGGTTAAGTTGGTCAAATTATGGTTTCAAAACCAATAAAAAGTGGTAAAATATGCAATGCCATAAAAATAATGATGCATTAGTGTCAGGAACTCCCTGGGTTCAAAGCATAGGCCTGTTCTATTTTTGCCACTGCCCCTCCTGCTTGAGCCACAGGAGGCAGTGTGTTCTCTGACAAAGTGTCTTCTCTGACGCTGCTTCCATGTTGGTCTTCCCTGAACCAAGCCACCTGTCCAGCCGAACGCAATAGCATGTTAACGGACTGTTTAAGCCTACTTCCCTTTCTTTTTCTTTTCAAATTCTTTTTATTGAGTTTGCAATAAAATATGAATAATTTACATAGCTTTTTGATAATCACAAGCGTATGGCTATGCAGAAACATGTATATGTAATTCAAAAAGAATTTGTACAATATCAACCATACACATTGGAACAAAAAAAGTTAAAACAAATACAAATATAAATATATAAATAGACCTGTACTTTCCATATAGCTCAATATTTACAAAATAAAATTAAAGACTCAATCAAGAAGATTTAGATAAGATAAACAATGCATTTTTGTGAAAGGGCTTAGTCTTTAAATAAAATAACTAGTTTTCTTCATCTTTCCCCATAAGTTTGTGAATGAATTTTCTTTTAGCATCATCAAGAGTTGCAATATAAAAAGACCATCTACGTTCAATCCTATTCCTCTGAGATAATTCATCAACTCTGTATCTAATGATCTTGGATACATAAATTGTATAAATATGAAAATACATCTTTCAACTGTGGGGAATCATCTCTAATCCAACATAAGAAAATAGATTTCTGGGAAGCTGCCAGGACTAACCAGCAATAGTCAAATATTTCGGTTGAAAATTTGGAAATTTTATTTGCCTCCAGAATGGAGTCCTTCAGACCCAATAAAGCAAAATGTGGATTTAATACAATATCTGACTTAATAGACTTTTTAATAAAGCAGGTAACATACTCCCAAAACTGTTTAATAAATGGGCACGACCATATATAATGAAAAAAATCAACATTTTGCTCTCTACACTTAGGACAATAGGAAACCTTCTGAGAGTCCATAGAGTTCTGGAATAATATTCCATATCCAAGATGAGTAAATCGATAATGTTGATCTCTCCAACCCTCAGAATTTACATATTTCCTGAAATTTTGGAAGGATCTCAAAAGGTCTTTAGATGTTACAATAGTTTCCAAAAAGGAAGTCCATTTAGCTGATGAATTGACAAATGGATCTTTAACCTTGGAAAGTTTACTAAGTAAATGCGATGATATCAAAGGAATACTATTAAGACTAGGTCATCCGATAATTGCAATATTGAATCGTAGAACTGATTATTTCTCAATTGCGACCTAGTTCTGCTTCCAATTAATGAAAACCCTTGTCTAATTTGTGAATAGATTAGTCTGTCTCTTTCTGAAAGGTTATATAACCCTTTAACTATTTCCCAAGAAAAGGGATTACCTGTATCTGGATCTACAATATGTCTAATTTGGGATATACCAAATTTTCTCCATTTATAAGAAAATTGATTACTTTGTTTTTTAGGAAAGCACTTCTTGCGTGTTAATTGGTTGGTTTAGTAAGTCTAATTGTACCTTAGATAATTTTGGAAAGTTAATCTTTGAAAGAAAATCCAAACAATCTTTAGTATTAGTATGTGAAGGGGAATAAACAGATTCAAAATAATTTTTGAAAATATTCACTATCTCCTTTGGAGAATTAGTTAATTGATTTAAACTATTTTTAAGAAGAATTGGCTTATGTGGTCTATTACCATTTTTTAATAAGTTAGCTAGAAATCAATTGGATTTATTATGCAAATTATTCCATTTAGCTTTATAATATATCATAGAAGTTTGATCTCTCAAATTAGTCCAATGTTTCAGATTTTCTAAAGATTCTTTATATCTTTCACTATTTTGTTTTGAGGGATGTATAATGAAATTCAAGTAAGCTTTCTTTTGTATTTCAGTATGAAGGAGAAATTCTTTATCTATTTTCCTTCTAAAATGAATTTTATAAGAAGTTATTTCTCCTCGAATAACCGCTTTCCACAAATCCCATAACAATGGAAGATTGTCTTGATGTTCAGCATTATCTTTTAGAAAAAGATTCCATCTTTCTTTTAACATGTTATTAAATTCTGGTTTATCTTTGAAAAAAGTGGGATAAGACCATGATACATACGATTTTGGGACAGGGCACAACTCTATTTCAATCAGGACTGGGGCATGGTCGGACAAGTTAATATTACCAATACTTGCAGATCTTGTTTTATTTAAGATATCAATTGACGAGAATAAATAATCAATTCGAGTTCCTATCCCATGAGGATGAGAAAAAAAAGTAAAATCCCTCTCTGTCGGATGTAGCATCCTCCAAAGATCTATTAATTTAGTTTGGTTTTCAAAATTCGACAATAATTTAGATTTCCTTAATGGTTGTTTTCGGACTAAACCACTTTTGTCTAAAGTCCATAAATAAGATTCATTAAAGTCACCTCCAATGATAAACCTATGTTGTGGATAAGATACAATTTTCTGAATTATCTGAGCATAAAATTCCTCTTTACCAGAATTGGGGGCATATAAAGAACCCATGTGCCATATTTTGTTTTGTAAAAGAACCTCAGCAATTACATATCTACCATCCGTATCGATTTCTGAATTAAGTATCTGAATATTCAAGGACTTATGAAATAAAAAATTTCTCCACCTTTCTTTTTAATGGCAGGAGAATAAACTATGTTTCCAACCCATCCTCTCCTCAATTTTTCAGATTCGCCTTCAGTAAGATGAGTCTCCTGAAGCATGACCACATCTGCTTTTAATCTTTTTCCTCTTAATGCATGAATTAAGCCCATTTACATTCCAGGTAATTACATTAAGCATTGTAACTTTGGAAAATGATATGTACTAATCTTATCATAGTGAATAATATTTGGCGAAGAGTCATGTAAAGAAAAATAATTAGGTCCGTTACAGGTCAAGTTGTTATAATAACTAAACCAATAGAATATTATCGTAAATATTAACTGAAAACTGGTAAAAAGTAAAACTTTTACAACAACAGATCTTAAATCTTGGTAGTTTCTTGAACTCAGCATTCTTGTACTGATACCTAGAAACCAAACAAAGTTAGTAAGGCAAAGCACAAAAAATAGAAACATATTGTTTAGTGACTTCACTTTTTTCCTGAAGAGAGAGAAAGTTTACACTCTCCTTCCAAGAAAAGTGACCGGGTGAAGTCTGCATCACTTTTTCTAAATGGTATTCATAACCTTCAATATATAATGCTAAATAACTTAAATAGTCATGTCCTCTAGTTCTGGTTTATCTTGTGAAATGGGGGATCTAGATCTAGATCGGGAAGGAGTCTTGTATTGCATTTGTTCGGTCTTTCTGTGGAGATGGATTCTGCTTTTCAAGTTGACCCACAAAATGTGTGGCATCCTTTGGATTCTCAAAGATGTGAGTTCCAGATGCAAGGTAAATTCTTAATATAGCTGGATAGGTAAGAGCAAACTTAATATTCAAGCCAATTAAGGACTGACAGACTGTAGTAAACTCTTTTCGTTTTTGAGACACCAAAATCGAGTAGTCTTGAAACAAAAGGATTCGATTCCCATCAATAACTAAGTTATGAGATTTTTTTGTATGACTGAAGTAACAATGTTTTTTAAGAATAGTCCAAAAACTTAGCAATAACTGCTCTTGGTTTAGTGGATAACTTCTCATTCAAAGGGCCAATGCGATGGACTCTCTCTAGTCTCATATTTGTTAAATTTTGATGTATTCCCAACTTTGTTGGGATGGTTACAGTTATAAGTGTGATAAGATCATTGACCTTGAAGGATTCCGGAATTCCTATAAATCTTAAGTTGTTTCTTATTGTCCTGTTTTCAAGGTCATCAACTTTTGACTGTAAATCTCGCGTTTTCTTTTCTAATTCCCCAACTCTCATAGAAGAAGAAATTGTATCATCTTGAATATCAGAAACCAAATTTTGTATCTCCAATAGCTGTCGGTTCTGAGAGGAAAGATTTTCATTTAAACTTTTAATAGAATTTTGCAATTGTCCAAGTGCTTTCTCAATGGCAGATTGGATGGCATTTTCAATTGTTGGATTGAGAAGTTTTGCCACTTCGACAGCTATGAGAGATTGTTCAGTAGCTGTAAAAGATTTTTGTTGTGTATTTTTAAGGGAACCATCACCTTCAGTATTTTTTTGATACTTTAATTTGTTTCTCTCATATGTTTTCCCATTACTTTTGGCAGAGAAAAGTGGGGTAGTGGGAGAAGTATCCATTTTGTTTTTATTCCTTCCTTATTTTCTAGTTGTTGCTTGTCCTTTCTTTTTTCTTCCCTCTTTTTTCCTTTTTTTCCTCCTTTTCCTTCCTTTGTCTTTTTTTTTCTTTATTTTTTTATCTTTTTTTTTTTCTCCTTTCCCTTTTCTTTTCCTTTATCTTTTATCCTTTTTATCTTTTATTTTCTATTTTCTATTTTTTTTTCCCCTTTTCCTTTCTTTTTTCTTTCTTTCCTCCTTATTCTCCCTTTTTCTTTTAAGTAACCAGCAAAATGGATGACAAAAAAGAAAAAAAAAACAAAAAAACAAAAACAAAAACTCAAGGTTCACACAAAAATTCGAAAAGACAAGAGTCTCAGCAGAAAGTTAACAAAAATCTCAAGTCACAGTCTCAAATATCATCTATAGTCTCTTAAGTGTTTTTTCTCTTTTTTCCTTTCTCTTTCCCCTTTTCTTTCCCTTTTTTAAATGAGAAACTTCGACTGAAAATTGAATCTCTTAGACAAACTATTCAGATGTTGCTGCTACAATAAAATGACGCCAAGTCTGTATCATTAGAGAAATTCTTGAGATAGGGAAATTGAAATCTTCACCAAAATCTATTCAGACTTGTTGCAAAGTATTGAGTTGTAATATAATTAGTTGCATATCACAATTTTCCACTTTGTGAAGTCAATTTTAGACTGTAACAAACTTTGTGTAAACAGGCAAGTCAAATATTACCACCAAAATGGCGCCAATTCCTTGAGATATAGAAAAATAAAATACAACAAAAAGTCAAAGTCAATCTCGAGTTGCAAACATATCTTGTATAAAATAAACTGTAGAAAAGTTATTCGTGAGGTAAATAGTTCTCCGGAGACTTAACCAAATTAAACTTTCCTCACATGAAACTGCGTCGCTCGTTTTGCAAGACTGCTGGGATAGTGTGAAAATGTCTTTAAAGACGTTTATATTTTAGTAGGTTTTAGTCTCAGACTTATCTTTCTCTTACTTCACAGTAATACAAGCTTCCGAATTCAGAATCCCTTAGTCGTGAGATAATGCAAACATAGTCTTGTATAAAGTAAACTGCAGAAAAGTTAAACGTGAAGTAAATATTTCTCCAGAGACTTGACCAGGATATTAGAAGTCACTGAGGGGTTCTGTGACCATATAAAGGCTGCAGACTGCAGGCTGAGTTATACAGGGAACTCGTATTATAAAGGTATAATATACCCCCTACTTTAAATTATAAGGATATTAGAAGTGGTTCTGTGAACAAATACAAGGGGACAGGGGGGTTCCATGGAATATGTGGCCCTTAATTACCCCCATCACCCACATGGACTGTATAACCCTGAGTGCCACCACCAACTTCTTTAAAGGTGTATTCACCTTTCACTTTCAGTATGTTATAGAATGGCTAATTCTAAGAAACTTTTCAATTGGTCTTCATTGTTTATTTTTTTTTTTAAACACAAATAATAAAAAAATGTAAACCAATTGCAAATTGCCTTAGAATATCCCTCTCTACATCATATTAACAGTTAATTTAAAGATGACCAACCCCTTTAATTTCATTTTGCATTTTACCCCCAAGACCTCTTAATTTCTGTCTGCTCCATTAAGTTTGCTGCCCCATTTTTTTTTATTACCTCTGGTTGAGCTATAATTTTTTTTTACTGGGATTGGGGTGGGAGTGCTTAAAATGAATTAATTAAAATTTGATTAAATTAATGAAATGCTCAGTGTTTTTATTTGATTAATAAAGTGTAACATGAATTTTTAATCAGTTAATGAATTCAACTACCCACTACTAAAAAAAACCCAGCCTTCCTCAAACAGCCACTCTCACTATAGGGGAAAGTGACGAAGAGGGGGAAATAGCCAGTGACATAAAAAAGAGTGTGGGTGAAAACTGTCTGACATGTTGCTACAGGCTTCTGTACGACCATAACTTACATTCTGCTGCATACACCAACCACTTTGCTGTGTATAAAACACTACTGACTTTGGCTTGCACTCAGGTGTCCTGTGAAAGAGTGTTCTCTAAGATGAAAATAGTAATTTAAGATCTATGATTGGACAGTAGTTTCTTGAATCCTTTCTGCTACTTAACATTGAAAGGGATATTGCCAATAATTTGATTTATGATGATATCATTGATAAATTTGCAAAATCATCTTCCCTTCTGCAAAAATTGCTCATTTGAGATTGATTGCTCTGTTCTGTAGCCTGAGAAAGTATGCAGAGAGCTGGTTTTGTGTTTTTTTTAAGGTGATTAAGAATTTATACTCATTTATGTTGTATGTGCAGTGTTTTATTTCTTATAAAACAACTTTAACAACTTTGTTGTTATTTGTTACTTAATAGTATACAAATAAAAATGTTCACTTTGGTATGCATTTCCTTAATTTTCTCTTATTAGGGCCCTTCAGATCAGATTCTCTGGTGGGCCCCAGTCCGACACTGTAAAGATCTGCCTCTCTTTGTATTAATTTGCTTAAAGTAGAAGGTATGTCATTTCACACTAGGGGGTGCCAAATATTAGGCACCCCCAGAGAAGGAAAGTAATTTCACACTAGGGGGTGCCAAATATTAGGCACCCCCAAATGAATGTATTTACTTACCTGAAACCCAGGGCTGGTGCTCCTATCAGCAGAAAACTGCTCCGGCCTGGGGTTATTCCAGAGAGCACCACAGAGCGATCCTCTTCCAACTTCTTCTTTCTTCAAATTTCCCAGGGCAGACGAATGCGCAGTAGAATGAAATAGCCGGCTTTTTAGTTAAGGTTCGGCTTTTCACTCCAATGCTCATGCACACCCGCAAGAAGCAAGAAGACGCCGGAAGAGGATTGCTCCGTGGTGCTCACTCGAATAACCCCGGGCAGGTGCAGTTTTCTGCTGATAGGAGCACTGGCCCGGGATTTCAAGTAAGTAAATACATTTACTTGGGGGTGCCTAACATTTGGCACCCCAAGTGTGAAATGACTTTCCTTCTCCTTTAAGCAATTATCTTAAGGCCACAAATAATCTCAGACAAGGCTCCCAAACGTCACATTATCCAACCAAAACAAACAAAATCAGAACCTCAATATTCTGTGCTGTCAGTTCAGCCGGTATTGAAACTTCACTTTTCAGTGCCCACTCCATTTGGGGAACTTCAATTACAATAGTAAGTTAGGTTAAAAAAAAACACACGTCCATCAACTTCAAACATTTAACTCTATTTTAACCTGCCTAACTGCTATTTGATTCAGAGGAAGGCAAAAAACCCAACTGAAGGCTCTCCAACTTGCCTCAGAGGGGAAAAATTCCTTCCTGACTCCAAAATGTCAATCGCACTAGTCCCTGGATCAACTTATACTTAAGCTATCTTGCATAACCCTGTATTCCCTAACTCTCTAAAAAGCCATTCAACCCCATCTGAAAGCTATCTAATGTATCAGCCAGTACGAATGACTTAGGGAGAGAATTCCACATGTCCACAGCTCTCACTGTAAAAACAAACCCTTCAGAATATTTAGGCGGAACCTCGAATCAGCTGGAAAGACCTACTGGTAAATAAAGCATTAGAGAGCTTATTATATGATCCCATTATAAATGTATACATAGTTATCATATCACTCCTTAAGCGCCTCTTCTCCAGCATGAACATCCCCAATTTGGCCAGTCTTTCCTCATTGCTAAGATTTTCCATACCTTTTACCAGCTTAGTTGCCCTTCTCTGTATCCTCCTTAATTCAATAATGTCCTGTTTGAGCACTGGAGATCAAAACTGTATGGCATATTCTAGATGGGGCCTTACCAGTGCTCTTTATAGTGGAATAATGACCCCTTCCTGCCATAAAATAATGCCCCTTTTACAGCTCAAGGCCTTATTTGCCCTAGATGCCGCTGACTGGCATTACTTGCTGCAGCCAAGTTTATTATCTACAAGGACTCCAAGGTCCATTTTCATTATGGATTTGTCTAGTGCAGTCCCATTAAGGGTATCAGTGGCTTGGATATTTTTACATCCCAGGTGCATTGAATTTCATTTGCCACTTTGCTGCCCAGATTGCCAGTTTGTCAAGATCCTGTTGCAAGGATGCCGCATCCTGGATGGACTTAATTGGGCTGGATAGTTCATCTGCAAACACTGATACATTACTTACAATACCCTTCCCTAAGTCATTAATGAACAAGTTAAATAAAAGTGGACCCAATACTGAGCCCTGAGGGACCCCATGCCATTTAATAGTACAGAATTTTGAATGTGATCCCTTAACAAGCCTTCTAATAATTTGCCCACCACAGATGTCAAATTTACTGGCCTATAATTGCCAGGCTGAGATCGTAATCCCATTCTAAACTCTGGAATTACATCACCTTTTCTCCAATCCATAGGTACCATACCAGATGAAAGCAAATCTGAGAAAATCAGAAATAGGGGCCGGTCTAAAAGTGAACTAAGCTCTCTTAGAACCCGGTGGTGTATGCCATCTGGCCCTGGTGCCTTGTTTACATTAATTTTTATTAAAGCTTTATGAATCATATCCTGATTCAGTCACTGGCTAGATTGAGCTGTGCCATCAGTGCAGCTATGAAATGAGTCTGGGAACTATCACTCTTCTATTGTATACACTGAAAAAAGAATTGATTTAGCACATTTTCCTTTTCTGTATCTGTTAAAACCATACTGGTACCATTATTTAATGGAGCAACACTCTCAACCTGCATCTTTTGACTAAAAAAGGTTTTGGTGTTAGTCTTAGCCTCCGCTGCAATGCACTCTTCATTTCCTTTCTTTGCCTTCCGGATTGCTGATTTAAAACATTTATTATAGTGTTTATATTCATTAAATGCAGCTACTGTCCCAACAGACTTGTCGTTTTTAAATGTCTTTCTCTTCTTTCCTATTAACTTCTATAGTTCTTTATTAAGCCACATAGGGTGATTCTTAGAGCTTCTACATTTACTCCATAAGGGAATAAATTGAGAACAGTAATGAGAGACTTGGGGGCATATTTAGAGATTCATATTTTTAAGAGTGAAGTTAGAGATCACCACAGTCCTCTAGAGTGAACTTCCTCCACTTTCCATTCGTTTCTATAGGATTTTTAAAGGCATATTTATCAATAAATATGATTGGAGTGTGGCAGAATTTCACACTAGTGGACTGTGGTGATCTCTAACTTCACTCTTTGATAAATTTGCCCATTATTTAAAGGACAACACTCTCAACCTGCATCTTTTTACTATTAATATACTTAAAAAACTTTTTGGGGTTAGTCTTAACCTCAGCCCCAATGCGCTCCTCATTTCCTTATTTTGCCTTCTGGAGTGTTTATATGCGTTTGTAATGGAAACAGAAGTTACTCACCTCCAAGATGGCCACGGCATCCAAGATGGCGACTCCTTGCTTCCCCATGTGGATCCCATCGGTCGTAGCATGATGACGTCAGCTTCTCCTCGCCCGCCGGCGACGGAATGGTCGCCGGCGTCGGAACGTGCGTCAGCGTCATGACGTCATTGCGCCCAAACTTTGGCACCAACTCTGCCTATTTAAACCCTTTGGACATTACAGACCTTGCCCAAGTATAGGTTTATCTTCGTGAATTCCTGGGTGTGATATTATTGCCTGATTTCCTGTGTACCTACCTTGCCTGTTATTCGGATTGACCCTTTGCTGCCTGGACTGAACCTTTTGCCTGAACCACGACTATTCTCTTGCCTTATCATTCTGTACTACAAACTCGGCTTTTACCTGCCTCCTCCTTGGTCCGCACTACTACTGAGCCCTCGGGCCCTTACATTATACTTGGGCCATGGACCCATCTGAGGAGGCCTCGGCTCAACCAGATTTCGGAAGAGCTTTTCGTGGGATAGCCTCACGCATGGAGGCCTATGAGGCTAGGCAGACTCACTTTGGCCAAGCCCTTGAGGCCATTCTGGAAAAATTGTCTGCTCTCTCTCCTACTGTTCAGGTTCCTGCCTCCGCTTCGGCCACTATTCCAGTAGCACCGCTTCATGTCTCTGAACCTCGCATTCCTGCACCTCCGCTCTTCAGTGGTGATTCTGAGGCTTGTAGAGGGTTCATCAATCAATGTGAGATCCAGTTCACACTGCTACCCCATCAATATGTGTCTGAACGTGCCAAGGTGGGATACATTATTACCCGCTTGACTGGTAAAGCCTTGGAATGGGCATTCCCGCTGTGGGAGAAAGAGGATCCCCTGATTGACGACTCCAAGGCCTTTATCCGTGATCTGCGCACCGTATTTGATGCTCCCGGCCGGGCAGCGTCTGCCTCCTCCCGCCTGTTCCAGATTCGTCAGGGAACACGCTCTGTGCCCGAATATGCTATTGAATTCCGCACACTGGTTGCAGAGACCAACTGGAACAACGACAGTTATCATGCTGCCTTCTACAATGGGTTGTCCATGCGCCTCAAGGACGATTTGGTCTCACGAGAATTACCTACACGCTGGGAGGATCTTGTGGCCTTGGCAGTTAAGGTGGATACCCGTCAAAGAGAACACCAGGTTATTAAAGAACGAGTGAGAAAGTTTCAACCTCCCCTGGCTCCTCGCTTCCAGAGACCGGTTCTTCCCAGTACTGCTTCTTCCTCCTCCTCGGCTCCGGTTCCTTCTCCCTCTATCATTGATGAGCCTATGCAGATCGGTCGTGCCCGTCTTTCCGAACAGGAAAAATTGCGGAGAAGGGCTGCGGGACTCTGCTTATATTGTGGGGGCAAATCCCACTTTGCCCATGAATGTCCTGTGAAGTCGGGAAACGCCAATGCCTAGGTAAGTTTGGGGAAACTTACCTGGGCGGAATTGATCATCTTCCCCAATCCTCTGCTCATCGTTTTCTTCTTCCAGTGCAGTTCCAGTTTGCTTCCAAGAACATTTCTACTCAAGCCTTCCTTGATTCCGGCGCAGCTGGAAACTTCTTGGACAAAGCCTTTGCAGAAAGTCATTCTATTCCTCTTCAAAGCCTGGCTGTACCACTCCGAGTCCTAGCCATTGATGACCGGCCTCTTTCTTCTGCCTTCATCTTCAAGTCTTCACTGGAGTTATCTATGCACCTTGCATACTGAGAGACTTTCGTTTTTGCTTATTGATTGCCCATCGACTCCAGTAGTCCTAGGACTTCCTTAGTTGCGTATCCATAATCCTGTCATTGACTGGTCAGCAACTCAAATTTCTCGCTGGAGCTTCTTTTGTCAACGGAATTGCCTTCCGGCTCAGTCCCTTGTCAAGGTTTCTTCTGTTGTTCCAAATTCTGCAATTCCTCCTGCCTATCAAGATTTCTCTGATGTCTTCCACAAGAAGTCTGCTGAAACTCTTCCTCCTCATCGGCCTTATGATTGCCCTATTGAGCTTCTCCCTGGTACTTTGCCTCCTCGAGGACGTACTTACCCGCTCTCTCCATCTGAAACTGCAGCGATGAAAGAGTACATCCAGGAAAATCTCCAAAGAGGCTTCATTCGTCCGTCTTCTTCTCCTGCTGGGGCTGGGTTCTTCTTCGTCGAAAAGAAAGATGGCAGTTTACGTCCATGCATCGATTATCGCGGATTGAACAAGATTACTGTGAAAAACCGCTACCCTCTACCCCTCATCTCCGAATTGTTTGATCAGCTCAAAGGTGCCAGCATTTTCACCAAACTGGATCTTCGTGGGGCCTATAATCTCATCCGGATCAGAGAAGGAGATGAATGGAAAACCGCATTTAATACTCGAGATGGACATTACGAGTATCTCGTGATGCCCTTTGGACTGTGTAACGCCCCTGCGGTTTTTCAAGAGCTAGTTAATGATGTCTTTCGGGACTTACTTGGCCTGAGTGTGGTCGTGTACTTGGACGACATTCTTATTTTTTCTTCAAACCTCACCGAACATCGGATCCAGGTGCGGGAAGTCTTATCTCGTCTGAGGAAAAATAATCTTTTCGCCAAGCTGGAAAAATGCTCCTTCGAAGTCTCCTCCATTCCCTTTCTGGGGTACATTATTTCCCAACAAGGCTTCAAGATGGATCCAGCTAAAGTTTCGGCGATCCAGGATTGGCCCCTCCCCACCAGCACTAAAGCTATTCAGAGGTTTATTGGTTTTGCCAATTATTACAGACAGTTCATCAAGGGCTTCTCGTCCAAGATTTCTCCTATCTTGTCCCTCATCCGGAAAGGTGGAAAGCCTCAATGTTGGACTCCTCAAGCTTTAGAAGCTTTCAAGATTCTCAAAGATTCTTTTTCTTCGGCTCCAATCCTTAGACACCCTGATCCTCTTCTACCATTCTTTATTGAGGTGGATGCCTCTGATGTCGGGGCTGGAGCTGTATTGTCCCAAAGATCTTCAAATGATGGGAAATTGCATCCTTGCGCTTTCTTTTCTAAAAAGTTTTCTTCTCCTGAGCAGAACTATGACGTGGGAAATCGTGAGCTGTGAACTTGCGCTTGAAGAGTGGAGACATCTATTGGAAGGTTCTTCTGTGCCTGTGTCAATCTTTACTGATCACAAAAACCTTGAATACATCCAGTCTCTTAAACGTCTTAATCCCAGGCAAGCTAGATGGGCACTCTTCTTCTCAAAATTCAACTTCATTATCACATTTCGTCCAGGGTCCAGAAACAAGAAAGCAGATGCTCTTTCTAGAAGTTTCATTCCCGAAGATACTAGTTCCGAAGACCCTGAACCCGTTGTGCCTCCTGTCAAAATTATTGCTGCCTTATTTCCCACCATGGCCTCCCAGTTGTTATCCGCACAGTCTTCTGCCCCTGCTGATACTCCCTTGGGAGTCGCATTTGTCCCTCCAGACCTTCGTCACTCCATCCTTTCTCAGTCCCATAATTCCAGACAGGCCGGCCATCCTGGAATTAAGAAGACTACTGAACTTCTATCTCGCCTGGTATGGTGGCCTTCTCTTTGGAAGGACGTCAAAGATTTTGTCTCTTCTTGTTCCATTTGTGCTGCTTCCAAGTCTGGGCACTCTCCTCCTAAGGGTTTGCTTCTGCCTTTACCCATTCCTTCCCGTCCATGGACTCATTTGGCGATGGATTTCATTGTGGATTTACCTGTCTCCCTCGGTCATACGGTCATCTGGGTCGTGATTGATAGATTCAGCAAGATGGCTCATTTCATTCCTCTGCGCAAGCTGCCTTCTGCTCAAGAACTTTCGAAATTATTTATTCAACATATCTTTCGCCTCCATGGATTCCCGGCTGAAGTGGTGTCCGACAGAGGTTCTCAATTCGTTTCCAAATTTTGGAGATCCTTATGTAAAGCACTTCATATCTCTCTCCAGTTTTCCTCTGCCTATCACCCTCAATCCAATGGAGCTGCAGAGAGAGTCAACCAGGCTTTAGAGCAATTTCTTCGTTGCCATGTGTCTTTGTGCCAGGACGACTGGGCAGATCTTCTTCCTTGGACAGAATTTGCTCACAACAATGCACGCCTCTTCAGAGAAATCTCCATTCTTTTGTGTCTATGGGCTGAATCCTCTAGCATTTCCTCAAGATCTTCTTCTTACAGACGTTCCTGCTGCCAATGATCAAGCCGCTCACATGCTCGCTATCTGGGTCGCCACCAAGGCTAATTTGGAAAAAAGTTCTCTTTCTCAGAAGAAATTCGCTGACAGGAAAAGAATTTCGTCTCCTCATATAATCTCGGTGACAGAGTCTGGCTTTCTACTCGAAACATTCGTCTCAGATTTCCTACTCCCAAGCTCGGCCCCAAATTCATTGGTCCTTTTCCTATTATTGAGATTGTTAATCCTGTGGCAGTTCGTCTTCAGCTCCTCCTGAGATGCGGGTTCCTAATGTCTTCCATGTGTCTCTCCTCAAGCCTGCAACTAATTCTTCTTCTTCTTCCTCTCCTACTCCTGTTCTTGTTGATGGGCACCAGGAGTTTGAAGTCAAAAGAATTCTGGACTCCCGGATTTCTAGGGGTGTGTTACAGTATTTGATTGAATGGAAGGGGTTTGGTCCTGAGGAGTGCTCCTGGGTGAAAAATTCGGACGTCCATGCTCCTCTTCTTATCCGAAGATTCCACAAACAATTTCCTTCCAGTCCCAGTCTTGGTGTTCCTGAGGCCCCCCCTAAGGAAGGGGGTACTGTAATGGAAACAGAAGTTACTCACCTCCAAGATGGCCACGGCGTCCAAGATGGCGGCGTCCAAGATGGCGACTCCTTGCTTCCCCATGTGGATCCCGTCGGTCGCAGCATGATGACGTCAGCTTCTCCTCGTCCGCCGATTGGTCGCCGGCGACCATCGGAACGTGCGTCAGCGTCCTGACGCCAGCGTCTTGACGCCGGCGTCAGCGTCATGTCATCATTGCGCCCAAACTTTGGCGCCAACTCTGCCTATTTAAACCCTTTGGACATTACAGACCTTGCCCAAGTATAGGTTTATCTTCATGAAATTCTGGGTGTGATATTATTGCCTGATTTCCTGTGTACCTACCTTGCCTGTTATTCGGATTGACCCTTTGCTGCCTGGACTGAACCTTTTGCCTGAACCACGACTATTCTCTTGCCTTATCCTTCTGTACTACGAACTCGGCTTTTACCTGCCTCCTCCTTGGTCTGCACTACTACTGAGCCCTCGGGCCCTTACAGCGTTAAATTCAGCTTCTGTCCCAACAGACTTGTAGTTTTTGAATCTTCTTCCTATTAACTTCTTTACTTCTATATTTAGCCACATAGGGTGATTCTTAGTGTTTCTACAGTTCAACAGTAACAATTTAATATCATGTTAAATGACAACCATTTCTGTTCTGTGTTTTAGAGGAAACCATAATGCCCCAATCTAAGCTCTGAAGGGCAGCGCTCAAGGCACTACAACTAGCTTTTCTGAAATTTATGGTTTTTGTTGCCCCAGTGTTTATTTGTTTTTTGCACCAGACATTAAATAACATTATGGTCACTATTACCCAGGGGTTCAATTACTTGCACATTCGCTGTACGTTCTGGGTTATTAGAGATCACTATATCCAGAATAGCATTTTTTCTGGTTGGCTCCTCAACATCCTGTGCCACAAAACTGTCATGCAACAAGTTTATAAATGTGTTCCCATTAACTGACCTGGGGGTACTGTTGCTCCAGTCATTATCTGGGTAAATAAAATACCCCATTATCATTACTTTCCCCAAACTAGCAGCCTTTTTTATTTGCATCAGGAGCTTAGCCTCCTCCTCTTCACTTATATTAGGGGATCTATAGCCTACCCCTACAAATAATTTGCTGGACTTTTTACAATTGGTGAAGAGCTCCACCCATAAGACTTCCGCCCCCTTATTTTCTAACTTCACCTCCTTCTTTATATTAGCTTTTAAATCCTGGCTAACAAACAGACATAGAAATGGATATTTGCCGCACCTTCTAACCTAATGCCTGACCCTAGGGAGGTCCCTTAGCCGAGAGTCTAGGCACCTCGGTATAGATGTGCTGACTACTCCTATATATAAAGAACTAATTGGATGCTCAAGGGAGAAACAAAAAGCGGAGTACGTGGCGTCGCACAATCTAATGGTAACCTTGTATTAATAATGTGTCTTTCAGTCTTGAAGTGATCAACTATTCATCATGATTGTACAAAATAAATACTGTGATTTTTGTGAGCGTTTCCTTTGTATTCATTGAGTGGAAAATAAAGTGGAAATCTTGTGAATTCATGGTGAATTAAAATTATTAAAGTGCATGGTGCTTATTGTGAGCATAGAAACGTGCTAGAACCCACGACTTGGACTCCAATTTCGAAACCAGATAAAAAATAACCTTTATTTACTCCTTTAAAATTCATGGACTGTGAGAGGGAATTAATTGATGAAACCACTAAAAACAATTAAAAGAAAGGGTGGAGATTCGATCCAGTATATAAGTGAGATAGGGGTGACAGTGTAAAATTCATTAGACTGTTCCCATATGGATCTTACATCACCTGTTTCCCTATTATAGCTGAATGGTGATTGGGGGTACTGATTGGCGATAGGCAGTGATATCCAGAGAGGGTGGGTGCGAAAACTCGCTCAGGAAAAAAGGTATAATAGTGGAGCGGTTCTAATGATCGGCTCCCAGTAATAAAGCTTAGTGGAAGCATACACATCTTGATTTTCAGCCTTCAGCGTGAAGTTCTTCATCTTGTTCCTGTTAAAAATCTACAATTAGTATAGATATTGGTATATATAGTTTATGGGCGTGTATAGATACGATGGTATGAGTGTGTGTATGTATGTGCACTGGTGTTAATTTCGAGGGCTGAACTTGATGGATTTTGGTCTTTTTTAACCCAACCTAACTATTTTCACTAGTTGCTCTGCTTGTTACTCCAGTTGATTTTAGTCATTACAGTAGTGATGTGCGGGTGGGGTTTAACCCGACCCTAACTCATCCTCCCTCCACTCACGCCTTCCGGGTTCCTTTTATAGACCCGCCCCGCCGATGTCACAAAAAGGAGCAGTGCGATAAGGCGCGCGTCTAAAAGCCGGAAGTCTGAAGTCACAGACCGACAGTGCAAGGTGGGCGGGGAGAGCAGGAAAAAGAGCCAGTCACCCACAACTGGAGGTGCAAGGTTGGCCTGAACCTGTCTGACCCGGGGGTATCGGCCGGCCCAAACATTACTAAATCACAGCACTTTTCTATACAGCCATTATCTTAAACATCATTTTCCAACCCTTGATCAATAAAAAGATTTAAGCAGCAGTTATGTCACTGCTACTTTCTACCTATTAATAATTTTTACTGAACATTCCTTATCAAGCACTTCTTTATTAGACTGTATTTATTCAGAATCATCACTAAGTAAGTGGCTTGTCAGTATTTTTTCAAAGTTCCGAAAATATGAGTATTGCAGCAACTAATGTAGTTGTTTGATCGCACCGGGATGGCTCCTTCTTTCTCTCTGTGCAGTGTCAGAAAAATTCTTTAATTTTTGTGCACTGTGCAGGTTTCTTTTCAGGAGGTGAATTGGGTCTTTGGAGACCGTATGTCCCAATATACCAAATACATATCACATTGGTTTCGTTACATTGATGACCTGGTATTCATTTGGACAGGTGACCAAGAAGAACTATGCAAATTCCTCAAATTATTAAATAACGATTTGAATATCAAACACACATACTAGCAGCAATGCGATTCTTGACTTCCTGGATATCACATTAACCATCCGGGAGGATGGTGTAATTTGTACGGATTTATTTTGCAAAAAAAAAAAAACAGCGACTAATTCCATCCTGCATTTCCAAAGTCACCATCCAATGGCAACAAAAAGAGTAATTCCTGTTGGAGAATTCTTACAGCTACGTCGGAACTGCTCACACCCTCAAGCTTTTAAATGCAGGGCAAATTAATTAACTTCACGGTGAGGGGAAAGGGGTTAATCTGAAGGGTTTACACAAGAGCAGTTAATACCCCTAGAAATACACTACTAGAGGGACGCAGACGAACCACACAGAAAACAGAACAACCTATTAGATTCATAGGCACTTTATGTATCCGATACTATACAGCTTCCCACATTGTGATTGTCTCATAAGGTTAATCATAATCATTATTGGGAATATTCATATATGATTGGATCATCTGTGAGTTTTTATATACCCCGAATATTAAATGAAATGATGGAATCAGTCATGCATTTCTAACACACGAATATATTATCTGATAGATGTCACAATGTAAACTGGTTACAAAGATGCTTGACATCTGTAACTCAATATATTGTACTTATAGAATTTTTTTTATGTAAGTGACAAGACGTTAATGTCCTGCGAAATGGAGCCCCGACTGAAATGAGTAGAAGCGCAATCTATACCTAGAGACAGGCTAATACCTGTGGATCCTCCCTGTAAGATGCATCATGATGTGATTGGCCTGTTTAAATATTGACAGTTAGTCCCACAGTTATTAAAGTGATACTGACACTAAAAAATGAATTTTAGCATATGAATGTATATTAAATGTTACCTATAGGTCATGTTGATCATTTTTTTTGCTGAGAGGTTTGTTTTTGTATATAATTGTTAGTTGAAGTTCCTAAGCCTGACTTTCTGACACTCTGACTTTGCCAACCTGACTGTCCCATCTCAGCCTGTTAGTTACAGTTTCTAATGCTAACGGACTCCTGCTGCACAAATATGGCAGCCCCCTCATACAGGAACATGGGGGATCAGACAGGTAATGTAAAAGCATCATGCAAATACTTTATGGCAAAGTTAGAAGTAGCTTGCAAAGATGTAAAAAAAGTTTAATTTCAGGTGTCAGTATCTCTTTAATAGGAGCGAAGCAATGAATCTGCAACTAAAACCAGATAGAGCAAAACGCTACACAAACTTTCAAAAATAAATATAAAATGTAGATTTTTTTTATGAACTTTTTTTTTTACATATGCCCAACTAAACAATTATGGGGGTAGTTTAATATCAGTGAGAGGTAAACTGATTCAGTACAAAGTACATCAACTCTTTACAACCCCATTAAAACTTAAGGCTATAGGCAAGAGAGACAATGACAATTGCCCCAGATGTGGAACACCAGCGGCAAACTTCTTACATATTATCTGGGCCTGCCCAGCATTAAACACCTATTGGACTCAGGTAATGGCCGCACTAGCAAATACCCTTGACTTTCCACAGGTGTGTCTACTGGGCCTTATTATATTATGCTAAGAAATGTATTATTATGCATTGGACGGGACCCACCCCTCCTACAGGAGACTCCTGGATAAAACTAGTTAATGAGGCTAGACCCATGATTAAGCTCACACATGAAGCCAGAGGTACCGACCGTAAATTCGATAAGATATGGAGTCCCTGGTGGGAGTCGGGCCCTAGCGTTCAACCTAGGAACGATACAGCAAATGTTTAAGTAATCCAGTAGTAAGATAATAGTTTTTAAGTACAGTTAACCTGTAGTGAGGGAGCAAAGATGGGACACAATGTAAAGCTAATACAATGACATGAGATTGTAATAGAATTGTTTGTTTGTGAATGTTTAATGTTCTTAAAAAAAAATGCATTACCTTTTAAAAATGATGGAGGTGGGGGTATGTTTTCTCGTTTTTTTTTTCTTTAAAAAAAATATCATTCTGGTTTTCTGGTCATTTGCCCAAGCATTTGCTTTGTTTTCAGTATGAAGCCATGTTCCAGCATGAATTTATATTTACCTGTGCCCGATACGTTCACCTTGAACCTATTCTGGCTGGACACAGACTAAGCATATTTGCAACCTGCCCAATCCTTTGGCATGACTGACGAATATATTTCTTACTCAGGACTCAGTTTCAGTATGGAACCGTTATTCCTTCGGCCTCAGCATGCGAGTCTTCTTTCGGTTTTGAGCTTTAACAATCCTGAGTTTCACAGACACCAGTCAGAGGGATGGATCACAGTCCAGCTAGTCGTTGGATAGGAATGATCAGTGTGCGCAGGTCCATACTTCCAAGTGCATTAATGCAGTTTGCATGTACAAATTATACAATCTGGTAAATAAAGATTTTTTTTGGTACATTAAATTTTATAATGGTAAATTCCCTGTAAACTTTACAGTATAAAAAAATGTGATCTTTTGGGTGTAAATAAGTTGAAAGTATTTTTTCAGTAGCATATTTTTACTGTTAATACCAATTATGACACAGTAGCTCTATGCACCAGGTCACCAAAAAAAAGTCTGAAAATGTCTGAAACTTTCTGGAATACTGAACAATAAAATCTTTTATAATATTTGGTTTCTTCCACAGATAAAAAATATATAATTGGATGGTATTTATATCCTTTAACCTGGCTTGAGTAAGACATAAAAATAAGAAATGAATGCTGCAAATGCATTCTTGTTTCCAATATACAGTTACAGTCCTCTGCAGTCTTCAGTCTGGGAATCTATTTTCTTTCTCTTCAGGTTCTACAACGCTGAGGCATCTGTCAGCAAATTCAACAAACAATGGTTCTTGCATGTATTTCTTCATTGCATCCTCTCTTTCTTCTGCCTGATCCAGCTTAATCAGAAGCTCTCTGAGATGCGGATTTAGAAGCAAATGCTTCAACTCATCAGATTCCCCTGTTAAGACAAAGTTGTTTTAAATTTAATTATTTCATATTCTACTGCAAATTGGCCATCTACAGTTGAATGGTTAACAGGTAAATGGTTTAATGAGCAATTAAATATTACCCTACATGGATAGGTTTGACTACAGTTTATTTTTTATAATAATATAATGTTTTAGTAGTATGTGCCACTAGGTAATCAAATAGAAAATTTCCATTTTAAAAAATAAGGGCCGCCTCCTAGGATCCTAGGATTTACTGTGCACACAAACAAACCATGCATGTTAGGTCACATGAGCCAATTAACAGACAGAGTTATGTCTTTTGCTTCCACACTTTTCCTTTTACATTTAGAGCTGCAGTATTTCTGGTCAGGTGATCTCTAAGGCCGCACACAGACCATCACGAAATGGTGGTTAAAGGCAAGAGATATAAAAGGGCAATATTTACTTAAATCTTACCAGTTTGGTAAGATTCTTTAGTATTCTCATAGTACAGGTATGGGATTTGTTATCCAGAACGCTCTGAATTATGAAGTTGGACTCCATTTTATCCAAATAATCCAAATTTTTTAAAATGATTTCCTTTTTCTCTGTAATAATTGAACAGTACCTTGTACATGATCCACACTAACATATACTTAATCCTTATTGGAAACAAAACCAGCCTATTGGGTTTATTTAATATTTACATCATATTCTAATAGACTTTAGGTCTTATGGAAAGATCAGTTATCTGGAAAACCCCAGGTCCCGAGCATTCTGGATAACAGGTCCTATACATGTAGTAATGTGGAAGATCTACATGCTAGGCTACTTAAAATATATTAACACATCTCACCCATCTGCAGATATCCTCTGTATCTGCACACAAAATGTACTGTGTGCCACTGCAGGAGCACAGAAAATGCAGACAGAGGGGAGGCGAGGCTGCATCTCATGTGACATTAGCCAAAGCTATGTTGAAGTCAGGAAAGAATTGTCTGAATTAACAGCTTACATTTCAATTGAATAATTAGTAGAAGGATGTTAACAAAAACTGCCCTGATTCTATGCAGTACATCTATGCAGGAAATCTTACCCAGAAGCTTCAGCTTGTGTGGAGGAACTCTATCAGATTCATTATCTTCATCAATCAAACCATCTATGAAACAAAAAAAATTTTTTTTTTCCAAAATACTTCAAAACGAAAAAAAGCTTTAAAGGAGAATTCAACCCTCTTGAAAGCCCACTGGTTTAGTCCTTGACATGTAAAGCCAGCTTCAGACAATGGCAAATAACCCTATGTGACCCAGAAATATCTTGGCATTAGCCTTGTGTCCACGCATACATGAGCTGCTTTGCTTTAATCTGTGCTGCTGCGGAGCCATTCTCCCCCTCCTCTCTCTTCCTTGAATGCCAATAGGGACATGCGTAGTAGAGCCTGTTATAAAACACCTCCATCCTGGCTTCATGTTATGTTCATATCTCACCCCTTGTGTCTTCATTCTCAGTTCTCCATCTTTCCCCCTTGGTACTCAGATAACATCTCTCCTTAATACCCCCCCAGCCCTCATAAATTAGACTTCAGCCCTCAACTCTCCTACAATATATATCTCCATCTCCTCCCTCATTCATCAGCCTTGCTTTCAGAAATGTAGGTACAGCAAAGCATGCCCTCTCAAGTTCTGTAGAGTAGCAGAAGGCAGAGATATATATTGTAAGAGAGGTGAGGGCTGAGGGGGAAGGAAGGAGAGACGTGAACTGTGTACGGAGGCGTTAGGAAGGAGGACTGAGAAAGGAGACAAGAGGGGTGAGATATGAACGGTTAGGAAAGTGCATATCGGAAAGTGAGTTTTGTTGAGGAGACGGGAGTACACAAACAAAAATGGCGGCTGTGAAGATGTAATGCAGCTTTGAGAAACACATCACTGTAACGCAGAATCGGTTCGTGTAAGTGCCATGCTGAGTTAGCGGTTCAGCTGGGGCCCTCATTGGCAATTCATACCTGGGGTTTGCAAGAAAAATGTGTGGAGGGTTGAATTCCCCTTTAGAGCAGTTATGATTGCTTCTAGTAAGTTATTGGCAAGTAAGTTATTTTACAAATGTATATAAGAAATTTACAGAATTTGTTAATTTACACATTGTATTAAGCTTTGGTTGTGTTTTGTGCCAACAAGTATTTTTAATCTTCACAATAGATTGTGCCCTTAACAACTTGATAAAAGAAAATAAAATGAAATAAGTCAAATCAAGTCAACCTGCTGTTGTTTCTATTGACCTGTAGATAAACTTGTAGATAATGTCAGGGATCAGAAAACGGAGGAAGTCAAGGGAAAGCACTCCATATACTGTAAATACATAAAAGTTATTCCAACATTGTTGGAAGGTGTTCATCTACCCAAATGGACCAAATTGTCGAATTTTTTGGGACATCCTCTTCTGTAAAATGTAACTCTATATGGGGAGGTGTTGGTTAAACCATTGATGAGATGTGGGTGCCATGCTGGATATCCATTTAATGGCGATCAGCCTTTTAGCCTGTATAAACAGGTAAGTTAACAAATGTTTTTCACCATAGAGGGGGCAATGTCCCCAATTTGGTTGAGGAGCAAAGCTAGTGGGTTCAGTGGTATAATAAGGGCTAAAGTTTGGCTTGTCTCCTCGGTTACTTTTTTCCAATAATACTGTATGTGGGGGCACTGCCATACCATATGGAAAAAATTAGCGGGTGTGAACCCACATCTATGACATATGTCTGGTATGGAAGGGTTCATCAGATGTAACTTATGTAGGGTCAGGTATGTACTGTGTAAAAATCAGAATTGTATCATCTTATCTCGGACGCTGATTAAAATACGGTTTCCAGGAGCTATGGCCATGTTTCAGTATCCATAGTGGGGATGTCAAGTAACCACTTTTCCCTTAGTTTCGGCAGGGGATCATTATTTATTTTGAGTAGTATATTGGAAAAGAGTGATAATTGCTTATCTATATTGGGCAGATGGACCTTTTTCTCAATCTGATTAGGTGTTGTGTCTATCTCTGCATCACCAAACCGAGTGTGCACTGCATGCCTCAATTGCAGATACCTAAAAAACATGTTATGTGGAAGGCTGTGAAGGACAAGAGTCTACCCTGGTCCACGATATCTCCTATATATTTGACTCATGTTGGGCCCACACCTTAGGACCAGGGATGTTTCAGTTGGGAAATATTTGGGTTAAACCATAATGGTGCATGCTGGGAACACTGACCCTGGGGAACTGGTAAAAAATTATATATATTGAATATAATTTACAGTTATCATGGGCTTTGAATGACTTCTGAACAAAATCTAATAAATGGTAAAACACATTACCAAATGATTTTTGTATCATGGCTAAAAACTCCAGCCCTTAGTCTGGATTGAAAACATTAACGAGCTAATACAAGTAGAGCCAGATTCTAGCGGACTCATACTTTATTCCAATGATAAAGAGAATACTGACAACTTAAAGTTTATTATATTAATAAATGTGTTTCACACATAATGTCCTTTATCTGATGTCCTTGAATGGGATTTTTTTTTTTTTTTTTTCAAAAAATCTGTTCATTTAATTATATGGGCAAAAGAAGAATAACATGAATGTTCTGGAATGGCCAAGTCAAAGTCCTGACCTTAATCCAATTAAAATTTTAAGGAAAGACCAAAAGTGAGCGGTTCATGCGAGGAAACCCACCAACATCCAAGAGCTGCAGTTGTTCTGTATGGATGAACAGGTTAAAATTCCAATATCGATGTGAAGGGCTAATCAACAATTATCAAACATTTAGTTGCAGTTTTTGCTGCACAAATGGAGTCAGAGAGCACCATTCGCTTACTTTTGCCACAGGCAGATGTTATTGGATATTTTTTTCCCCAATAAAGATGACCATATATAATAATTTTTGCTTCGTTTATCTGGGTTTTAGGACTTGTTTAAAATGTGATGCTGTTTTAGGTCAAATTCATATAAAAACATAGAATATTTTTAAGGGTTCGTAAGTTTCACACATGACTATATACACATGGGTATAACTTTCCATCTTTGCAACATGTGCAGGCAAATATGACTTAAAGGGATAAAAGATACCTGTAATGATAAAATGTAACCCATTTGATGAAAAAGGATGTCAGGTGTTGAAAAATGTTTTGTATTAAAAGTATTAATCACCGCTGACTTTTTTGGTACAACAATATGCCTCTGATGTGGGATAGTGGCCGTATTGTCACTGGTGAATACCCAGTTGTATTTTGTGAGCAGGAAACTTACCCCAAGACAATCTACAGCATTGCAGAGAGAAATATGCCCTAGATGCTCTACAATATTATCTGTTGGTTTGAGAATTTAAGCAAATTACAAATTGTAACAAACAAGGGAAAGTTGTGCTCACCACTTATTTTTAAAATCATCAAGTAGGGGTGCAATGAGGTTGTGACAACAAAATTCACAGACAAATACAAGAGGTCCTCTGCACTCAACCCATTAACAATATATTAAGGACAATGAAATATTTTGTGCCTTAAGCTACTAAAAAGGTCTTAACCTTTTAACTTTCCCTTGTTTGTTATAATTTTTACAGGAGCAGCGGCCAGCTCCATCTTGTAGCTATCACCATTCTCAGCTAAAATCAGGTGATCCCACCGGTGGACAATAAAAGGGCAAGCAAGTTTGGGAGTTTTACTTAGAAAGCAGCAAGTATTGTGGGTAAAACTCAGCCCCTTTATAAAATGTATAATAAAGCAATAGAATTCTTAATGAATCAGATGCAAGTTGAGTGTAGGAACTGGCCACACCAGGGTTGACTGTGACAGAGTTGGCCAGCTTAAATATATTGCAATACATGGACAAACAATCCCTGTTTTGTTTAAAGGGTAAGGAATTTTTAGTAGCTTAAAGGGAATCTGTCGTCATTTTTTTTTTTTTTGCATTTTTATAAAAAACACACATCCATAAACACTGTCTGGCAAATAAAATGTTAATCCACAAATCCAAGCATAAGTTATTTTAGTTTGTATTTTGTCATGGGGGCTTCCATTTCTGCTCATTACACATTCATCCTGTGCTGCTCTAACAGCAGGCACAGCATTACCTGTGTGCTTGGAGGCAGCCACTCTGTAATGAAAAGCCAGGTCGCACTACGACATGAGAATCTAGCTGTACACTCCCCCTCCCCTCTCTGCCCATGCGTGTGATGTTTGGAGGAGAGGTCACATGGTTTGCAGGGAAGCAATTACTTTCACTTTCCTACGTCCTGCTCTACAGCTGCACTAGCAGCCCCTCCTCCAACAGACACTATCAAAGCTCCTGCCGTTCTGTAAGTTTGTTCTCTGCATTCCTTTGGTGAGGGGAGCTTTCTCTCCTTGCTGCCTTCCTAGTTAGTTTTACTGGTTACTAGATGAGGTAAAGGAGCTGTGAGTTCCCTCTGCTATCCACCTCACACACACCTTGCTCCTTTCCTGCCTGCAATACTTCTTTTTACATTAACTACTTACTGCCTCCTTTCTCCTGAGCTATTTTAACCCTTCCTAGACTTCCTCCTAAGTTTTCCTGGTTTTCAAGTGGCCTCCTTATTTTATCCTTTTTTTCTATTCCCTGTCATCAGTCCTGGGAGTGTACTCCTGTGTTTCTGCCATTCATTTTTGTGTAAACAAATATAATAAACTATCTATATAAAATATTTGATCACAGGACTATCTTATTTCAGTCCTTCTAAAGTGGTGTCAGTGAGAGCTTATCTTGATTCCTGCCTATAGTTCAATTGACAGGCTCAGCAGACAAGGCTCTATTTACATTACAGCAGCTTGTAGGAGGGAGGGGTAATGACATCACTCCAACTTGCAGTGCAGCAGTAAAGTGTGACTGAAGTTTATCAGAGCACAAGTCACATGACCTGAGGGCAGCTGGGAAATGTCAAAATGTCTAGCCCCATAGCAAATTTTAAAATTAGATATAAAAAAATCCATTTCTTGTTTTGAAAAACGGATTTCAATGCATGATTCTGCTGTAGTAGCACTATTAACTGATACATTTTGTAAAAAACATGTTTTTCCATGACAGTCCCTTTAAGGCACAAAATGTTTCAATGTCCTTAATATATTGATAATGGGTTGAGTGCACGTGACCTCTTGTATTTGTCGATGTTAATTACAAATTGTGCTCCACTCACTTGGAAGAGCCAAACTAAAGAAAGCAATGCAAGGGTAACAAGATGTTCCCTTTCTATTAAAATCTTAACAGTTAAGCAAAAAAGAGGAAAGTGGCAATAAATGCTTATATGCACTATTGATTGTCCATTGTCTAAAGACTACAAGTTTTCAACACCACTGGCTCGTACAGAGGGGGGTGCACATATGTGAAGGAATATCATCACAGAAAGCTCTGTGAGGCAGAGGCAATATGGATAATAACATGAGATGTATTTTCTGAAGCTAGAAAAGCCAGAACAAGTGTAGAGATTGATGGGAGTGGGCTCTGTGTCTAAGAAGAAGAAACTAGAAGGACAGCGAGGACAACTGAGTAAATACCATAAATATTTGTAAGTCTGATACCTCAAATGGCCTGCCAAAAAGGAATTTTCGGATGGTGTGGAGTCTTTTATTCATGTGCTTTGATGTGAGGGCATTTTTAACCTTTGAATAAACATTTTTTATATTATTACACTTGGAGCACTACTCTTTTGTAGAGTAATCACTGTTGCTATGGGTTACTGCCCATGTACAAATTTGTCCAGTGCTTATAAATGAGCCCCAGTCTCTTACTTAGAAGACAAGTGGCACTATCTTTTTCAGAGTGGATTTGCACAATACACATACCTTCTCTAGACATCAATCTCTCTCCTCTGGCAATATGTGTGGTAACAGTATCTGGAGTTGATGAAAGAGTGCATTCCTCTAAAGAAAGAAGCACATTTATTATTATTTTTTTCCACTGAAAATTTACAATGACATTTTTGCCACATTTTATCTTTATGCTGGGCAACAGGGATAAGTGCATTAGTTAGCAACGAATAGATAAATATAAGGTATTTCTGCTACGAGTTATTCACTTGAAAGTAGAATAAAAGTTAAAATATTTACCAACATTTTTAAACCTTGATTAGCACAAAACTACAGTAGGGTAGTTAAAATTAGACACTGCCCAGGTTGGGTCAGACGCATACACATGACCTGTAGGATTCCGAAATGTCCTCAAACCTCCACTAACCTACTCCCCCATTAATAACACATGTAGCAGGTTATTATTCATACAGGATTTAGATTTTGCATGTTGCAGATCCCCACTGCATGGGGGCCCCACACATACATCTGATGGCAATAACCCATTGTATTAGCTGTTTAGAAACTATATATATATATATATATATATATATATATATATATATATATATATATATATATATATATATATATATATATATATATATATATATATACTTTCACACAATGGACAATGAAATGGGACAGTAACTGGCAAAATGTATTTACCTTTATGCTTCTTGCAACAGGAAACAGAGCAACTGCAAAAAGAAAAATGACATATGAACACCACAATATACTTCCAGGAAATCAGGAACTATTTTTGTTTTACTAGTTTTGATATTTGGTACGATTTTAAGAGACATTTAACAGACATTTAATATTTAAAGGGAAACGGTCATGGGAAAAAAAAAATTGTCATAATGAATCAGTTAATAGTGCGGCTCCAGCAGAATTCTGCACTGAAATCCATTTCTCAAAAGAGCAAACTTATTTTTTTGTATTCAATTTTGAAACCTCACATGGGGCTAGACATATTGTAAATTTCCCAGCTGCCCCAAGTCATGTGACTTGTGCTCTAATAAACTTCAATCACTCTTTACTGCTGTACTGCAAGTTGGAGTGATATCAACCCCCTCCCTTTTCCCCCCAGCAGCCTAACAATAGAACAATGGGAAGGTAACGAGATAGCAGCTCCCTAACACAAGATAACAGCTCCCTGGTAGATCTAAGAACAACACTCAATAGTAAAAACCCATGTCCCACTGAGACACATTCAGTTACATTGAGAAGGAAAAACAGCAGCCTGCCAGAAAGCATTTCTCTCCTAAACTGCAGGCACAAGTCACATGACTGGGGGCAGCTGGGAAATTGATAAAATGTCTAGCCCCATGTCAGATTTCAAAATTGAATATAAAAAAATCTGTTTGCTCTTTTGAGAAATGGATTTCAGTGCAGAATTCTGCTGGAGTAGCACTATTAACTGATGCGTTTTGAAAAAAACATGTTGTTTTCCAATGACGGGATCCCTTTAATTTCAAATAAAACTATTACTTTATTTGCAGATGTCCAAAAGATAGATATTTTTAAATAATGACAATCAATGCTGGGCACAAACCCACCTACATATCTGGTCAATTCCATAGTATTGATACACAATGTTTCAAACACAAAATCTACAGAAGCGAACGCTGATACAACACCACGCAGACTAATAGGAACTTACTATTTTGCTCGGCAGCCAGGACATCGGTACTTCGGCGTGTCAGAAGAACATACACAGCATGGCTGCAGAGGCATTGCTACTGTTCCACGGTCTGCAAAGAAATGCACGATACCGGAACTTACCCTCCACGTGTGAACGACACGCAAATGGAGAGTCTAGTCTGGAGGAAGTCGTAGTCATAATCATGTGACCAAAATATGGGCGAGCGAGTGTGACGTCACGAAGGCGTATGTTCCCATATAGCGTGTGACGTCACGAAGGCGTATGGTTCCCATATAGCGTCTACCTTCCCATGGCACAACGGTACACGCCAGACCAAAGAAAGCGCTTACCAGTCCAAAGATGGAAAATGTGGGTGTGAATGTTACATGTGGGAGCGCGATATGGTGCATGATCTGGTCAAGGCTGCTGGAGTGCCTATATGTACTATTCAGCTGGCAGGTATCGCGTGGTATGGACAAAATTTTTCTGTATTTGAACTGCATACCTCCAAACATTTGCATACCTCCCAACATTTTGGAAGTAAAAAGAGGGACAAAAAATTTTTCACACGTAGAACAGCGATTTTTACCACACCCCTTTCTGTGGCCACACCCCCTAATTACCATGTTCGTTTTACAAAATTTGGCAGGTTATGAAAGTTTGAAAATATTTATCCTTATCTAAACTTTTTTTGTGTCTCAAAACTGTTACAAAGTATCTTATTTGCACCTGTTAGCTGTTCTGTGCTCTCTGTTAAAAGTCATTAAGTAAGAAACTTTGTTTCTTTTTCTGGCTGTTCAGTGCAGAGAAAATAGGGACTTTCTAGTACAAATGAGGGACTGCAGGTTGAACTGTCAAAAGAGGGACTGACCCTCTGAAAAAGGGACAGTTGGGAGGTATGCATTTGAGATTAAGAAAGAAGGACATAACATGATAAATGTGCTGGCTCACAGAACTCACAGAAAGAGGACAGCTGAGCACTGAGCCATTGCAGAAACAAATTATGTGCTTCAGAACCTGTTTTTATTTGGGCTGTTTGGGCCCTCAATGCATTTCTAGGAGGATGCTTGGAAATAAATCTTGCAAATGGTATTTGTTTTATGTGTGAATATAAAAGATAAGTAACGCAGTAACTCACGCACGTGTCACAGTAACTCACGCACACAGGAGAGCTCTCTCTAAATTGCACGGCATCCCCTTCCCTAAATCCACCCCACTCCCAAGCAGGAAGGAGTTACGTTACTCACAGATGCACAGTTCCATTACAGCACAAAGCAGGCTTACTATTTCCACTCCTTTACCGAAGCAGCGGAGCCCCCGGCACTAGACTGACTATAACTCAACGGGGGGAGGGAGGAGTTTAGGACTAAAACGAAGAGCCCATATGGGCACCCCTCCCAGACACTGAAGCACCACCCATGAGGTTCTGCCTCCCCAATGACGCGGTGGCTAGAAACTTCGTTAATATATCTAAAATTCTGAATGTAACTTCAGTGCAGAGAAAGTCAAAGTCGGGACTTTTAAGTACAGATGCGGGACAGCGGGTTTAGCTGTCAAAAGCGGGACTGTCCCGCTAAAAACGGGACAGTAGGGAGGTATGGCAACTGTATTTTTTTAAATCGTGAATTGACATTTCCACCGTGGATAGTCCACGTCTTCTTATCTCTATGCAAGTTTCACAGGACTACCTTGCCCAGAGGTTGCATTTTCCTACACCGTTAGTCGTGGTCTTATGTTTTCAATGGCTTTTACCTTTTACCTTTCTACAGCTGAAGAAGGTGAGCCTGTTGTACTGTAATGGCCAGTTTACTTTGGTAATGAAACCAGGAAGGGAGATGGCATCTTATTGAGATTAATCAAAGTATATACTGTTCCTGGTCTCCCACCTTTCTTCTCTGCAGGCCAGGGCCACCTACACAAGTTAAAAATTACCATTGCTGTTTGGTGGCCACGCCCCCACATAAATTGAAAGAAATCCATTGGTGGCTAGCCCTCCCACAAGAACGAAAAAACATTGTGGCCAGCCCCCCTATAATTTAAAATAAAATTATTGGTGGCCAGGGCCCCTGAACAAGTTACATTTTTTTTTTTATTGAAATCATTGTTCAGGGCCCCCTGCAAGTTAAAAAACAACATTGGTGGCCTTGGCCCTCTCTACAAGTTAAAGGAGAAGGAAAGGCACTATTTACTTGTGGGTTACCAAAAGTTAGGCGCCCCCAAGTGATTATATATACTACCTGAAGAAGGAAGCCAATCACTCCGTGGTGCTCGCTGGAAGAACCCCTGGACCGGTGCAGTTTTCTCCTGATAGGAGCACTGGCTCTGGGTGTTAGGTAAGTATATACAATCACTTGGGGGTGCCTAACTTTTTGCACCCCCAAGTAAATATGCCTTTTCTACTCCTTTAAAAAAAAAAAACATTGGAGGCCAGGGTTCCCCCTCAACATTCCTTCTAATTCCTTCTTGGATATGTGCTCAAAAAAATTATTTTGTGCGCACATTTTAAATGTGTGTGTGTGCATTTTTAAACACGGTGTGTCTCAGGTCAGAGTGGATACAAAAGTTTGTGTTTTCACACAAAATTGTGCATACCAAAATTTCTTTGCACACAGCTTAGAGGGAACATCGGTTAAAAAAAATGGGGGTCAGGGCCCCCTAAAAAAAGACTGGTGTTCAGTGGAACTTTTAGCCTTTAAAGTTTGTCTTCTCCTTCATCAGCATGCGGTCTTCTTTATTCTCCTTGGCAATGGCAGCTTCTTCGGCATTCTCTGGTGACTGCTCCCTTCAGAAGATTCAACTGCTTCAGTGCCTGCTCAAGGGGAGCCTGCCTAATCTGGGGAGTGCAGCACGCCCAGATCCCCTTTAAACTTGCAATCCACTGGGCCTGGGACCACTGTCCCACCTGATGTGGTGCTCTGGATGTTGTGGCACAAAGGCACTGGGGTCAAAATCCACCAGTATACACAAGGATTTGCACACACGTAAGTAGAGAGTCATTAAAGGAACAGTAACACATGGAAGTGTTTTAAAGTTAATCAAATATAATGTACTATTGTCGTGTACTGGTAAAATACTGGTGTGTTTGCTCCAGAAACACTACTATAGTTTTCCCAAACTGTTTTTAATTATAGTTTTCAAAAAGAAAGCAAACACTTTCAGAGTAGTTGAGGCAAACAGATCGGTTTAACCAGTGCAGGGCAACAGTACATTACATTATATTCTAATTATAGGTATGGGATCCATTATCCGGAAACTGTTATCTGAAGAGGCAGTCTCTTATAGACTCCAGGCCTCCAGCATTCTTGATAACAGGTCACAGACCTGTACTTTAAAACACTTTTTTGGTCTTACTGTTCCCTTAACAATGGTAGAGTAACAAACGAGAGTGCGGCTGATTGCTGGAATCACACCTGTCCTGTTAGTTTATAAGAACCTATTGAAAATGTGCATATGTCTTGTATGCAGTTTTAGAAGCTAACCAATGTTTCTTTATTTCTTATCGTGCTGCCATATTAAAATGATGTAATTTATTATTTTTAAAAAGATAAAATAAAATGAATATAATGAAATAATATTTAGCAGATGCCTGCTATTCTGTTTTTCACATTGCTGTTATGTTTGTAAATGAGTGCAAATTAAATTTCTCTTTACACCACAAGGTGACAGCAGAGGATTCCAGAATGCTCTTCATAGAACCAATTGTTCAAGTTTGTCATCCATAAATCATTTTTGTTATATACTGCATAAGGAACTTTGTATGTGCTATACTCATGAGACAAAGAAAAACATGACTGACAATTTATATATTCAGCTTCAACAAATTTTCTATAGCTTAGAACTGCACAGTCTTATAACATAAATATATAACTATTCTCCAAATTGCAGCAAAATGGTCTGATCAGCTTAGATATACCAAATCAATATACTATATTATTTATTATATTATATATTTTGCTCTACATCAGTATGCAGTCTTTTACAGATTGGTGTCTGAACCCAAAGAGCTAATGTAATAAACTGCAATCAGGAAATGCATACCATTTCTGCAAAAGCACCTTAATTGGTTTCTGATAAAATTGTACATAGTGTGTGTAAATGTAATTGGGACCATAGATTGTAAGATCCATTGGGACAGGGTCTGATGTTAAAGATGTTTACTCTTTGTTAGGTGCTGTGAAACATTTCAGTGCTGTATAATTAAAGAATAATAATCTTTCAGTAAGCATAACCCATAGCTAGGGTTGCCACATGACAGGTAAAAAGGATGCATGACACTAAAGTTATTAAAAGGCAAAAAAAACTAATAATAAGACAAATAATGCTTTTAGTAGCAATTACATTTGTAGTGATATGTGAATAGATTATTTTTTGTTAAAACAATAGGAAAAAATATGTTCATCCCCCATTCATTCATAAAGGGGTTGTTCACCTTCCAAACACTTTTTTTCAGTTGAGTTGTTTTCAGATTGTTCTTCAGAAATAACGACTTCTATCAATTGCTTTACTTTTTTTATTTTTTACTGTTTTTCCAAAATCTATTTTAAAGTTTACATCCACCAATCATAACTAAAATCATTTACTAAGTAAAGACACTATGTGAAAGTTCAAGTTAGAATTGTTTGTATAATGTAAATCATCAGCTCACTATATCTTCTTCAAGATCTCCCATATCTCCACTGCAGTTCTAGCTAAGGCAGGCATCTTGGATTTCACTGGCTCCTCCTACCTATATCTTCACAGCCAACTGCAGCTCTGAAATCTCACATATTCAAATTCATTGGTTGCCTAGCAACCCCTTTAAAGGGGAAGGAAACCTAGTTGGCGCAAACCCCCCCCCCCGTGTGTTGCCCACCTTCCCTCCTCCCCCCTGGCCTACCCGTCCCGCTGGGCAAATGCCCCTAACTTGTTACTTACCCTTCTGCGCAGGTCCAGTCCAGAGAGTTCACAGACGACATCTTCTTCCACGCGATCTTCTTCCTGCTTTGAATGGCGTTTTGGCGCAAGCGCAGTAGGAGCATTTCGCCGGTACGGATCTACTGCGCATGCGCCAAAAGTCACAATGTACTTTTGGCGCATGCGCAGTAGATCGTACCAGCGAAATGCTCCTACTGCGCATGCGCCGGTCAAAGCAGGAAGAAGATCGTGTGGAAGAAGATGTCGTCTGTGTACTCCCTGGACTGGACCTGCGCAGAAGGGTAAGAAACAAGTTAGGGGCATTTGCCCAGCGGGACGGGTAGGCCAGGGGGGAAGAGGGAGGGTGGGCAACACACGGGAGGGGGGAGGGTTTTTGCACCAACTAGGTTTCCTTCCCCTTTAAGCTATTTTCAAATCAGCCAAACTTCTGTGTTAGCTGCTGTTTCATTTTATTTGCATAATGACATCACCAGCAGGGGACAAGATAGGGAAATCTCGTGATACTCCTAGCGGAGGAGTTTACTAAAACTAGGCATTCTGGGTAGAATACTCAGAGCAATGCTACAATCTGAGCTTGCTTGTGAACTCATTTACATTTTCACAGTATGGACTCCCATTTGACAAAGTAAGGGCAAGGCCAGACGTGGCGTTTTTACGTTGCGTTTTAAAAAAAGCTCTGTCGGGCGTAAATACGCAGAAACTGCACTTCCACTGAAACTAATGGAAACCCCACTATGGCAATTCTCACAGGGCACTTGCAAGCTGAAATCTGCCACGGAATGCCAGTATTGGCGTTTTTTAGCGGAAACGCTAATACATCAAGAAACTACCAAATGAATAGACTCTATGGGATCTGCAAGTTTGAAACCACACTTTAAGTAAATACGCAGCGTATTTTAAATATGGCATCCAAATTCTCGCAAGATAAATGACGCATGTACGATTTTAGGGCCGGTGACATAATTATGTTGTGTTTTGAAGAAAATTCCTTCTCCATTTTGCATGTAAATAGTTTTTCTATTTCTAAATAGCTTTTCTATTTTCTATTTCCAGCCAAAATTATGGGGAACGAGAACAATGAGAAGTGCATGTTGGAAAAAGAAACCTACGTGATGAAAAGCGCATGTTGACGGTCGCGTGTGGTTTCAGTGGCGAATTTACCCCCGACAGAGCTTTTTTAAAAACGCAACATAAAAACGCCATGTCTGGCCTTGCCCTAAGGGATTTTTTTAAAACTGCATTTTTTTTCAAAAAAACATATGTAGATTGATTAAATGTGTTTTGTTTTTTGGCTATGATACATTTGGAGTCCTTTAAGGTTCCTGTCTCTGGTGTTTCAGTCTGGCAGCTCAGTAATTCAAGTGCAGATTCTGAACTGTTACAATTTTGCAACATTTAGTTGATACATTTCTCAGCAGCATCTCTGGAGTATTCAAAACTATTGTATCAATTCTGTCTTTAATGAAACAGGGATTCTGCTCAGCAGGGCCAAAGATAAGAAATGTATCAACTAAATGTATCAATTTTGAACAGTTTAGAGAGTAGTCGACACCCCCTCCCAGAGCTGCTTTAGAAGGTGAAAGATAGATTTTACACTTCGATATTAGAAAGACGACCACACATAGAAAATAGAAAGTAATTAGAAAAAGGCTTTATTTCTGATGAGCTATTTGAAACAAACTGAACTGAAAAAAGTGTTGGAAAGTGAACAACCCTTTAAACGTGAGTTGATCAATGGAATATTCTGCCCTTCTATTAGATATTAAAACATGTCTTAATTTGGAGCAAGATATTTGGGGAAGTGGTCAGGGGCTAAAGTGAGAGTGGAGGAGTGCCACGTGTTCCTCAACTCAAGTTTGACTTTTGCAATTTTAAATTTAAATTAAATCAACACATTGCTATACTTTTTACAAATGCATTCTGAGAGCATACAATTGCATATATTGTGTTTATATGCATTTTTTTAAACACAACTCTGTTCCAAAAGCAACATTTTATTGTCTTCTGAACATGCATCAAGTGCAAGAAAATGCAGCATGTTGTATCTAACAATGACATGTGAATGAATGCAATAGAACCTCATGAGTATAACCAGGCAGAATATAATGGATTCCATTATCTGATGCTTTTGGGTGCACCTTTTAACGTGCATCAAACACACACAAAAACACGTTTGTAAGAGCCTTAAGGCATCTCCACTTAAAATAGGTCTGGAATTAACCTTAGAAGGCTATATATCAACTTGACCATTGATCATGATAATAAGGGGGACAGGGCCTTGGTGATGCTGGGCATTGCCAAGGCCTTTGACACAGTAGAATGGACTTTGGCCCTAACTTCCTAGCCCTCACCCAATTACTTTACTCCAACCCAGGCGGCTTCAGTAGAGGTTAATGGAATGGCTTCGCCTCCTTTTACACTATCACGAGGAACGAGACAGGGGTGCCCCCTGTCCCCATTTTTATTTGCGATTGCTATTGAACCACTGGCCGCTATTATTAGAGCAGACCCTGAAATAATTGGTTGGAAAATAGGACCTATCCAGGAGAAAATTCAGCTATACATTGACAACTCTTTAATATATCTGTCGGACTGTAATAACTCATTAGATAAACTGGTACTTCATCTTCAAAAATTTGGAGACCATTCGGGTTTGAGGGTGAACATGTCTAAATCCACTCTTTGCCTAATAGACAGCTGGGAGGAGACCACGGTCCCCAACCAACACTCACTAGTTGTAGCTTCAGAGTTTAAATATTTAGGAATTAGGGGGCGGGGCCAACTCACTATGTGACCGGACGCACGCACCTTTAGCTCCGTGGTTTAACCGCTTTATCCGGACATTATCCTGAAAATTTACAGCGCTGAACTTGCCTGTGGTCTGCCGATAACTACTGGAAGTAACCTGATGGGCAAAAAAAAACACCTCTGGCAGAAACTTCCGATATTCGGCCGCATCTTCGCGACTCGGTGAGGCCTCCTAAAATGGCGGAGCCCCGCAGGCCTGAACTGCCAAAGGAGCAACGCGCACAATCGTTGAAGGTAGCCGCATCGCTCCCTAAGGTAACGGAACCATCGGAGGAGACCACTTCTGAAGTCTCAATACATGCTACCTCGCCTCATTCGGCAGATCCTCATAGCTCAGGGGAGACTCCTGGCACAGACGACCTCACGCTTGCAGAGGTTGTGTCGACTTTGCGTTCCACTATACAAACCTGCCACGCAGCAACAATGGCGAAGGTTGAGGAACTCAGGGTGGATTTTTGCAATCCTGCGGCAAGATCTCCAGACGGTCCGGGAGCGGACTGGCGAAGTGGAACGTCGCGTGAGTGACCTGGAGAACATCTGTACTCCATTGCCGGAGCGCATTGATAATCTCCACCGCAGGCTAGAAGAAGCTGAAGCTATGTCTGACGACTTGGAAAATCGGTTAAGGAGGAATAACATTCGGTTTGTGGGCTTCCCCGAGAGATCTGAAGGATCGGACGCCACAAAATTCCTCGAAAACTGGCTCAAAAACGAACTTGGCTCTGATACTTTCTCTTCGGCCTTCATTATTGAGCGAGCACACTGCGTTCCTGCGAGGCCGCCTCCGCCTGGAGCTCCAGCTAGGCCCCTCATTGCTCGCCTGTTAAATTACAGGGACAGGGATGCGGCCTTGGCAGCAGCACGGCAGAAAGGGGAGCTTGCATACGAGAATTCACATGTATCGTTATACCCAGATTTCTCAAACGAACTTCGGAAGCAGCGTCAACAATTCATGGGAGCCAAGCGTCGCCTTAGAGAAGTCGGATTACAATATGCTATGCTATACCCAGCAAAATTACGGGTCTCTGCAGATGGCAAAGCCCACTTCTTCCTTTCTCCGGTTGAAGCCTCCAACTGGCTAGATCGACGCTAATTGCTGAAACACCTGCAGGCTTCAATCCTTAATATGTGTAAGTACAGGATGGCAAATACTTGGTATTATGTCGGGACTCTTTTGTAGGCCCAAATCTATGGAAATCTACAGGATGGTTACCATTTATGCCTAGTTATTTGCTCTGACTGTTTAATCCATTAAATCTGGACTTTTATCCTCTATAGCGGTTTCAGGGAGCCATGTAGAGGAGTCTACTTATTTCAACTGAGCAATCTTTGTTCAACTCCTGTTTTTTTTTTTTTGATTCTAAACTTGTCATTTGGTTAACTACTGCAAAAGTTGTATTTTTTTGGTTACGTGTGCTGTACAGTTTCGGCACACCCCTCTAGGATATGATATGTTCAGGGTTCAACATTCCTCCAATGCTGGGGGATGTAGGGTGGGGGATTTTGGGATTGAATGTCTGTATACACTCTTTCTTACTAGCTGCACTTTTCTCTTTTCTTTTCTCTTCCCCTCTTTTCTTTTTCTTTCTGGCTGTCTAGGAGGGATAGACCTGCAAATTGGGACTATAAATGTCAGCTGAAATCACAGCCATCTCCTGGAACGTGTGAGGGCTTAGTTCTCCTTTAAAGAAAACGTTAGTATTTAACTTCTTACGGAAATATAGTCCTCACATTATTTGTCTCCAGGAGACGCATATCTGTAAATCCTCGAATTCCACTCCACTTAAAAAGATCTGCATAGCCCATGCCTACCACTCAGTTTACTCCAATTACTCTAGGGGAACTTCTGTTTTGATATGCAGGTCTTTGCCCTTTCATTTGTTGAGTGTTCGGAATGATCCTGATGGCAGGTTTACTCTCCTACATGCCTCCTTGGCAGGTTTCCCTTATATTATTGTATGTGTATATGTACCCCCTCCATTTAACGACTCTTTGCTCTACGTACTGCTGCCATTTATTACTTCCTTACCTTCAGACCCATTGCTTATCTTAGGGGACTTCAATGCTGTGATGGATAACGCCAAAGATAGGATAACAACTTCTTCAACTTATAGAGCAGGCACTGGGGCACTGCAGGATTGGGCACAGATAGCGGGTCGATGTTTGGAGAGTATGCCACCCGGAGGACCGTATGTTCTCGTGTTACTCAAGGGGGGCCATGTCGAGGATTGATCTTGCCTTTGCCTCACCAGCTATGTCTTCCAAAATTGTTAAAGCTGAATTCCTCCCCAGAGGGATCTCAGACCACGCTCCTCTAAAAATTACTTGGCAGCTTCATTCAGCTGCGACCAGTAAAATTTGGAGATTGAATCCATACTGGATTACTCACCCTGATATTACGAAAGACATAGAGCAATCTATAATTCATTTCGTTCAGACTAATACGAACACAGCTGAGTTGCCTATAGTGTGGGACGCTATGAAAGCGTACATTAGAGGTGAATACATTTCTAAAATTTCCTATGTCCGTAGAAGAGCTACTCAAGATATGGCCAAAACTGAAAAGGATCTAAGTGAGACAGAGGTGAGATACATCAAGAACCCCACTGCTCATACTAAACTTATGCATGTAATGGCGCAGCAGCAATATGCCCAGGCGCAGTGGAAATGTGCTCAAAAAAGTCATATGCATAGTAAATTTGCCTTGTATGAGAAAGGGGACAAGAATGGCAAGTTGCTAGCCCTTCTCACAAGGGAAGAGTGTACTAGACCAGCTATCCACACTCTTGTTAAAAATGATACTGAGATAATTTCTAACCCTTTGGAAATTAACCAAAGCTTGGCAGAGTATTATCAGCTCCTATATGCCTCCAAACTGCAGAAATCCTCTTCTGAGATTGCCACCTATCTACAACAATTGGATCTCCCAAATTTATCTTTAGAGCATAGAGCTTTACTTGATGCCCCTATCCAGGAACAGGAAGTAGTAAAAGCTATAACTGCTTTACCCCAAGGGAAAACCCCGGGCCCAGACGGCATACCTAATTTGTGGTACCACACGTATGTTAAACAATTGGCTCCACTTCTCACGACCATTTTTAACCAGGCATCGCATACAGCAGCCCTTCCTTTATCTTTTCTAGATGCCACAATAGTTTTAATCCTGAAGCCGGGAAAAAACACCCAATTACACTCTTCTTATAGGCCCATTTCATTAATTAATTCGGATGCTAAAATATTTGCCAAGGTGCTTGCCCGACGGTTAAATCACGTGATAACTACAATAATAGCCCCCGACCAAGTAGGTTTCATCCCTCATAAAGCAGCGGAACTAAATATTAGACGGTTATACACCAACTTGGCAATTCCCCATGCAAACAAGGGTACTCGAGTCATTGCCTTCTTGGATAACGAGAAGGCATTTGACTCGGTCGAATGGGCCTATTTATGGCAAATCTTGACACTATTTGGTTGCCGGAAAAATTTTATTACTTGGATTCAAGCTCTATATAATCGACCCACTGCCAGAATTCTGTCTAATCTAGAGCTTTCTCCCCCTTTTAGATTATTTAGAGGAACTCGTCAGGGGTGCCCGTTGTCACCGGGTCTCTTTGCGCTTGCCATGGAGCCGTTAGCATATCTAATTAGAGAATCGCCAAATATACGAGGCCTTGAAATAGGAAACCTTAGGGAAAAAAATTCGCTCTTCGCGGATGACACACTTCTCTATCTGAACGACCCAGTTCCATCGCTTCATACAGCCCTATCTTTAATCAATACCCATACCAACTTTTCAGGCCTTAAATTTAATTGGGCAAAATCATCTATAATGGAATTAGATCCCTTGGCTCTAACCAACATGGACCCATCGCTTCCTTTGGTTCCTGTAGAAACATCAAAGTATTTGGGCATAGTCATACATCCTCAACTAGACAAATTCAAGGAGCTTAACCTAGACCCATTGATGCTACAACTTGTCCATATGATTGATAAATGGCTCAGACTTCCCTTATCCTTAATTGGCAGGATAAATTTATTTAAGATGAAATTCCTCCCCAAATTTCTCTTCCTTTTTCGTCAGTCCCCAACATGGATACCGACTGGGTTCTTTAGGAACCTGCAAAGCCAACTATCTAGACTTTATTGGTCGCCAGGGTCTCCCAGGGTGCAATATAAAGTATTGATTTCCCCAATTACGGAGGGGGGATTGGCTGCGCTGGATATGTTAGGTTATTTCCTGGCTGCCCACTTGACATCTATTAGGCGCTAGTTTAGTACAGATCCAGAGGATCCGGTGACGTTATTGGAGGCACAAATGGTTGGTTTACTAGAAGGGCTGAGGAACTTGGTTTATAGGAAACCCTGGGCATAGCCTTCCTTACCCCAATGGTACACAATACAGTAAGGGCATGGCAGAGGTGTTTTGCTAGAATACAACAGGGTCCTGAGATGTTTTCACCACACACACCGCTCTGGTACAACCCTGCTTTGCAGGAGCTGGCTTTAGTCCCGGACCCACATGCGTGGGTTCAATGCAGGGTGAAATGTCTTGGGGATGTTTTTGATGATGATAATTCCTTGCTTTCGTTCCAACAGCTCAAGGACACTTTCAACCTTCCTAATAATATGCTGTTTAGATTCTTTCAACTACGCCATGCCCTGACTCAACAATTCCGCTCAATTGAGCCTCATATTGAAATCTCTCCACTTGAAACTGTTCTTCGTAAGGACTGCCTTCGTAAGCCCTTATCTACCATATATGTCTCCATTAGATCTACTGGTCGCTTATCCATGCCGGAGCTTTATCAAAAATGGATTACAAATATACCAGACTTAACTCAGGAGCAATGGACTGTCATCCTGGCTGACTATTTCTCGCCGTTGATACGAGCCCGTGATAGGTTGATCCAATTGAAATACTTGCATCGGGCCTACTATACCCTATATGTTCTTCACAGGATCAATCCTGCATTCCCTGATGTTTGCAATCGCTGCAAAGGTTCTAAAGCCGACTTCTTTCACCTGACCTGGAATTGCCCGCTAATCGAGGGATTTTGGATGGAGATTGCCTCTTACATCTCTCATCTTATGGCTTTACCAGTAGAAGTGCATCCAACAGTATTGTTACTTAACTACCTTTCGGATACAGCCACTTCTCGCACGGAAAGAACGCTCCTCCTTTTTTATGCCAAAAAGGCTATTGCTATCAAGTGGAAAGAGGAACATCCACCTACTATTGCTTTCTGGATTACTCTGGTGGAGCAAGCGCTCCCGATTTTGGAGCAAGTCTACTACTCGAGAGGATGCCCAACTAAATTTAACGCCATCTGGTCATTGTGGATATTACAAAACGAGTCATATTCTACTAGGGAACCAGACTCGTCTCAACTTACACTTGATTGGTTACTTGGACCAGAATGAAAATCGACTACCGGGTCTCTCGTCAGGGCATGAGTCATGGACTTTGAGGACATAATGACAGAGTGTCTCATCTAATGTGTCTGAATGTGGGTATATACGTTTAATGAGTCATTGTGTACTATAACCATGTTCTATGTATTGGATCTCCCTCCTATAAGCCTATGCTTCCTTTCTACTTTTCTTCTTCTTTTCCTTTCTACTCTTTTCCCATCTACTAATTGTTTTCCCAGGGTGTAATTGAAAAATCACTGGCGCAATGTGTCCTTTGTATCTGATTTCACTATTGTACAACAAGTGTATATCCCTGTGTATTGGACCTTGCACTAGTAATAAATAAAACTTTGAAAAAAAAAAAAAATATTTAGGAATTAAAGTGTCCAGGCCAATATCCTCTTTCTGGACATTAAATGTACTACCTCTACTAGAAATGGTGGACACTAAGTTCAGACAATGGTCCGGGCTGCCTCTCAGTCCACAAGGATGTATCAGTTTAATCAAAATGACAATACTCCCTAAAATCTTATATATACTTACGCAAGCACCAATAGTGATCTCCAAGGCATTTTTCCAAAAACTAGACAGACTGATAAACCCATTCATATGGGGGTCTGGTAGAAGTAGGCTAAAACTAGACTCCCTTAAAAAAGCGACAGATAGTGGAGGGGCGGCCCTGCCAGACTTTGAATTATATTATTTAGAAGCCCAATTGGCTCATGTCAAACCTTGGGCTCGCTTAGATATGCAGTGCCCCTCATCCTTATTGCTGATGGCCGGCTATAATCTAGAGAATCCACTGTTACATGAGCTTTTGAGACCCTCACCAGATAGGAAAAAAATTAAATTATGCCCCCTAATGCAATTAGCTGGTAAAGTGCGGGGGCGAGCACAAGTTTTGTGTACCCATCAATCATCCAGATACTCCTATTTGGCATAATCAACAACTTCAAGAGTTTGCTTTGGTACTGGTGGGCCGGGTATGGGAAAGTAAAGGAATAAAGTTATTGCACCATCAATACTGTTAAACCGTTTGATCAAATCCAAAAGGAATTTGATATCCCAGCCAATCACTGGTTGCAATATAGGCAGATTCAACATGCATATTCTGCTGACCCGTTTAAAATTGGGAAACCTCCTTTTTGCAGAATACTGGAATTGCAGTATTTGGACAACCAGCACCTAATTTCAAATGTGTATAAAGTTCTGCGATCCAGTAAATATGATAAAACTAATGCTAGCCTATTCAGAACTTGGCAGATAGACATCCCTACACTCACAGATGAGAAATGGCTAGATGCTTTGGAGGCACCCGGATTTGTATCCCCCAACGCAGGTATATTCTACACATGGCCTATTTCACACCGGTAAGGATACACAGAATGAATCCCCAGAACCCCCCTACTTGTACTAGATGTAATTCAGAGATGGGAACGCTCAAACATATGTTTTGGGATTGTAGGAAAATACAGCAGTACTGCAAAGAAGTGTTTGTTACATTAACCCCTCTAGTCCCAACCCCTGAATTAGCCATATTTGGTGCTTGTGACGAATCCCAATTCAACAAGGATCAGTTAATTACTGTATGTCACAGCCTATTCCAAGCACACAAATGCCTAACTCATTAGTGAAAAAATGTAGATCCCCCAACCCACCAGTTGTGGATGGCACAAATGCTAATGCAGTAATGCTTCACTACATTAACTGTATTTCTTACCTATACACTAAAAGAAAATCCTCTAGTAAATTTGAAAAGGTTTGGGGATTGTAGCCAACCCCTTAGGCACGGTGAACGGATTGATCTATTGTGTATAATATATATACCGTATATACTCGAGTATAAGCCGACCCGAGTATAAGCCGAGGTACCTAATTTTACCTGCGAAAACTGGGAAAACTTATTGACTCTAGTATAAGCCTAGACACAACTACAGCCCTGTCTCTAAGCAGCGCACATTCCGCCAAAGCGACCCCCCCAGCGATCAAACGGACTTCTTTGCAAAGTTGATGATGACAGAGACTTGCCAAACGGATTACTGTGTGCATTGTCCCACTGTCCCACTACCATGTGCAGAGGGTGCTGTGTGATATTGCCATCACTGTTAATCTTTCGTATAACCAACAGAGGGCGCTGTGTGATATTGCCATCACTGCTAATCCTTCATATAACCAACAGAGGGCGCTGTGTGATACTGCAGTGCAGTCACTGTTATTCTTTCATATAACCAACAGAGGGCGCTGTGTGATATTGCAGTCACTGTTATTCTTTAATATAACCAACAGATGGCGCTGTGTGATATTGCAGTCACTGTTATTCTTTCATATAACCAACAGAGGGTGCACTGTTATTCTTTCATATAACCAACAGAGGGTGCTGTGTGATATTGCAGTCACTGTTATTCTTTCATATAACCAACAGAGGGCGCACTGTTATTCTTTCATATAACCAACAGAGGGCGCTGTGTGATAATGCAGTCTCTCCCCAAGCGAACTGTTGGTATAGGAATGATTAAAAGTGACTGCAATCTCAGCTACTGCCCGCTGACCCTAGTATAAGCCGAGGTAGACTTTTTCAGCACATTTTGGATGCTGAAAAACTCGGCTTATACTCGAGTATATACGGTACATGTTATTGGACACTATCAATATCCATATTCGGAATACCTTTTCACCTATGCTAAAGCTAACATACCATCGTATTGTTGTTTTCCAGACAATGTTGATTTAGTTTTTTTTTTTGTTTCTTCTCTTTTTATTTCTTTTTTCTGTTTTTCTTTTTATTACCATAATGTATAATTCATGTACGACTGGTATGAAGATGTATTGAGATATGTCAATCTATACAATGTTAATTAACCTACATATGTTGCACTCTCAGAAGTACATATCATGCCTATTATCTTTTCAATAAAGGTTATGATGTTAAAAAAAAGGTCTGGAATTGCCTTATTGGAGTTAGCTTTTAGCCATGCATTCCATTACAGAGGTGACAGTGGTAGAAGAGATTACAGTTTTCTTCCTAACTGACAGAAACAGGTCTCTGTTATCGGTTATCTGTTCATCTTGCCACTTAGAAAATCCTGTCTGATGATTCTATCTTTTGCTGCATGTGAAAAGGTCGTTGACCAGTAGGAAGTGAATGGGTCCCTCCTGATTGGCTAAGCAATTAACATTTGTGCAGTCTGTACATCTTGTTCCCATAGTCATCCAGGTTAACATCCCTGTGGGCCAGCGGACAGGACCTCCCCCAATAATTAAAAGGCTGCACCTCCCATACTCCCTTAGTCTTTTTTGTCCTGTCCGGGCCAGGGGATTTCTGGAAGGAGGAACACGGCAGTGTTCAGAGGCGGCTAAAATTCCTCCCTACGGTGGGTTAGGAGAAGACGGTTTGCCCAGGTACAGCAAAAGCAGAGAGAGTGAGATGCGTATGCATATTCAGCGACGGCAGCTTCCCGGCGGGCATATTGGTAAAGGAAAGATGCGAAGAAACCAAAGGGAAGTGACGGCGATGGAAGTTTCAGCAACCATCTTGGTACAAGGTCGCTGAGCTGGTTCCAAAAGGAAGTGACATCGGTGGAAGTGGCTGCGCGACCATTTTTGATGAGGGAAAAATCTGTTTTTTTGAACGGCCGGATTGGCGCCAAAAAAGTAAAAAGGAAGCGGTGGTTTACCAGTGCAATGGTTATATGCGCTTTGCAGTATCTGGGGGCAAAGAAGTTATGAGGTATGCAGGTGTCAACCTCAGTTACTTAAACAAGAGCACGATTCCTGCAGCGGCCATTGCCAAGCAGTCTATACTGAGGACTAAAGGAGTTAGCTGCAGGTATGTGGCGTGCTTTTTGATTTCAGCTAAAAAATCTCTGTATTGAGCGAGAAATGTTGAATTGTGTACTCTCTTTACCTAGTTTCAACAATGGAACCTGGTATGATGAGAAAAACCTCTCAACCCACGGGGGAAAAGGTGAGGTAGTATTGAGAGTGAACGCTTAAATGCAGATCAGGAGTTTTGATTTTAATAATGTTGTTATTTGTTCAGCCTTCCTACATACCTCAGATGCAAAGAAAGACAAGTCACCAGAAAAGTCTTCAGCATCAACAGAAACACGGCAAGAGCCTGGTACATCTGTATAACAAGAAAATCAGCTGTTTGCAGAATCCTTGGCTTCGGTTATAAAAGAAGCAGTTATACAAGGGTTTCAAGTTCCAGGAAAAGACCTAGACATACAAGACAAGCAGAATCATTATCTGATGTATTGGAAGGAGATTTATCTGAAGATCCTGAGGTCTTTTCACAAATAGATTCAGAGGAGGAATCGACTTTTGACATATCAATTATCGATCCACTAGTTAAAGCAGTCAGGCAGACCCTGACTTTTCTGACAGAAACAGCAAAAGTCTCTTCTCACAAAAGAACGCTACAAGTTTGCCAGTCCATTCCTCTATCAAAGATATTATTACAGAGTGGAAAAAGAAAAACGAGCACAAACAGCAGGAAAATGTAATAAAAAATACCCCTTTGATGAACAAGAGGCAAAGTTTTGGGAGTCTCTACCTAAGGTGGATCGCCCATAGTTAGATTGGCAAAAAGACAACCCTGCCAGTGGATGATGGGGCAGTATTCAGAGAGCCTATGGAGAAGAAAATGGAATTTAATTTGAGAAAAGCATTTGGAGCAGCAGGGGCAGCCTGTAAACCAGGCACTGACTGGTGTCTAGGGCATTGAAAGTATGGCTGTCTGAGCTTGGTGAGGCAATCTCATCTAATGTGAAACGGCTGAAACTGTTGGAGATGCTTTCAGACTGTAAGATGGTGACAGAATTTATGTCGGAGGCTTCATTAGATCTAGTGCATTTATTGGCAAGATCTATTGCTCTTTCGGTGGCAGCCAGGAGAAAATTATGGTTGAAAGCTTGGGCATCTGATACTGCATCCAAGTCTAATCTATGCCAGTTGCCGTTCGAAGTGGAAATGTTTGGCGAAAACATAGATGCAATTATAAAAAAAATATCCGGAGGCAAGAGTGTTTTTCTTCCTCAAGTAAACCACGCCAAGAAAGCCCGCTATGAACCCAGTTATGGGAAAGCGAGGGATAAAACGTTTAGAACATCCTGGCAATACAAACCTGTGAAGGAATACTTTAGACAACCTTCGTGGAGATCAGGTCGTCAAAGTTCTAGAGGGACGGCAAGGAGATCTGGGGGTTTTTCCTCTGCCCCTTCGACTTCCAATCAGAAATGAAGGTGGCAGGGCTCAGAACATGATAGGAGGCAGGTTAGCCAAATTCTCCTATGTCTGGGCCAGAACCATTCAAGACGTTTGGGTACAGAAGGTGATAGAATCAGGTTTTGTAATGGAATTCAGATCAGTACCCAACAAAGATTTTTTCATTATGTCAGTCTTCAAAGATGGAGATGCAAGCAAAGTGGTCGTACAAGAGTACTTGGACCAAATGTTCAAGTCGAAGGCAATAGAACCAGTTCCTCCAGAGGAGAAATTCAAAGGCCTTTACTCAAGACTTTTTCTAGTTTAAGACCAGTACTGGATATGAGAAGAGTGAACAATTTTCTGCAAGCAAGAAAATTCAAGATGGAGTCTCTGGCTTCCATTATGCAGGCAGTCTCGAGAGAGGATTGGCTGACAAGCATAGACTTAAAAGATGCTTACTTCCACATTCCAGTTGCAAGAGAACACAGAAATTATATGAGATTTGCAGTAGGAGACGTTGATGTGCAGTTCAGGTGCCTACAATTTGGGTTCTCCCAGTCTCCGAGAGTGTTTACGAAGTGTAACCGTTTGAGGTAACAGGGTCGTCGTCTCCTGGGGTAGACAGGTGTACATCAGTATTGGAGTCCACGCAAAACAACACAAAACTGGCTGGTAATGTGCAACTGGCCACAACCAGTTTTATTTGTCTGGTTGGCAGGAAGACATGAATCAAAACAAACAAAAATGAAAATAAAACCTTGCCTGTCCGGCACTAACTAAACAATTAGTTCCTAACTAACGAGGTGAGAATCTAACATCCAGCACCTAACAGAAAACAGTATTTGTGGCACAGCACGTACTCACTTGAATCTGGCTCTCTCACAGGCCTGCACTGCCTGCTCTTTTCCCCCAGGATTGAGAGAGAGAGACACACAATCCCTTCCCTACTTAAAGGGGACCCGTCACCCAAAAAAAAATTCCAAATCCTATTTTATCACATTAGTCAAGCAAAATGAACTTTAATTACACTATATAAATTATTTGAATCTTGTTTCCTTCAGTCTGGGTATTCATAATTATAGCAAGCAGGAAGCCGCCATTTTGTACACACTGTTATTAAGACAAGTCTAGAATCATCTCAGAATCTTGTTTGAGCACCAGAATGGGGGACCCAATGTCCATCCCCATGCCCTGGCTACACAATTAAATGGTAAAGAGAAATGGGTGAATGTTTGGAGAGCTGTGACATCTAGGAAGTGCTGAATGGAAAGTGAAAGTAATTCTCTGCCCCGCCTCTATGCCACTGGCATAGAGGAGGGGCAAATAATATTTGATTGACAGCTGAGATTTTTAAATGAGTTTACAACAGCTATGAATGCTTTAATAAAAAATAGAAATTGGATTTCATGTTTAATTTGAAATAGACTTTCATTATACAGATTTTTGTGTCTGGATGACAGGTCCACTTTAAGGAGAGAGAACACCTGTTGCTCTCTCAGGTGTTGGGCAAACCCGGACTGTCCATCTGGAATCGGATCCAGCCCAACACTCAACACTCTCGTAAACCGTGTCCTTTTTCCGGCTATTTACAGCTAGCCACAGACCCGTGAAAAAGTGTACATTTACCTGGTTACTTAAAAACAGTATGACAGAAATCTGGATGATACATACACCCGTTCAACCAATTTCCCAGCATTTCTGTTACAGAAGGTACTAGTGACACTTATTGCAGAACTAAGGAAGGAGGGTTTGGCAGTGTATCATTATCTAGACGATATTCTGGTAGTGTCAAACTCAAGAGCCGAAGCCGGAAGACATACTTCCAGGGTACAAAAGTTTCTACTAGCCCATGGATGGGTAATCCATGTGCTAGTCACCGACGTATCAAGCGTAGTGTGGGGAGCACACATAGAAGAGAGATATGTGCAAGACACCTGGAAATGAGAAAATGTTTCATAAAACATTCTAGAATTAAGAGCCATAAGAAAATCTCTTTTTTCTTTTTCTCACCTGTTGAGGAACAAACAGGTAAAGATTGTGACAGACACACAACGGAAAAGAAAATCTAAAAGCAGACTTCCTCAGCAGGTGCTAGATCCAGGGGAGTGGTCCTTACACAGAAGCATTTTTGAAGACATTGTAAAAAGATGGGGGCAACCAGAGATAGATGTCATGGCATCTCCACAGAACAAGAAATGCCATCAATATTACTCAAGATTCCTCTGCGAAGGGTCCTGTGCAGTGGACGGTCTAAGACAAAGTTGGTCAGGAAGTCTAATCTACATTTTTCCTCCTTTTCCGTTAATTTGGAGGATACTGCAAAAGATAAAGAGAGAAAGGTAGAGGCAATCACAATCATTCCCTTCTGGCCCAGGAGGCCTTGATTCCCTCTCATCCAGCAGTTGGCAATAGAAGAACCAATGATGATTCCAAATTTTCCGGGATGGTTGTCACAGGCAGCAATCCAATTCCTGGAGCATTTATTTATCATTTATCTTTGATGGCCTGGCGGTTGAGAGGGAAAGGTTGAAGAGCTTCATGCTTTCATACGAAATCATCAATTTATTAATGAAGTCGAGAAAAAATAGTACCTCCTCCCAGTATTATAAAGTTTGGGAAAAGTTTGCAGAATTTGTGACAGAGAAAGGGAAAGATCTTTTGTCTCCTTCACCAGCAGTGCTGGTAGGGATTTTATTATCGCAATTTGAGAAGAATCTACAATTCAGTACATTAAAAGTCCAAGTGTCGGCAATCTCAGCCCTGACTGGTAAAACATGGGCAGAGGAACCTCTGGTGAAAAGGTTCTTTAATGCCCTAATCAGAGTAAAACCAATGAAGAAAAGTTTTATTCCTCCGTGGGATCTACCTTTTGTTTTGAAAATCCTGACAGGAGCTCCATTTGAGCCATTGAAAAACTATTCCTTATGGAACATGACACTGAAAGTAGTTCTGCTGGTGGCAGTAACTTCAGCCTGCAGAGTGGGAGAAATATCAGCCTTCGCAGCTTCGGAGCCGCATACGGTGATTTTTGAAGATAAAGTGGTGTTAAGACCTGCATTTTGGGTTTTTACGGAAAGTCGTTTCGAAATTCCATTTAAATTTTGTCCAGATCCTAAGTCGTCAAGGGAAGAAGTATGGCATACTATGGATCTAGTAAGAGCCATAAAGATTTATGTGGAAAGGACAAAGGCATGGAGAAGATCAGAGAGATTGTTCATAATCCCAAATGGTTCGGGGAAAGGTCAAGCGCCAACTAAAAAAGAACAATTAGTTCCTGGATTGTTGCAGCTATTGCAAAGGCATACAATGTTGCAGGCATGAAGGTTCCCAGAGGGTTGAAGTCACACTCTACCAGGGCATTGGCGAGTTCCTGGGCAACAGAGGCTGGTGTGTAGCCGGAAAGCATCTGTAGATCAGCAAGGTGGTCTTCAATCAACACATTTGTGAAACATTACAAATTGGATGTTTTGTCCTCCCAAGAGGCTATGTTTGGGAGAAGAGTGTTTTTGTCCTCCCAAGAGGCTATGTTGCAGTCTGTATTACATTCTATTGATTAAAAATTTCTGTTATGCAAATCATTTCCCTCCCTCCTTTTAAGCTTGGGGAATTCCCATTCGGTGAATGCTGGCCATGGGTGACTATGGGAAAACAGGAAATTGTTTATACATACCGCAATATATGTTTCCTGGTCACTCTCCATGGCAGCATTCACCAGGGAGTTTCCCACCCTGATTTGGGGACAGCTTTATACCTAGACTAAGAGAGTATGGGAGGTGCAGCCTTTTAATCATTGGGGGAGGTCCTGTTCGCTTGCCCACAGGGATGTTAACCCATTTGGTGAATGCTGCCATGGAGAGTCACCAGGAAACAGAAATTACGGTATGTATAAACAATTTCCTGTTTTTGCATCTGTATTTGCTTTATGTAAGATTAATTCATATGAAGTGCCTCTATGACAAGGTAGCAACCAAAAAATTATTTTTTAGTATGTTCTAGAATGTCCTATTCCTAACAACTTTTCAATTGGTCTTCATTGTTTATTTTTATAGTTAATTTTTTTTTTTAAATTACAACCCTATTTCCAAACAAGTTGGGCAGTGTCGGACTGGTCCAGACCCCCTCTCCCGATAATTCTATTTTGGGAAAAAAGTCTTCGCCGATGCGCAGTGCCTTCTGTGCATGCGCGGCGAGCGCCGCCACTCGCGCATGCTCATATATGCTCACTGAGCGCTGAGCTCGGCGCGGCGCAGTAGAGGAACATGGGGTCGAAGGGGGGCCCTGGAACAACAGCCCCGGTGGGCCCCGGCCCTCCCAGTCCGACCCTGAAGTTGGGACACAGTAAAATGTGAATAAAAAGAAAATGGGGTGCTTTTCAAACCAATAAAACCCTATATTTAATTGCAAATAGTACACAGACAACATATCATATATTGAAAGCGAGAAATGTTATTGTTTTCTGAAAATATATGGTAGTTCTAAATTTGATGCCAGCAAAAAATTGAGCCATTTGGTGAAACATCCCACAAATTGGAAACATATACCCATTAAAAGAGCATCCCAAAGAGGCTGTGTCTCTCTCCGAAAGTAAAGATAGAGAGTGGTACACCAATCTGTGAAACTGCACAGGGTGCAAATATTGCAACAATTTAAAAATAAAGTTAATCAATGTAAAATTACAAAGAATTTTGGTATTTCCTCATCTACAGATAAACTTCAGTAAATACATGATTCTGTAGAGGAAATCACTGCATGGACTCAGTATCTGTGAACACAGTTCGCCAATGTACCCACTTATGCAAATTAATACTCTAAAATGCACAGAAGAAACCATATATAAACATAATACAGAAACACTACCACCTTCTCCGGGTCCATACTCATTTAAGATGGACTTATCCAAAGTGGAAAACTGTCCTGTGTTAAAATTTCAAATTTTCTTAATTTTTGAAAATCATGGGTGCCTCATCTTCTAGGCTAAAGAGGAGAAGGACAATACAGTTCAAAGGCCAGTATATGTGTTCGATATGACAATGTAACGGTACCTGTACCTGTCGTGCGGCGGGGTCGTCCACCGCGTCGTCGGCGTGGTCCACGAGTCGGCGCCATTTTGGATTCTATGGCGCGCGCCTCTTAAAGGCGCAGGCACGCTGGCGCATTTGCGTCAGCACGTTTTTGACGCTCGTTTGGCGCGAAATTTGAACCTTTATAAGGCCCATTCTGTCTCCCAGCCAGTGCCCGTGATAGGATTTGTTTCCTGGTGCTTCTGAGCCTTAGTGCATCTGTTCCTGTTATTCTATATCTTGATTATCCATGTTTGACCCTGCCTGTATCCTGACTACTCTGAACTCTGTATCCTGACCCTCGCCTGCCTACGACAACTCTTCCTGCTTTACCCCTTGATTGACAACTCGGTTTGACCCTTGCCTGCCTGACGATTCTGATATCCGCCTGCCTCGACCCAGCCTGTCTGACCATCCTTATGCCTAATCCTTTTGTACCGTGACCTTCGGCCCAAAAAGACTTTGCTAACAGCCGTGCCCCTTCGCCAGCCAGAACATCTCGCCTTGCACCCCTCGTTAAGTCCAGGTGGCACCCAAGTAAGCTGAGGGCTCCTCCCGAAGCCCAACGGTGGTCACACTACTGGTGAAGCCGAGCCGAGACCAGGGTGCTTGGCATTTGTTCTGGTATCGGGTGCCGGTCGTGACAGACATCATTAAACTTGGATCCGAAAAGGTGCAAACCCTCAAAATGGCAGAGTGCACAATCTCATTTTGGATAAGACATCTGCAGCCCACGATCTGAGCCAAAGAGGCAGATGAGCCGCGGCTGAGATTGCCATGGAACAAGCCGCCAGCCTTGTGAGATCTACAGCACCTTCAGAGATGAAACCTGGGGCCAACTTGAGCTCCGCTAAGCTAGAAGAAATTTCCTTCTTGTCCATTCCTTCAGAAAGGACTCTGTCAATCACATTTATACAGATGAACATGGCTTTAGCCACTGAAACTAGAGCACTGGCTTACACATTGACCCTGACACCAGAAAAACCCTTTCTGAGGTCAGATTCTACTTGTCTGTCCATGGGATGTCTTAGGGCAGAACTGTCATCAATCTGCAGGGTAGTCTTTTTAGCTATGTGAATAACCGCCGGGTAGTGAACTAATCCACAAACAACTTGGAGAGCCTTGTCCCTTGAGAGACAAAAGAGACCATAGCAGCCTTCCACCATTCAGTTTTGATTAGGTTGGAAAACTCTTAGGAGGAAAACTCTTAGGAGGAAAAACACAAAGTCTTTTTGCAGGAGATAGCAGAACCTTGAGGTTCCTAGACTCCTTTCCCTCCTCCTCCACCCCTAGTGTCTGTTTCATAGTCTTGATAAGTGGAGGGACCAAGGAGAGATCAGAGTCCAACAGGGCATCAGAAAGAAAATCAGGAGAGAGACAATCATCATCAGAGGAATCCTCAGCTTGCACCCGAGGCATCACCACCAGGCTGGGTATCCAAACTGCCTTTCCTCTGCGTTCCCAGGGACCAAGGCAGAAGCTCCAGAAGCCAAACTGCAGAAATCTCTTCAGCAAGATATGCTAATTTTTTTTAAGCTTTTAGGTTTTTTTTAATTTGTGCTTTTTTGAAGATCCATCTACTGGCAAGAAAAGAAAGAACCAACTAAGGAAGAGCCCACACCTACAGAGAAGGAGAGGCTCGAACCACTTGGAACCTACCCCTGAACAGTGACAAACAGGCTAGAATGTCTGCCGATGAAAGCTTGTGGGAACGGAAGAGGAGAGATCACTTCCGCATGCGTAACAGACCATGCCCCTAACCAAGATGGCTGCCGCCCCTTCCGGCACACCAACATGACACGCCTCCGTATAACTAGTGCTCTAGGAGCAACCCCATAGGACACCATGGGCCAGACCCCCTCCCAGTACACCAGAAAGGGAGGAAGGTGAAAGCACTCTGCCACCATTCGCCTAGGGAAACTACCTAGGGAATCTGAACCAAACTAGGAAGGACCCTCTGGTCAAGTCTAAGCAAGGACAGAAAGGGAAAAGACTAGGTAGGTGGGCTCTGAAGGATCTTTTAAAGATTTTGGGAGGGGGGCAGTCTGGTCTATGGAGTGGCCAGGAAAATACTTTTTTTCTGTGAGGCAAAATTCTGTTGATTTTACATTATGTATTTTCAAATTTAGACCTTCTCCTATTCCTACTGCAATCTCTTATTCAAACTCCTGCTTGGTTTCTAGGGTAAATAAGACCCTAGCAACTTCCTGAAATACCAAACTGGAGAGCTGCTGAAGAAAAAGCTAAATACTACAAGTATTGGACCTGTTATCCAGAATGCTTGGGACCTGGGGTTTTCTGAATAACGTATACCTTAAGTCTACTAGAAAATCAGGTAAACATTAAATAATCCCAATTGACTGGTTTTTCTTCCAATAAGGATTAAAATATATCTTAGTTTGGATCAAGTAAAAGGTACTGTTTTATTAATACAGAGAATAAGGAAATCATTTTTAAAAATTTGCATTGTTTGGATAAAATGGAGACTATGGGAAATGGCCTTTCCATAATTTGGAGCTTTCTGGATAACATGTTTCTGGATAACAGATACCATGCCTAAAACTGGAAAAACATAAATGTCTTAGTATATCAATTCCTAAATCATACTAAAGGTAAAGGTGCACTAACCCTTTAACCCTTTAACTGCCAAGAACGTAGCTCCTACGTTCTTTTAAAAAAGGCTTTAAGTGCCAAGAACGTAGGAGCTACGTTCTTTACTAAGTCAGCGCTCTCTCTGCACGCGCAGCAAAAACAGCGTGCAGAGAGGAGCGATCAGCGCCACAACCCCCTAGGCAACGAGCTTACCTGCAGCAGATCGCCGATCCTCGCCGACACCCTTCTCCAGGAGTGACACAGACGCAGCAACAGCTTCCTTGTCGCAGGACCCGGACCTCACGTGTTCCAGCGCCGCCCACGCACTTCCTGCTGTTCTGACTCATCGATCCTGGACCCTACAGCTCTGAAAAGGACCCCCTTCATCTAGATTCGGTAAGTGCCCCTTTTTTTTTACTTATTTAGTACATTTACAAGCATTTACATATACACAATGCACATATTAGTAAAAGTATTTTTTTTTTTTTTTTGCATTTTCTGACTTTTCTGATTTTTTTGATTTTTCACACTTTGGCACTTATTTACACACTCACATACACATATGCACAAATGTATACACTTTTTAGAGCTGTACATCCATGCATACACAAACACACACTTATAGCGTTTTTTTGTACTTTTTTTTTTTTTAGCTCTTCATTTTCAAGTTTCCCTCTTGTTATTTCCCCAAAAAACGTTAGATTTCATTTTTTTTTATTTTTTATTTTTTTTTGTGATTTTTATTGCAGTTTTATGCTTGCATTGTTTTTCCTTGTGTAATTTTTTAGCATCGTTTACACTTTGATCATTTGGGGTAGAAACACATTTTTAGCAATTCTGTGTTCGTCAGAATGTGTACTTTCCAAAAATATATGGTTTTGGGGGGTCTTTGTACTGTTAGGGGGTCTTACGGCACATTATATGCAGTCAGTGTGCTATGTTCACAGAAGGCGAATTGATAGCCGATATTGATAGTCAATATTTATGGTGTTTTCTAATTGTATGTAAGAAATTGGGTGAGATAAATGCGACCAACTGCAATATTTTTAGGTGATTTTCAGAAATATCATAAAAACTGCTGCCTTTAGCGTTGCTTTGCAGTATGTACGTTTGGAGTAGAAAGACAGTTTTAGCAAATTTTTATTCGGCAGAATGTGTACTTTCCAAAAATATATGGTTTTGGGGGTTCTTTGTACTGTTAAGGGGTCTTACGGCACATTATATGCAGTCAGTGTGCTATGTTCACAGAAGGCGAATTGACAGCCGAGAAAATTCGTATGCACTGTTTTCATTTGGGGTCCGCACATGCCCACCTGCTTTGGTATATCTATGCATATTGGGCATCATACTGTTCAGTAGACCCTTGACGTCAATATTTAGGGTGTTTTCCATTTGTATGTAAGAAATTGAGTGAGATAAGTGCGACCAACTGCAATATTTATAGGCGATTTTCCGAAATATCATAAAAACCGCTGCCTTTAGCGTTGCTTTGCAGTATGTACGTTTGGAGTAGAAAGACAGTTTTAGCAAATTTTTATCCGGCAGGATGTGTACTTTCCAAAAATATATGGTTTTGGGGGTCTTTGTACTGTATGGGGGTCTTACAGCACATTATATGCAGTCAGGGATGCTATGTTCACAGAAGGCGAATTGACAGCCGAGAAAATTCTTATGCACTGTTTTCATTTGGGGTCCGCACGTGCCCACCTGCTTTGGTATATCTATGCATATTGGGCATCATACTGTTCAGTAGACCCTTGGCGTCAATATTTATGGTGTTTTCTAATTGTATGTAAGAAATTGGGTGAGATAAATGCGACCAACTGCAATATTTTTAGGCAATTTTCAGAAATATCATAAAAACCGCTGCCTTTAGCGTTGCTTTGCAGTATGTACGTTTGGAGTAGAAAGACAGTTTTAGCAAATTTTTATTCGGCAGAATGTGTACTTTCCAAAAATATATGGTTTTGGGGGGTCTTTGTACTGTTAGGGGGTCTTACAGCACATTATATGCAGTCAGTGTGCTATGTTCACAGAAGGCGAATTGACAGCCGAGAAAATTCGTATGCACTGTTTTCATTTGGGGTCCGCACATGCCCACCTGCTTTGGTATATCTATGCATATTGGGCATCATACTGTTCAGTAGACCCTTGACGTCAATATTTAGGGTGTTTTCCATTTGTATGTAAGAAATTGAGTGAGATAAGTGCGACCAACTGCAATATTTATAGGCGATTTTCCGAAATATCATAAAAACCGCTGCCTTTAGCGTTGCTTTGCAGTATGTACGTTTGGAGTAGAAAGACAGTTTTAGCAAATTTTTATCCGGCAGGATGTGTACTTTCCAAAAATATATGGTTTTGGGGGTCTTTGTACTGTATGGGGGTCTTACAGCACATTATATGCAGTCAGGGATGCTATGTTCACAGAAGGCGAATTGACAGCCGAGAAAATTCTTATGCACTGTTTTCATTTGGGGTCCGCACGTGCCCACCTGCTTTGGTATATCTATGCATATTGGGCATCATACTGTTCAGTAGACCCTTGGCGTCAATATTTATGGTGTTTTCTAATTGTATGTAAGAAATTGGGTGAGATAAATGCGACCAACTGCAATATTTTTAGGCAATTTTCAGAAATATCATAAAAACCGCTGCCTTTAGCGTTGCTTTGCAGTATGTACGTTTGGAGTAGAAAGACAGTTTTAGCAAATTTTTATTCGGCAGAATGTGTACTTTCCAAAAATATATGGTTTTGGGGGGTCTTTGTACTGTTAGGGGGTCTTACAGCACATTATATGCAGTCAGTGTGCTATGTTCACAGAAGGCGAATTGACAGCCGAGAAAATTCTTATGCACTGTTTTCATTTGGGGTCCGCACGTGCCCCTCTGCTTTGGTATATCTATGCATATTGGGCATCAAACTGTTCAGTAGACTCTTGAAGTCAATATTTAGGGTGTTTTCCATTTGTATGTAAGAAATTGGGTTGGATAAGTGCGACCAACTTCAATATTTTTAGGCGATTTTCAGAAATATCATAAAAACCACTGCATTTAGCATTGCTTTGCCGTATGTACGTTTGGAGTAGAAAGACAGTTTTAGCAAATTTTTATTCGGTAGAATGTGTTTTCTGGGGTGAACGTAATTTTTTGTACCTTTGCCTGTCACAAAATGCTGTATATGTGCTGATTTTGCAGTATCTGGAATTACAGAACTCGTATGGGGTGTCTTATTTCTGGGGCCCCTATACGCCACATACTTAGGTGTACCTATGCATATTGGGTATCATACTGTTCAGCGGACCCCAGACTTTCATGTTTAGGGTGTTTTATCTTGGTATATAATGATATGTAGGAGATACAATGCTTTAGAGTTGGAGTATTCAGGAGATTTTTGTATATGTCATAAAAACTGCGAAATGTAGGAAAACTTTGCTGCTTGGTAATTTGGAGTAGAAAGACTTGCATACCCATTTTAGATTCGACAGAATGTGTACTTTCCAAAAGTATATAGTTTTCTGGGGTGAACATGCATTTTTGTACGTTTGCCCCTCATAAAATGCTGTAAATGTGCTGATTTTGCAGTATTTGGAATTACAGAACTGTCTTCGTTCTGGGACCCCTATACGCTACATACTTAGGTGTACTTATGCATATTGGGCATCAAACTGTTCAGCGGACCCTGGGCTTTCATATTTAGTGTTTTATTTTGGTATATAATGATATGTGGGAGATACGATGCTTCAGAGTTGCAATATTGAGATGATTTTCGGTAATGTCATAAAAATTGCCAAATGTAGGAACGCTTTACGGCTTGGTACTTTGGAGTAGAAAGACATGCATACCCATATTAGATTCGTCAGAATGTGTACTTTCCAAAAATATATGGTTTTCTGGGGTGAACATGCATTTTTGTACTTTTGCCCCTTGAGAAATGCTGTAAATGTGCTGATTTTGCAGTATTTGGAATTCCAGAACTGATAACTCATATGGGGTGTCTTCGTTTTGGGGCCTCGATACGCCACATACTTAGGTGTACCTATGCATATTGGGCATCAAACTGTTCAGCGGACCCTGGGCTTTCATATTTAGTGTGTTTTATTTTGGTATATAATGATATGTGGGAGATACGATGCTTCAGATTTGCAATATTGAGATGATTTTCGGTAATGTCATAAAAATTAGCTAATGTAGGAACGCTTTACGCCTTAGTACTTTGGAGTAGAAAGACATGCATACCTATATTAGATTCGTCAGAATGTGTACTTTCCAAAAATATATGGTTTTCTGGGGTGAACATGCATTTTTGTATTTTTGCCCCTTGAGAAATGCTGTAAATGTGCTGATTTTGCAGTATTTGGAATATTATTCAAATTGCAGGTGAGTGATTGCTCACCATAATGAATTACACCTCAAAGGAGATGTTGATGATGAATATAATAGATCTGTCACTTAAATTAAAGTGCACTTAAATATGAAGTGTGAGAGTTGTCTTAACAGAAACCAAATCTGGGGATACTGAGCAAAGCAACCCATCTATTGCCCACTGGTCAGCAAATTCACTCAACCGTCCAGTAAACACTGCCTGGGTGTACTCTGCTCGGATGCGGGAACGCACCAGCACCCGGAACAAAGCCTCTACCGGTAGAGGATTCCCACCCTCCAAACATTGCATTCTAGACTTATGAATGGCTAGTTTGGCTAAAGCTAGGAGCAAGTTGAAGAGAAGGTCTTTCTCTCGATTGTCCCGGGATACTGGGCGTCCAAAAATAAAAACGTGAGGGGAAAATGTAACCAGAACTGCAGGTGAACTTTCCTCAAAAGAGCCAAAAGAGGTTGCAGTCTGGCACACGAAAAATAAGCATGAAACACAGACTCCCTTTTGCCACAGAATGGGCAAGCAGCTGTGGAGTCTGTAAAATGGACCAGGTACTCTCCTATGCTCAAAGCACCATGGAGCACTCTCCAACTCAAGTCTCCAGTGGGTCTGGGCACCAGGCTGGAATAAAGGGCTCGCCACTGGGGTTTCTCACCCTCATTAAACACCCGCCTCCAGATGGTATCATAGCGGGAGACAAGAGCAAGAAAGTGTACAGTGTGGAGCATGAGGGAGTACAATAGCTTTCTTGTCATGTCATAAAAGCACGTTGAGGTAAAATTCTCCAACTGGCTCAAGTTGGGAAAAGGAGGTGTGTCAGGGGATTGACGGGTCTTGGGTGCTATTTTTATGGCTGGAGGTGGAGAGTTCCAAGGTGGATGTGGTTCTCCACCACGTAAAACCCCATCAATAAATGTGTGAGATTCAGGAGAGAGGTTATTCTTGATCTCCTGGAGCAGACGATGTGGAACTCTAGTGGTAAGGTACCCCATGCGTGGCATAACTGCCCGAGCTTCCACCCAATCTGACCTCTCAAAATCCAGGAAATCCCCAATTCTGGTTAGCTGAGCCCTGCAAAGGCGGTGGCGGATGCTGGTGGACTCCAACATTCTAGTCTTTAAAGATGGATTGTAAAGTAGGGGCTCAGTTAGAATGTCCTCCCCCTGAATGCCTCCTTGCCTTTGCACAGTTACCATGCTCCAGGTCTTTAGAGTCTCTTGGTAGTAAGCCGGCAATGGTGAGAGGCTTCTTAAGAATCCTTCAGGTTCGATGACAAACAATTGCCGGTCATAACCCATGTTGCGTACCTGATGATAAAAGCTGGATGCTAGGGTACACCACTGTGGAGAAGGATCTGCATACAAGTATCTCTGTATCTGTTGGAGACGGAAAGTATGTACTTGAGAGCATATGCATACAACTCCCTGACCTCCCTCTCTCAAGGGTAGGCTTGAAACACCTGCAGAGACCCAGTGCTTTCCCATCCAGAGAAAGTCCAGCAATCTTCTCTGGATTTTAGCAATGAATTCTTGGGTTGGGCTAAGACATGTCAGCCTATACCAGAGTTGAGAGGCCACCAGCTGGTTAATCACCAAAGCCCTCCCCCTCATAGAAAGCATTTTAGCAAGACCCTTCCACTTTCCCAGGCGGGTAAGAACATGCTCCTCAAGTTCAATGAAATTCTGTGGAACAGGACGCTCTTCAGCTGACAGATAGACACCTAAATATTTGATGACTTTAGTCTCCCACGAGATGTCGCGAAAAGCAGAAGGCAAAGAATCTACATGTAAAGGACCTTCCAGAAGGCCTGAGCTCTTGGTCCAGTTGATCCGAGCTGATGAGGCAGCAGCGTAAACCTCTTGTGCTCGCTCAAGATCAACTAGGTCCTGGGCCACAAGGATGACATCGTCAGCATATGCTGAAAGAACTACCCTCATGTCAGGTTCCCTGAGCACCAGTCCTGTAAGCCTCTTCCTTAGTAGACACAGGAAGGGCTCAATGGCCAGTGCATACAGCTGTCCCGACAAAGGACATCCTTGTCGAACTCCTCGTTTGAAGGCCAGAGGTGCAGTCAGAGACCAGTTGATTTTAACTAGACACTCTGCAGAGGTGTACAGTGTTTTCAGATAGCTCACAAACTGTGGGCCAAAGCTATAGGCTTGCAGAGTGCCTAAAAGATATTGGTGATCTACTCTGTCAAATGCCTTCTCTTGATCCAGGGAGAGAAAAGCGAGAGATAGACCAGCCTTCCGGGCAAAATGTAGTAAATCCCGAACCAGAAAGACACTGTCAAAAATTGTCCGGCCGGGGACTGTATAGGACTGGTCAGGATGAACCACCTCTGCCAGCACAGACTTGAGCCTGAGTGATATAGCTTTGGCTACAATTTTATAGTCTGTGCTGAGCAATGAGACCGGTCGCCAATTCTTAATAAGGCGGAGATCCCCCTTCTTAGGTAGCAGTGATAACACTGCTCGACGACATGAAAGTGGCATCTCATCGGTCTTGAGGGCCTCATTTAGAACCCTATGGAAATCATGTCCCAGAGTATCCCAGAAGAACTGGAAGAACTCTACAGTTAATCCATCTAGCCCTGGAGATTTATTATGGGGCATTAAGTGGAGTGCTTGAGAGAGTTCATTCAGAGTGATTGGTTTTTCCAACCTCTCTCTTCTCCCCTCGCTGACCACTGGAAGCCCATTCCATAGCTCCCTGCAGGCATCTGGAGAGATGGGATCAGGAGAAAAAAGGTTCTGATAGAAGGACCGGGCTCTGTCCCGGATAGCCTCCGGATCTTCAAGGGGGGTGCCATCGTCCGCAAGAAGGCATGTTATTTGTTTTCGATTCCCCTTCTTCTTCTCCAGAGCATAGAAGAATCGTGAGCCACGATCCATATCACAGAGTAACTGCATGCGGCTTCGCACATAAGCACCACGAGCCTGTCGCTGTTCCTTGTTACGCAGAGTCTCTTTCTTTTCTACATATTCATACTGCATGGCTTGGTCTTCAGACCCTGACAGCCTTTGCTCAAGATCAAGCACCTCCCTATTCAGAGCCTCAATCTCTGCGTTTTTCTGTCTGCTCAAACATTTTGTATATTCTTGACACAAGAGCTTTAGGTGAACCTTGCCTACATCCCACCATTGACTCAGTGTGGCCAATTCATCCTGATAACCCTTCCAGTCTGTCCACATTTCCCGGACTGCCTTTGCAAACCCTTCATCCTTTAATAAGCTGTTATTAAAGTGCCAATAGGCTGCTTTGGGCAGAGATGGTGCAACTGCCACTATCAAAGAAGCACAATTGTGGTCCGAGAAAGGTGCCAAGCTAATATTACTGGACAGAACTCGTGACATAATATGGCTTGATATATAAAGCCTATCAATCCGGGACTGAGACACACGGCCATCCCTCACCCTAACATAGGTGAAAGCATAGGTTTCTGGATGTTGTTCTCTCCAGATGTCTACCAAGGAGAAACGGGCAATGAGTTCCCGCAAAGCTGACTCAGATGAATCCCTTTTCTGGGGAACATTTCGGTCCCTAGCCTCAAGGGTGTAATTGAAATCAACACCTATAATCACGGCTTCATCTGAGTCAATTGTCTCCATATAGGCTGATAAACTTTCAAAAAAATTCTTTCTCTCTGGTCCAGTAGTTGGGGCATACAAGTTTATCAGATTGTATGTTCCACTAGACTCCCGGACCCGGAGATGTAACAAACGGCCTGGGATGACAGAATTAACACTCAGTACCTCTGGCTGGAAGGATTCTGAGAACAAGGTCACCACCGCACATGACGTCCATGTGAGGTGATTAAAAAAGACTCTGCCCTTCCATTCCAGATGCCAGGTCGCTTCAAGCTCCTGAGTGATATGGGTCTCTTGAAGGAAACTCACAGAGTACCCTCCTTGGCGTAGAAAGGAGAGTACCTGAAACATTCTAAAAGGCTCCCGACAGCCATTTGTATTAAGAGTGCTTATACTTAGAGCCATTATTGTGTGTTAGTAAATGCTTTAGCCCTCACAGAGGTCTGGTGAGACAAACACTTTTTGTGGAACTTAACACTACGGAGATATTCTGCAGTTCCATAGTTTTTGGCTTCTTTTATGACCTTGATGTATTGTCTCACAGAACTGATCACCAAAGTCAAATCATGCCACTTCTCTAGAGCCATATGTAGCTTCTTCTCCAATTTAACACCAAGGGTGCTCTCAAGAAACATCTTGAGTTCCTCAGCTGGGATGATTGGGGTAGAAGGATTTGTCACAACTGTGTCAACCTCCTCTTCGATGTCCCCCTCATCCATGAACTCTTCTTGGCTAAGGGATTGATAATTCCCCCTCTCCACTGGAGCTTTGATAATATCTACACAAGAAGTTGCAATAGAAGGATCAGAAGCACCTGCTATCTGGAGACCCTGCAACGGCTCGGATAATACTTTAATTTTACTTGCTTAGGGGTAGCAGATGGAATTGGCTCCTTATCAACAGGAGCTTTAGAGGCTCGATGGGCAACCTCTGCCCTTTCCACTGCCTCCTGTGCCTCCTGAATGGCAATAACATTGGGATCAGTGGAAGAGACTGGAGGATAGATTTTAACATGCACAGTAGACCTTACCGAGTCTGTCTGGCTATCCTCCATATTTACAACTCCGGCCTCATTATCCTCCCTCACAGCATTGTCTGCAGGGTCCTGTATGGGGGTTGTCCCAATATTCTCCATTTCTTGGAGTGAAATAACCTGAGGCACTAAACACTGAGGCTGGTTGTAGTTCCCAAAGCTCAGCACCTCAGGAACACTTACGGCCCACTCTGCAGGGGTTTCATTAGCTGTCCCTTTATACTCCAGGGGAAGATCCCCTGTTGGAGACAGATGCATCACCCCTGACTCTGTGGGGATACCCATAATCCCCTGTTCAAATTTCTCCAGACCATTTATCTCCTCTTCCCCAACTGAGTCTATAGGTGCATGGTCTGGCACCAGTTGATTACATCCAACAGTTGGACCAGACAATATCACCACATGAGGAGCAGTTGTTTTGCTGCCCTTTTTGCCCTTGGATGGGGGTGCTCCATCATTGACCAATGAAACCCATTCCTCAGGTATCAGCCTGTTGGATTTAAATTTCCTCTTTTTCTTATCATTTGAAGAGGAAATGCTACTCTCTGCTTCCACCATGACAGGTGTTACAACCACCGGCACCCCCACACCCTTAGGATTGCTCATAACAGGGTTAAGTTGGTTTTTGGCAAAAACAACTGCAGCACTGGGGGATGCATTGACATTCCTCCCCCCCCCTTCTCTTTTGCTGAAATTGAAATGTAGGCTGCATCCTTAGATAACTTGAGTGAAGAAGGAGGAGGTTTGGAGGTTTCAGAGGTGGGTTGTGTAACAACCACCTTAAGGTTCTTTACTGAAGGGGATTTCTCCTTTGAGGAGCCTGCAGCAATAGCTGTAGCAGGGTATGATGTTGCATTAGAGGTACTGGGGGCAGGAACAGGGACTGTGGTCTTAATATGCCCTTTGGGGCAACTCTGGCGAGTGTGTCCCAGGTTCTTGCAAAGGAAGCACCTCACTTCTTCTGTGCAGTAAAAAATTTTATACAGCACCCCCTCAAATGGAACACCAAAGGACCCCTCAATAGTATCTTGACCCCGAGGCAAAAGTAATTGCACCTGCCTTTTAAAAGAGAGGATATGTCTCAATCTGCTCTCCTTGCAACCCAAGGGAAGTTTAGAAATAGTTGACTTTATTTCACCGGGGGCTTGCAGGTGGGGCAGAATTAAGCTTACTTTTTTGTGGATTGTTTTGTAAAATAATGGGAGGGAATAAAAAACAAAATTATAAAAAAATACCTCAGGCTCCTAAAGGAAAGGGAGCTGAAAAACCTGGTTGTAGCTATGCTAAAAAACACCAGTCACAGCCTTTGTCTAAAAGCTCCACTGCTTCTGTTTCTGCTGCTGCAGCCAATGTGACCACTGCTAAAAGTTTTGCACAGGCAGTGGCTACCGGCAACAGCCCAAGCCAAGTCACTGCTGGGGTAGAGCAGCTTACAAGGAAGCATGGGGTCAGATGTCTAATGACAGGAGCTCATGGCATAGAGGCTTACATAAAAGCTGCAGCTGAAGTGGTGGGCCCCTCTGTAATAGTGGCAGCAAGTAAAATGTATGGGAAAGCCATAATATTTGCCCGTACACTAACTGCAGTGCATACTCTAGTGCAGAGAGGCAACACAGTAGGGGGTAGTTATATCCCTGTAGAACCCCTAGAAGGATTAGGCATAAAGATAGTCCTATCTAATGTGCCCCCCTTCCTGCAAGACCCCTAAAGTGAAAGAGCAAAAAATGTTCAAAAACGGTCTGGCAATAGAAGTTTCAACTTGGCCAAATTGGCTGGCAGCGAAAGGGTTAAAGGGGTGGTTCACCTTCCAAACACTTTTTTCAATTCAGTTGTTTTTAGAATGTTCCCCAGAAATAAAGACTTTTTTCAATTACTTTCCATTATTTATTTTTTACGTTTTTTCCAAAATCTAAGTTTAAAGTTGAATGTCACTGTCTCTGGTGTTTGAGTCTGGCAGCTCAGTAATTCAGGTGCAGACTCTAAACTGATACAATTTTGCAACATTTAGTTGATACATTTCTCAGCAGCACCTCTGGAGTATTAGCAACTATTGTGTTTTTTTGCTGGCTTAGGAAAAGCCAGATAATGAGTCCCTGGATTGAGCAGAGGTGAGCAGGATGGGCCCTCCATTCCGTGCTCCATTTAGTGTTTGCATTTGCTCAGCTAAAAGTAGATACCTGATTAGACTGCAGGTGAGCAGCAAATAAATGAGATGTGGGATAACACATTGGTGCTCTCTGGACACCTCCTTGTGTTTGGGGTGTGGTGCAGCCAGAGGTTTAGCTGGTATACCTGGAGTGGAGAGTCAGCAGGGCTTAGTGAGAGGCCCAAATGTCCAAGAATATAAAAGCCACTCTGGATGGTGAGAGCCCCAGAGAGGGTAAAAGTTGAAAAAGTTTGTTGAAATGCTGCTGAACTGTTTTCTCTGTGAACTTTATGTTGGGAAGATTTTACAGAAATAAACCTATGATTTGCCTGAAGCTGTGGTGCCCCTGTTTCTATGCTGCAGATACTATGCTAACCTGCCTACCATAGTTCATTTCCCCAAAAAATAGTGATGAGCGAATTTATTCGCCAGCCACGGATTTGCGGCAAAATTCCAAATTTCGCTATGTGCAAATTTTTCTGCGATATTGTGGAGAAAAAACATCCATAAGAAAAAATGCCCATTAACATTAATGCTTTAGGACAAAAAAAGTCATCATAAGAAAAAACACCCATTAGGACAAAAAAAGTCGGCATAAGAAAAATCGGCCATTGACTTTAATGCATATTGAGCGATAAAAATTGTTGAGTGTGTAAAAATTGTCGCTCATAAAAATTCCCATTGACTTCAATGCATTTCGTTAAATTTTTGCCGTTTTGCAATTTTTTTCACATTTTTGTGAATCTTTCAGCTAGGCGAAACAGGACAGATTCGCTCATCACAACCGAAAACAAATTAAAGATGAAGCTCTCAACTCACTCTCAACTCAACTTCTGCCCTCTATATCATAAAACATTTCCTCCAATTCTACACAATGATTGAAATGTTAAATATTTTTGGTTATGTGTAAAAAAATATGGGGATGACAGTGGCTGTGAGATTGTTTTCAGGATTGGGGTTGGGATGGGGGTGTGGGATTGACCTCCCTAAAACTAACCTAACACTGTCCCTATTCTTAGTCAGTATAGGATGGCACGGTCACATACCCAGACTAACTGGCACTCAATCCACGGCAGCATGAGGACCGCCAGATTAACCTCCCGATGCATGGCATCACGTTGGCTACAGGAGCACACCAGCACACTATACAAACATTTTCTAATCAATACACGGGATAAATTATAAGAAAACATGATATGGGTATGTTTTTGCAAAAAGCTTTTTGGCATAAGACTGTTCTATCAAGAGATGAATTCAACACAATAATCGAAATGTTAAATATTTTTGGTTATGTGAAAAAAAATATGGTGCTGTTGACAAAGCGCAACACTATTTATAGTTAGAAGTAATAAAAACTTACCAGCGGGTCCCTTCACTTTGCTCCAGTATGATCATAGAGCAAAGAATGGGCAATGGAGCGACGTGTGCACCAAGTAAATGCTGCAGGCACATGGGTTGCCCCAGCCGACGCCACCCCTGTATGTGCAAGAAGACTCTAAACTTGCCTATTTGCACATATGTCTATGACGCATCAAGATCAGACAACCAATACAAGAACATAAAGAACTATAGAAATTGCAGAGTGACACACTCTGCATCTAAATGCACTCTTAGCCAACATAAATATTTTTACATTTTTAATTTATTTCAAAAGATAAAGAATTGTAATTATTGGGAAGTGAAAAGTGTGCGTGACTCCTGTCAATTTGATGCCATGCCCCTAACACTGTCCCTATTCTACTCCCTAACTCTAAGCCAGTCTTTGCGGATGGCTGGCTTCATCACCCAGACTGGCTGTGGGATTGGGTTTGTTTTCAGGATTGGGGTTGAGATGGGGGTGTGGGATTGACCTCCCTAACACTAACCTAACACTGTCCCTATTCTTATTCAGTACAGGATGGCACGGTCACACACCCAGGCTGACTGGCAGTCAATCCACGGCAGCACGAGGACCGCCAGATTAACCTCCCGATACATGGCATCACATTGGCTACAGGAGCACACTAGCACACTATACAAACATTTTTTAATCAATACACTGGATAATTTATAAGAAAACATGATATGGGTATGTTTTTGCAAAAAGCTTTTTGGCATAAGACTGTTCTATCAAGAGATGAATTCAACACAATAATCGAAATGTTAAATATTTTTGGTTATGTGTAAAAAAATATGGGGCTGTTGACAAAGCACAACACTATTTAAAGTCAGAAGTAATAAAAACTTACCAGCGGGTCCCTTCACTTTGCTCCAGGATGATCCTAGAGCAAAGAAAGGGCAATGGAGCGACCTGTGCACCAAGCAAATGCTGCAGGCATATGGGTTGCCCCCGCCGATGCCACCCCTGTATTTGCAAGAAGACTCTAAACTTGCCTTTTTGCAAATATGTCTATACTGCATCAAGATCAGATAACCAATAGAAGAACATAAAGAACTATAGAAACTGCAAAGTGACACACTCTGCATCTAAACGCATTCTTTGCCAACATAAATATATTTACGCTTTTAATTTTTTTCAAAAGATAAAGAATTTTAATTATTGGGAAGTGAAAAGTGTGCGTGACTCCTGTTAATTTGGTGCCATGCCCCTAACACTGTCCCTGTTCTAGTCCCTAACTCGAAGCTAGTCTTTGCGGACGGCTGGCTTCACCACCCAGACTGGCTGTGGGATTGTTTTCAGGATTGGGGTTGGGATGGGGGTGTGGGATTGACCTCCCTAACACTAACCTAACACTGTCGCTATTCTTAGTCAGTACAGGATGGCACGGTCACACACCCAGACTGACTGGCAGTCAATCCACGGCAGCACGAGGACTGCCAGATTAACCTTCCGATACATGGCATCACATTGGCTATAGGAGCACACCAGCACACTATACAAACATTTTCTAATCAATACATTGGATAAATTATAAGAAAACATGATATGGGTATGTTTTTTGCAAAAAGCTTTTTGGCATAAGACAGTACTATCAAGAGATGAATTCAACACAATAATCGAAATGTTAAATATTTTTGGTTATGTGTAAAAAAACATCAATGGTCACATGATCACGCATTGAGTAACCAGTTGTTAATCTGCAGTGACCATTATGACATCGGTGGTCACATGATCACGCATTGAGTAAGCCAGTTGTTTATCTGGAGTGACCATTATGACATCAATCGTCACATGATCAATTACAGAAAAAGCTGGTAGGAAAATAGTAGGATGTATTTAATCAAAACCATTATAAACCATATACTTTTTTTGGGCATATCAAGGAATATTATCTATCAGTGCTTCTTCATAAAGGAAAGGGCCACACGTCCTCTAGCATTAGCATCATTAAACAGCATGGGAAGCAATCCAGGGCAGGTAGTTGCATTCTGACCATTCCCACAAGCCTTCAATCAAAACATAGACGGTCTATTTATTATGCTGTGTAAAAAAAGCATTCCAATTTGCCACACATTGGAAGGCATTGCCACATAAAAACTTAGCAAACTTTTGGCTAAACAAGTTGTATTTGGTGTTACAGACAGTATAATACACTGTATGAGATTATGCCTCCTTAGTATGGGACAGCTTAAGCCATTGTTGCCCACTCTCTTGTTTTGGTAATGGAACCAAAAATCACATTAAGTATCATAGGATTTTTCACATCATGCCAAGTTTGTGGCAAACAGCCAAGATAGAAGGAGCATTAATAATAATTTCTCGAAACAGTGACATGATAATGCTAGTGATGTCATCAGGGCCTGCAAGCCAGGTTCTATTGTAGCTGTGATGCATGGTGCCACATTTCATTTTCTCCAGTAATGTATATTTGCTGGAGATAACTCAATGCTCTTCTGTCCTGACATCAACATGTGACACTAGCCTTAACCTTCTTTGCCACACAACCAAGACAAGAAAAGTGGTAAGAAGGGCAGCCCACTTATATGTCCTATACTCTTGCTGCTGGTACCAAGTACTTTGCCACTGTTTGTCTGTACATGCTGTCTTAGTGCAGTTTATCTGGTTCTCCTGTGTGCCTGTATGGATGGCACAATACTTCCTCTAAAGGTGGCCATACACGGAGAGATCCGCTCGTTTGGCGATGTTGCCAAACGAGCGGATCTCTCCCCTATGGGTTGGGCAATATCGGGCTGATCCGATCGTGGGCCCTAGGGCCCAACGATCGGATCCTAACAAATGGTAACGGGCGGTCGGATCGTGGGGCCGCATCAACGAACAGATGCGGCCGCGATCCGATGGGATTTTTAGTCCCATTCGATCGAGATCTCGCCGACTTTCGGCCAGATCTCGATCAGGGAAGCCCGTCAGGGGGCCCCATACACGGGCCAATAAGCTGCCGACTCGGTCTGTCGGAAGCTTTTATCGGCCGGTGTATGGCCACCTTTACTTAATGGTGTATTTCCTTACTGGTGTCCTTCACAAATATCAGAGCAACAGACTGAAAACCCAGGACAATCAACCAAGATTGCACAAACAACCAGGGAGTGGGATTTGCACCAGAGATTCAAAGGAAATCCAACTGCTTAGTGCTGGCATTAGAAGCAAATAAACAAGCTTAGAGCATGTGTAGGTAGATCACTCTACTGACATCAATAGATCACATCAAATGTAGTTGCATGTCTTAAAATAGGTAAACTACATATAAAAATTGTAGTTTAACTAATCTGAAGGGAATACTGCATAATACATTTTTTTGTTTGAGGAGCTATAGCCTGACTTTTTTTCTAACTGCAACACATTGACTACATTTTACTGTCATAAGTAGGAACAAGATAACTTTAGCTTTATCTGATCAGATTTTACAGTAAAGCAGAGGATTTAATTTTGGATTATCCCACAAACTCTTGTGATATCTGTAAGGAATTATTTTGATAATGTATTTCTTCTTCAGCATGAAGTTACTAGCACATAGCAATGCAGCAAATAGCACTGGACTATACAAATGGAAACACTGATAAAATTTTAAATAATGACAATCTTTTTAACAATGTTCTGGATAGTTGTTTTATAGCAGTGATGTAGCTCCTTCTGTTGCAGGCAATACCTGAATCTCTGTAAGACATTTTTATATAGATGTTTAATTACATAGGATGCAGTCCCAGCAATTGCTGAGGTGCCCAGGTTGTGTAAGGGCCCCAAGAAGCCAAAAGCTCTAAACTTATTCTTAGCCGTCCATAATACAGATATTTAAACAAGGAATGTGTAAATCTAATTGAAATGTATGTTTAGACTACATTTAAGTCTTTGGAAACGGTACCTACTTGTCTATGTTCTAAGTTTATTTTGAATTTGTTATAAATATCTAAAAGTGTGATATGTCACAGTGGCTCTTCTAGAAAACATGACAATTTTTGACACAGTTGTAGTATTTTGTTCCCTTTCAAATCTCAAACTCCATTGGTTTTAGATAAAACATTTGTTACTTCATAGCAGGAACAGGAATACAACGACACAAACAATTTATTTTAATATTTATTTCGACTCTCACTTGCATTTTCCTTCATGCCAAAAATAACTTTTACTATTGAGATTACTAGCCAAGCCTGATAAGCAGTGAACAGTGAAACATTTAAAAAACAACTGAAACGATTTTTGTTACTGTAAATGTGGCCTTCATGGCTGGGGAAGGAATACCTATTTGGGTTGTTGTTAGGGTTGTAACCTTTTCTGGAAAAATTACCGGCCTTCCTATATATTTATCTTTTTTCCCTATTATGAACATTGGAATCAACCATAATTTTTACTGGCCAGGCCAGGTGGCAACTCTAGCTGTGGTTGAATGGAAAGATCTCTCATGACTACAGCTAAACAAACATGTCCTCAATGGCAAGTTTAGTCAGGGAAAGGCCAACATTAAAATTTTGCTGGACATTGGCCAAGGCTAGGGTTGCAACCTGCTGATCCCAATGTTATTAATAGGGAAAAAAGATAAATATATATGAAAGCCAGTATTTTTTCCAGAAAAGGTGGCAACCCAGCCAGGTCGTGTGAAACAGTCACCAGTGTCAGGGGCCCCAAGATGGAAAAGTGTGATTGGGTGGGTTGTGACATGGGTTGGGGAGCTAGATGAAGTGCTAGATGGGACTTGCAAGGATATGGAATGGGGGTTTGGCAAAATTGGGGAGTGGCTTAGATCATCAGAGGTGGTCAACCTAGTAAGGGGCATTATATTTATTGGGTTCTCATTTCACTTGTTGGCCGACCACATAAGCCAGGGGACCAGAGGACTAATAATTGGGACACCCAGGCAGTGGGGGAGGACCAAGCTATCTTAGTATGGGGCCCTATGATTAATGATGGCAGCCTGTGGTTTCTGAAAGTGGTAAAAGGCGATATTGGTCAAATTCCACAGCTCGTGCCTGCATGTTACAATCACATTATATTTAATTTTACTGCAAAAAATCTCTTCTGTTTTTGTTGCAGGCTTGCAGCCAACCTCAGTCCCCAACAAACCTACCAAGGCTCGAGCAATAGTTTTTTTAACTCAGCGACTCCCCCCTCCCATTCCGTGTCTTTAACTCCTCCTATATTACAGGTCACTGTGACGTACTGAGACGAACAATTCCATTTCCATCCTGGGCTCTTTTCTATTTCTGTCACTGCTTCAGCTGCTGCCACTCATCGCCTCAATCACAAACAAACAAACACGGTTAGCTGGTCAGATGAGTGGGTAGGAGGATACATGGCTGCCCGAGCTTCCCTTACTGCTTCCGGCCCTGTGTCTTGCTCGCATTAAGCGCCTGGCAGAACTTTACAGCGGCAGTCTGTACCAGGTAAAGGGGGCGCCTTCCCTTGAGTCTTGCGCCGTTTTTCCCGACGAAGCTTAAAGGCGAAATCAAGCCCTTGGGATTTTGTTTACTCACGAGTCGCTGTTATCTTGCTCCAAGAAATCCGATTGCCATTGTAAGTAAATTAGTAAGCAGAGACATAACTGAATGGTGTTCCATAATAATATGTCAGGTGCTTTAACAAATAACACTGAAGTGTCATTTACTCTTTGTATTATGGACACAGGCAAGCCCTAATCAAGACCCATACAATTCCAAACAAGTCAACTTTTTTTTAATTTTTTTTTTCTTAGTTGGACAAGACAGGCTGAAAGGATAAACAGGAGCTGGACTATGTCACTGTGCTACTCAGGTCTACTATGGGATGTAAGGAACCGCTCTCTTGGATTGAGTGAGCCCGATGTGGTCCGTCTCAACTATTTGGGTGAGTGTTTTTGCCAAGAGAAATAAAGGTCATGAGCTTAAGACTAACTGCATATATAGAAATAGCATCAACCCCTTTCGGATATTTATCCAGACAAAATTGAAGCAATGTGAATTCCATATTTGCAACTGATCCATTCCCCTAGGAGGTATAGAAATACTTTTTGAAAGACAATGTCTTGGTTTGTTTTTGTACTTTGTCTTGCAAGACTAAGGGGCCCATTTACTTAGCTCGAGTGAAGGAATAGAAGAAAAAATACTTAGAATTTCGAATGGTCGAATATGGCTACTTCGACCATCGAATAGGCTACTTCAACTTCGACTTTGAATCGAACAAAAATTGTTCGACTATTCGACATGCGATAGTCAAAGTACTGTCTCTTTAAAAAATACTTCAACCCCCTACTTCGCCACCTAAAACCTACCAAGGCCAATTTTAGCCCATGGGGAAGGTCCCCATAGGCTTCCTAACAATTTTCTGATCGAAGGAAAATCCTTTGATCGATGGATTAAAATCTTTAGAATCGTTCGATTCGAAGGATTTAAACGTTTGAACGATTATTCCTTCGATCGTTCGATTGTAGGAATAGCGCTAAATCTTTCAACTTCGATATTTGAAGTAGAAAGATTTACATTCGGCAGTCGAATATCGAGGGTTAATTAACCTTCGATATTCGACCATATGTATATCTGCCCCTAAATATTCCACAAACTGTAGGATAATCTAAAGGATACCATATTTGGAAGTTACAAATTCTGTCATATTGGCCAAATAAGCATTTCTTCTCCAAACTACTAGACTACAAAGTTTTGTGGTTCTGAAAATCACCTCAAAGCTTGAATTCTACAGAATATTATCGCCCGCGTATCAAATTATACTGTAATAAACATCCAAAAGATGAATGGCAGGGTCTTAAGGTGGCCATAGACATTACGATTTTTTTTTCTCCCTAATGACCAATTTTCGTTCAATCGGTCAAATCTGTCAAATTATCGTGAGATTAGTGGGCACTGAAAGATTGTGCATTTAACTATTTTTCGTCTGACATCGTTCAGAAAATCGATCGGTCAAGGTAAAAATCTTCTATTTTAGTTGATTGGCAAATCGTACATTTAAAAATCTTTTCAGGATAAGCTTGGTCCTACAATAACGAAAAGATCTTTTAAAAATCTTAACATCTATGGACCCCCTAACTTCCTAAGTTGTTATATGCAACATATTTGGTGAGAGTCACAATGTAGTTAGTAGCAGAGTACAATGTTGTGTACTCCGCTGTAGATGAGCCTTGGCAAACTCTGGTCTGGAGCCTAGTAAATTATAATTGAACTACAGGTACATGTGCATATTTTTTGTCAGTCATTGGCTGTGGCATTTTTGATATTGACAGATGTTGTAATCATCAAATTTTATAAGAATGATAATTGGAGCTCCTCAAGGTCATACTGTACTTGCACTTGAAAAAAACACCAGAAAATAACATTGTGATTAAGTAAATTATTTAATGATTCAGTTTAATTGCTTATTTATGTTCCATTCTGGATGTGCAGTGAAAAAACATATTTTTGAAGTAAAAATCTATTTTTAATTTTTTTTTTTTTCTTTTAAATCTACTGCGCATATGCACCGGGAATGGGTCAAACAGGACACTCACTTGGGTGTGCCTTACATTTGGCACCCACAATAATTCCTTTTTTTACTTTTTAAGGCTACTAAGAACCATATAAACATTCATAAAAACCCATTGTATTATGCTGTCAAAATGGATATATACCAACTTAGTAAACATTGAGTTTAAGGTACTTGTCTTATTACACACAAAATTGAAATAAGACACCAAAATAAAAATTGTTAAAATAGAACACGTTTTGGAAAAATCTTTCAGGATAATATGTTTTCAGATAACAGACCCTTTATCTGTAGCAATGGAGAGTCCAGGCAATTTTCTTTGTTTTTATGATAAAACATTGCATTCCAATTTTTACAATGGTGGCCCAGGTCCTTGTAGGCCCCACTGCTGAACTGTCTAAAATGGAGGCATTTCACACCAGTACCATTTAGCAGATTTTATATATAATGGCCTATAACGGGACCTAGAAGTTCAGTCTTTTACACTGACATTTTTATATTTATATATCTGCATTGCTGTTTACAGGAAGGACTCCCCTTGGCCCGCCAACCAGCCTGCATATTGCGACCCCCCCCCGCATGCTTGTTCTTATATAATTTTCATATATTGTATATGAAATATATATCACTGTATATATCTTACTGTATATATATAGTGAATAAAGTACCCCCTCTTGTAAAATATAATGATATTATAAGTTACCGAGGAGTTTCATGACCATATCAAAACACGAGGCCGAAGGCCGAGTGTTTTTATACAGGTCATGGAACTCCGAGGTAACTTCTAATATCCTCATATTTTACAACTGGGGGTACTTTATTTATTATAATACACAAATTTTAGTAAGTCATGTGACAGAAATGACATCACTACTCACCGTTTATAACTGATGACATCACTACTCACCGTTTATAAGGATATAATTTACAGGATATTCATGGCTTTTGTGTATTATATATATATATCTTACAAATATATATCTTACTGTATCACCTTTTTTGTTTTAGTTCCCTGTAATTAGCTCCCTGTGGATTCAATCACAGAATTATTATATCAATATATACATAAACCATATAGAAATAAATAAGGAAATTTTGTGCAGTTGCTAATTTAAAACCTCATAGACTGGCACTTATTTCCAAACACTTCTTTGCTTTGGTGGATAGAGGAGTATCCGTAAATAGAAAAATGTGTCCCCTTTTTTACATGATCTAGTTTAGTTTGGGCTTATGTAGAAAAGGTGCATAAACACTGTATGAACCTCTAAAAATAATTTGTTAAAATTAATCATTGATACTCATAAGTGCCTTTTCCAACCTCATACTAGACTTCGTGTTATGCAACCCCATTCCTTATGTTGTTCCATTGTGGAAGGATGGACTTTGGGACTTTAAGAAACGGAGTGCTCGTCTATTCTTGAAAATTGCTTGTGTTGTTCATAGTCCGAGTCCCAGAATCCTTAATTCCACAAGGGGCTAGGGAAATGTATTCTGGTTTGCTTTTAATCTTAAGAATTTGGAAATTCTGTCTCAAAATATGTTTCTTCACATTTGGAAGTTTAGGTAGTGTTTTTGCATTATCGGTATCCATGGGAAAACTTGATTCTTATGAGAGTGCTAGCTTCAAGAAATAGTATTGCCAGATCATTTAAACAGCCTGTGGCCCCATCCATGGGTAGTATAATAGATGCTTCTACATATAAAATAATAGTCTGGATCTTTCCAACAATATAACTATGACTAACTGGGTTGGAACTATTCATGGTTGTTTTTAAAATTATGAACAAAAGATAAAAAAGGCAGGGCATAGTACAGCGCTGCAACACATGCACTGGTCATTTTTGACTTTTTTTTATTATTCTGTTCTACTTTCAATAAACATTCAAGTAAAAACAAAAAAAGGTCTCATGTAGGGTTGCCACCTCTCAGGTTTTGATCCGGGCAGCCATTTTTTCTTTTGGGCTGCCCTGTTTAAAACTATCTGTCTGGGTTTCACAGCTCTGAAACCTAGCTAAATCTCTGCTCATGGGACAGACAATGCCCTTCATAACTTGCCACATTCCAGCCCCTTTATAGCATAACCCTGCCCCTGACACTAACATATCTTCACCCTGCCTCTGTCTATGTCACTGCACCGTTTTCAAAAAACAGAAAGGTGGCAGCCCTAGTCTTATGGTTTATGGCTTGAATTCTAGCTAGCCTAAAAATAAATTGGTCACATTTCAGGGATTCTGAGATACGATTTTGTGTACAATGGTAGTGTATGGTCATAAATAGAATTAGTAGCATACAGAATTTAGGAAGAGTATTATTATTATTATTATTATATAATTACTGGGAAAACTGTATTTCTTGTGCAACACCGAGCTGCATTTCATGAAGTATTTTTGTTGCTAGTATGTAATTCTGCTGGATAACATTAAATTCATTGCAATACCCAAACTGGATCCTGGATTTGGTGCATCTCTAATTTTGCCTCATTCTATTATAACAGACTACTTAATTTAGAGAAAATGGATATTGTGTTATATTAGTGTATTGTTTATCATAGGAGAATAACATTGTTGACTGAATACTAGTTCACTGTGTAATGCTTGTACTGAACATGCCTTTGCCTATTGTTGTAATTAGGAAATATGTATAGCTTTCTAGAATGTTGTGTTTATACAGTTAGGAGCATATTTATTAAAGGACATGTTAACCCCCCCAGCCAAAGATCTTATCTGTAAAAAGCCCTACTGTGATCTTTAAATACCTGCCTCTGCAGTCACTGAGAAGTTAATAGAGCGGCTGCTCCGTTCCCTTGATCTGTCTGCATATCGGCAGCTGGCTCGCTCCCTCTCCCCCCTCCCTTCAGAATTCTCCTTGTAGTTTGGCGTGGGGAGCATGCGCCCTTTCTCTGCTTCAGTACAGCTGAAGCTTGCGTTATCAAGTTTTTGTGCAGAAGGGACTATGCGCACATGCGCATTTAGAAGAGGAAGCCAGAAGCGATGACGCCGGGCAGGGAAAATGGCCGCCGGGTGAAAAGTTTAATGCAGTTACACACAAAGTGACGGTGCAGGACGTAGGATCCGAATGGGGATGCGAAAATGATGCGGTTGGGGTCAGGGTAAGGTGCTTTATGCACACAGACTGGCACCACAAAAATACTTTACATGTCCTTTAACATTGAAGACAATCATTACTGGTGATGTTGCTCAACTTAATGTTAGAAAACAGCTATGAACAACAAAATCAGTGGCTGTTGAGTCACTCCTGTGTAAGAAGGCACCAATACAGCAAGTTGCAATTCTGTAACTCCGTAGTATGAAGCCCTTTATATCCGTTATGATGCCCTGTCACTCAATTCATGTCTGGATCATTATACACTTGATCAGCATGATATGGAATGTTTAAACTGGAGGTATTACAGGACCTTGAATGGTTGTCCCTTGGCACAAAGAATTTAATTTTCACCATAAAACAAAATAAAAAACTGGCAGTAGGGACCTGTTAACAATGCAACATACAGGCTATAAATATTTAAAGTGTTAAACGAGAAGGAAAGCGAATTCAAAGGAGTAAAGGGGGTTATAAACCCCATTAAAGGAGAAGGAAAGGCAAATGATAAATAGGCCTCTACTCAAAGTCTTGTGGACAAAGAACTTACCTAGCGTTTTCAAAGTTTTCTTACTGGTCTAATCTGGAAGCAGTTGCGCTCATAGGAACATGAAGCGTGGGACTTGGGTGACGTCACGCTTTACGCAGTCTTCTACTTTCCTGCTGCCAGAGGCAGCCTTGAGGCGCTTAGGGTATAATTTACATCCACTGCGCATGTTCTGTGGGCGCTGCCTTTCTCCTATTCATGATGAAGCGCAGGCTAATATGAATATGCGTGCGTCATCATTGACCCTGAAGCATTGACCCTGTAATATACATTGGTGGCCAGTGGCCCCTTTAATAAACATTCGCCCCTGTAACACTACTGAGCTGCTGGCGCTGTTCCCTAATGAGCTCCTAAGATTTTCTTTTTTCCGCGCATGCGAAATAAGGAAAAGGAGGCGACGGTAGCTTTCGTTACCTTACTAAGATGGCGTCTGCCTGAATAAATAAGCAATCGTAACAAGGACATGGAATCTGCATGATTAGAAAGGACTATGTGGATTGCTACCTTAGCGAATTTGAGGGTCTTGGGGTGTACATTACAGGTAAATAGGTATTTATTTTTGCCTTTCCTTCTCCTTTAAGAAATTGATGGTAATTTGGGCATAGGTGTTTGAGAAGTGATGGGAGAGGGCAGATTCAAATTGGCCTAGATACCTTTAGTTTTGCAGCAGTGTTGGTATGAATCACAATATGGCATCTTCAAGAAACTGTCAACTTTTATAGTGCTTTACCTGGAATACTAGAAAATCGCAGCTGTTTATTTTTTATCATACCCTGCTTTAAAAACATGATTTGTTCATTTTGGTAATGACTTAAAAACTGAAATTTAATGATAAATAATTTGCACACTTGTGCAACAAACCCAAGAATTTATATTTTTAACTCAACATAGTGATAAAGAAATGATAAAATATAGCTTTGTTAGTGGGCTAAACCATGTCTAGCATTTAAGAAGTGCAAAAGTATCTTGATGTATGCCTTGAAAGCATCATATTCAATTGCAGCAGTCTTAACTGTAGTAATGCTCCGCATTAAGATGGATAAAAGCTTGTGTGCAGAAACTGTTTTGAGGCTTCAGTGGTTTAGCTATATTTAAGTTATGTTATCATTAAAATTCTGCCTGCATTAAGGCAGAAACAATATTTAAAACATTGAGTGGCAGAATGGGCACTTTGCTTGTTCTTTTGTTTAGTTACATATTTACATAGTTACATTGTTAAATCAGGTTGAAAAAAAAGACAGTCCATCAAGTTCAGCCCCTCCAAATGAAACCCAGCATCCATACACACACCCCTCCATACCTTCACATACATTATAGTCATATGAAAAAGTTTGAGAACCCCTCATAATTCTTTAGAGTTTTGTTTATCATTGGCTGAGACTTCCTTTTAATATATAACATGCCTTATAAAACCGTAGTATTTTAGCAGTGGCATAAAGTTTAATGGATTAACAGAAAATATGCAATATGCATGATAACAAAATTAGACAGATGTATAAATTTGGGCACCCCAACATAGATATTACATCAATATTTAGTTGAGCCTCCTTTTGCAAATGTAACAGCCGCTTAACGCCTCCTATAGCCTTTGATGAGTGTCTGGATGGAGGTATTTTTGACCATTCGTCCATACAAAATCTCTCCAGTTCAGTTAAATTTGATGGCTGCCGAGCATGGACAGCCTGCTTCAAATCATCTCATAGATTTTCAATGATATTCAAGTTGGGGTACTGTGACTGCCATTCCAGAATATTGTATTTCTCCCTCTGCATCTGACTTTGTAGATTTCGAAGTGTTTCGGGTCATTGTCTTGTTGAAATATTCAACCCCTGCGTAAGTTCAACTTTGTGACTGATTCTTGAACATTATCCTGAAAATGTTGATATTGAGTTGAATTCATCCAAACCCTCGACTTTAACAAGGCCCCACACCCTGAATTAGCCACACAGCACCACAGCATGATGGAACCTCCACCGAATTTGACAGTAGGTAGCAGGTGTTTTTCTTGGAAAGCGGTGCTCTTCTTCCTTCATGCAAGACGCTTTTTGTTATGACCAAATCACTCAATTTTTGTCTCATTAGTCCAAAGCACAACAAGCGAATGTTTTTGGCGTGAGTGCAGAAAGGGCTTCTTTCTCATCATCCTGCCATACAGATGTTTTGTGCAAATTGCACTGAATTGTAGAACGATGTACAGATACATCTGCAGTTAGATGTTCTAGGAGGTGATCTTTGGGTTGTCTGTAACCATTCTTACAATCCTCCACATATGCCGCACCTGCATTTTTCTTGGCCTGCCAGACCTGGGTTTTACAGCAACTGTGCCTGTGGCCTTCCATTTTCTGATTACATTCCTTTCAGTTGAAACCGACAATTTAAACCTCTGAGAGAACTTTTTGTAGCCTTCCCCTAAACCATGATACTGAACAATCTTTGTTTTCAGATCTTTTGAGAGTTGGTTTGAGGATCACATGCTGTCACTCTTCAAACAGCAGCACAACTTGCAATTGACCACCTTAAATACCTTTTCTCGTGATTAGACACACCTGCCTATAAAGTTCAAGGCTTAATAAGCTAATTCAACCAATTTGGTGTTGCCAGTAATCCGTTACATGCATTCAAGTTGGCAAAATTACCCAAACTTTTGCACAGCATTTTTTTCACATTTGATTTAATTTCACAAAACTGAATATGTTTCACAAAACATCTTTGTTCAGAAACCACCCCAGTACTCCGATGTTCCTGGGAAATGAAAGACATACCACTGTTGTTTTTTGTTGAAAGTGGAGTAAACTATTATGCAGGCTGAGAGGAGTTCCCAAATGTTTTCATATGACTGTATATATAACCATATCTGTACTAACTATAGAGTTTAGTATCACAATTAGGAATAGGACTTGTTTTGCTGCGGAAATGACGGCCATAAACTTATATGGCGGCGCGCATCAAAAAAATTTGATGCCCATAGACTTTAATGGGCGTCGGAGACATTTTGCTGGCGCCGAATTTATGGTGAAACGAAACGGGTCAAATTCGCCCAAGCCTAATCACAATAGCCTTTGATATTATGTCTGTCCAAGAAATCATCCAAGCCACTCTTAAAAGCATTAACAGAATCAGCCAGCCCCTGGCAGTGCATTCCACAACCTCACTGTCCTCCAGTGGCGTAACTAGACACATAGGGGCCCTGGTGCGAAAATTTTAAACTGGGCCCCCCCAGCCCATGTTGTGGGCAGTTACCAACATTTACTGACCTAATGTCCTAGAACTGAATTTAAAAAGTTATTTTAATTACTGAAACTGGAACACTTTTTAAGGGCAAAGTGCTGTACAACTAAAATTAAAATTTTATAACACTGTAACGGTATTGTCAAAATAATCTGGTACAGACTGCAGTGATAAAAAATCATGGAAGCAGGGATGGTCTGTAAACACCTTTAGTGGTGGCCAGATATTAATTCTCAGTTTATGACAAGGCACAACTAAACATTTTTACAACTCAGTGTGAAATAAGCCTGGGAATAAGGGTATGTAAAACTGAGGTTTTACTCTATATGGTATTCTTGTATACAGTCCAAATATTATGACACATTAATTTCATGTATAATACCAGAAACAATAGGCAAAAAGCAGACCAGGGCCACAACCATGTATACAGACATAAAAACTATGGATGGCACAGTGGCAATTCCATGTATAAATACCCCAAAACTCATAGGATGGCGCGGTTGCATTTCCATGTATAAATACCCCAAAACTAATAGAAGCATGGCACAGTCACAATTCCATGTGAGAGGGACAGGAGGTGAGTGAGAGGGACAGGAGGTAAGTGAGAGGGACAGGAGGTGAGTGAGAGGGACAGGAGGTGAGTGAGAGGGACAGGTGGTGAGGGACAGGAGGTGCGTGAGAGGGACAGGAGGTGCGTGAGAGGGACAGGAGGTGCGTGAGAGGGACAGGAGGTGCGTGAGAGGGGATGGAGGTGAGTGAGAGGGACAGGAGGTGAGTGAGAGGGACAGGAGGCGAGTGAGAGGGACAGGAGGCGAGTGAGAGGGACAGGAGGCGAGTGAGAGGGACAGGAGGCGAGTGAGAGGGACAGGAGGCGAGTGAGAGGGACAGGAGGCAAGTGAGAGGGACAGGAGGAGAGTGAGGATGTAAATGAGAGTTACAGGAGGAGAGAGAAAGGTACAGGAGGAGAGCAAGAGCTACAGGTGGTGGGTGAGTGGTACAGGGAGTAAGAGAAATGTACTGGAGAAAAGTAAAAGGTACACTAGGTGAGAGAGGGGTACAGAAGGTGAATGAGAGGGACAGGAGGGCGAGTGAGTGACAGGAGGTTGGTGAGAACTACAGGAGATAAGAGAAATGTACAGGAGGATAGTGACAGGTACAGGAAGTGAGAGAGGGGTACAGAAGGTGAATAAGAGTTACAGGAGGTGTGTGAGTGTTTTGTGTAACCTAGGTGTCACAGTAGATAAGGAGCACTCACAGTAATATGTCACCACTGGGTCCCTCTTCTGATGCTCCTGGGCAGTCCTCAGTGATGCTACAGAGTGAGATCTGAACTGCTGCGGTACCGGAGGCAAAGGGTTGGCCATGCTGCAACTGCAACGCTTCCACCTACGAGTGGGCGGGGATCGCAGTATTTGATGAGAGAGGGAGACTGACGGTGCTGTCCTACAGTCTCAGACGGCACTTTACAGCAACTCTTCCGCCTACGAGTGGGCGGGGATAGCAGTAGGCCATGAGAGAGGGAGGCTGATGCTGTCGTATAGATGGCAGGCCTCTGAACTCATTTATGAAACTGCTGGTGTTGGAAGGAAAATATGATGTGATTGGTGTGGCTGAAACATGGCTGAATGAGTCGCATGACTGGGCAGTAAATATCAGTGGCTATACTTTGTTTCGGAGGGACAGAGGCAATAGCAAAGGAGGAGGGGTATGCCTGTATGTAAGGCAGGATTTAAAAGCTTATATAAAGGAGGAAGTTATGTTAGAAAATGAGGGGGCAGAAGTCGTATGGGTGGAGTTCTTCACCAATTGTAAAGAATCCAGCAAATTAATTGTAGGAGTATGTTATAGACCCCCTAATGTAAGTGAGGAGGAAGAGACAAAGCTCCTAATGCAAATAGAAAAGGCTGCTAGTTTAGGTAAGGTAATGATAATGGGGGATTTTAATTACCCAGATATTGACTGGAGCAACGGTACTGCCAGATCAGTTAATGGGAACAAGTTTATAAACTTATTGCACGATAATTTTTTAGCACAGGTTGTTGAGGAGCCTACCAGAAAAAATGCTATTCTTGATTTAGTGATCTCAAATGACCCAGAACTTATAGCAAATGTGCAAGTCATTGAACCCCTGGGTAATAGTGACCATAATGGCAAAAAAACAAAAATATACTGGGGCAACAAAAACCATGAATTTTGGAAAAGCTAATTTTAGTGCCTTGAGGGCTGCCCTACAGAGCATTGATTGGGGCATTAGGTTTTCAGCTAAAAACACAGAACAGAAATGGTTGTCCTTTAAAATGATATTAAATCATTACTGTTCTCAATTTATTCCCTTAAGGACTAAACGTAGAAGCTCTAAGAATCATCCTGTGTGGCTTAATACAGAAGTAAAGAAGTTAATGGGAAAGAAGAGAAAGGCATTTAAAAACTACAAATCTGTAGGGACAGAAGCTGCATTTAGTGAATATAAAAACTTTAATAAATGTTGTAAATCAGCAATCCGGAAGGCTAAGAAAAGAAATGAAGAGTTAATTGCGGTGGAGGTGAAAACTAACCCTAAAAAGTTTTTTAAATATATTAATAGTAAAAAGATGCAGGTTGAGAGTGTTGCTCCATTAAATAATGGTACCAGTATCAGATACAGATAAGGCAAATGTGTTAAATCAGTTCTTTTCTTCAGTGTATACAATAGAGGAGTCTGGGTTCACAGGCCCACTTAATAACTGCACGAATGGTTCAGCTCAATTTAGTCAGTGGCTGACTCAGGATATGATTCAAAAAAGCTTTAATATAAATTAATGTAAACAAGGCTCCAGGGCCTTATTCCAATATTTAAAAAGGGATTACGATCTCAGCCTGGCAATTATAGGCCAGTAAACTTGACATCTGTGGTGGGCAAATTATTTGAAGGCTTGTTAAGGGATCACATTCAAAATTTTGTCCTAATGAATGGCATTATGAGCAACAATCAGCATGGCTTTATGAAGGATAGGTCATGTCAGACGAATGTGATTGCATTTTATGATGTGGTAAGTAAGATTCTGGACAGTGGGGGGGGCAGTAGATGTGATCTATTTGGATTTTGCCAAAGCGTTTGATACTGTGCCCCACAAACGACTGCTTTCTAAACTAAGGTCTGTTGGGCTTAATGAAGTCGTTTGCATGTGGATAGGAAACTGGCTACAGGATCGGGTACAGAGGGTAGTTGTTAATGGGACATTCTCTACTTGGAGTAAGGTTCTTAGTGGGGTCCCCCAGGGCTCAGTATTGGGTCCACTTTTATTTAACTTGTTCATTAATGACTTAGGGGAGGGTGTTGTAAGTAATGTATCAGTGTTTGAAGATGACACAAAATTATCCAGCCCAATTAATTCCATTGAGGATGTGGCATCCTTGCAACATGATCTTGACAAACTGGCAATCTGGGCAGCTAAGTGGCAAATGAGATTCAATGTTGATAAATGTAAAGTCATGCACCTGGGATGTAAAAATATCCAAGCCACTTATACCCTTAATGGGACTGCACTAGGCAAATCCATTATGGAAAAGGACCTTGGAGTCCTTGTAGATGATAAACTTGGCTGTAGCAAGAAATGCCAGTCAGCAGTATCAAGGGCAAATAAGGTCTTGAGCTGTATTAAAAGTGGCATAGAGTCAAGGGAGGAGGGGGTCATTCTTCCACTGTATAGAGCACTTGTAAGGCCCCATCTAGAATATGCCGTACAGTTTTGGTCTCCATCACTCAAACAGGACACTATTGTATTAGAAAGGGTACAGAGAAGGGCAACTAAGCTGGTAAAAGGTATTGAAAATCTTAGCTATGAGGAAAGACTGGGCAAATTGGGGATGTTCACGCTGGAGAAGAGGCGCTTAATGGGTGATAACTATGTATAAATATATAAGGGGATCATATAATAATCTCTCTAATGCTTTATTTACCAGTAGGTCTTTCCAGCTGACACGAGGTCACCCATTCCGATTAGAAGAAAAACGGTTCCGCCTAAATATTCGGAAGGGGTTTTTTACATTGCGAGCTGTGAAGATGTGGAATTCTCTCCCTGAATCAGTTGTACAGGCTGATACATTAGATAGCTTTAAGAAGGGGTTGGATAGCTTTTTAGCAAGTAAGGGAATACAAGGTTATGGGAAATAGCTCATAGTCCAAGTTGATCCAGGGACTAGTCTGATTGACATTTTTGAGTCAGGAAGGAATTTTCCCCCCTCTAAGGCAAATTCGTGAGGCTTCAGATGGGTTTTTTGCCTTCCTCTGGATCAACTGGCAGATAGGTAGTTAATAAAAAAAAAAAAAAAAGGTTGAACTCGATGGACATGTGTCTTTTTTCAACCTTACTTACTATGTTACTATGTAACTACTACAGCTGTACCCTTGGATGAGGACACGGGTGGCGGGCCCCACCTGGTAGTTACGCCACTGGCAGCTGCTGCAGCAGGATGTGCACCCGAGCTCCCCTCTCGAAATGTATGCATCAGCGACTAGCGAGCTGCAGGCTTGCGTGCCATAAAGTCCCCCTGCTGTGCCAGCTGTGATAAGATTTATCGCGGCTCCGGCAGGCCCCAGCTGGGTGCGGGCCTGGGTGTGATCGCACCTGCTGCACCCCTGGTAGTTACGCCACTGCTGTCCTCACTGTGAAGAACCACTTATGCTGCTTCAAGTTCCTTTTTTTCTTGACTGAAGGGGTGGCCTCTGGTGCGGTGATTCTCTTTATGGGTAAAAAGGTCCCCTTGCTATTTGTCAATAATGTCCTCTAATATACTAAGGGGCAGATTTATCAAGGGTTGAAGTAAAAATTCGAAATTTCGAGTTTTTTTTTTTTTTTTGTGAAATTCGACTAGGCAATAGTTTAAAATTCGATTTGAGATTTTTTTTTAAAAAAAATCTAATTTGATTTTCAAAATTTATCATGTACTGGCGTTTTAAGAATTCAAATTCGACTATTCGCCACCTTAAACCTGACAAATTGCTGTTTTTAATCTATGGGGGGCGTCCTGGGATCAATTTAGAGTTGTTTGAAGCCTTCCTGAAAATCAAGTTTTTTTTTTTTTTTCAGAGAAAAAACACAAATCGAAATCAATTGGTGTTTTTTCGAATTTTTTTACAAACTCCCATGAATTCTAATTTGACCCTTGATAAATCTGCCCCTAAGTATAATCATGTCCCCTCTCAAGCGTCTTTTTTTTTTTTTTTTTTCAGAGAAAACAACCTCAACTTTTATTTTACTTTGTTTTAGTGACAATATAACAATTTTATTATTTGTTGCTTTTTTTCGTCCTGATTGAGCTTTCTTATAGTGTTGTAAAACTATAAAAATGATATGCATTTTTTTAAATTTAGGAAGAAGAGCGTTTGTCCAAAGACTTAAATTGGAAGCAGCGTTAAATGTTCATGATGGCTGTGTGAGTAAAACTGATCACTATTTTCTATGGGATTATTAAATACAATAATACAATCATTTACTTTTAAATACCAAGTAATACTTTTGAATGGATCACCTGGTAAGTAATCCATTCATTAACCAGGAAAGAAACATGTTGACATTTTTAGATTTGTGGCATGACAATCTGAAAAGGAATACTGCTTGAGCTCTTTAGTGTTAGAGGGAGAGATATATTGCCCTTTATACCCAGCTTTACAGCATGATGTAGTACTATACAATTTAGGGTGCAATTTGCTGTAAGCCAAGAAAGATCAACCCTTTGTGTTTAGAATTGCCTGTTAGCTAAAACATTGGTTGGTCATGATGTGTGGATTTTTGAATACAGTGAGGAATGGGGGCTGTAGGGATTTCTACAGGATGGGGCAGTCCTATACTTGTCCTTTAAATATATTAAATCTGACAATAGAAAATTATTTCTTTTTGTGCCTTAAGAGTAGCATTTGAAGCAAAACTCAAGCAACCAGAGATAACTGTTGAAGTGCACATGTGAACTTGAAATATGGTAGATCATTGCTATCCAGCTGCAGGCCCATTATCTAGATTCAGTCCAGTCTTCCTATTGACTCCATACACTTCTTTGTATGCCATCCTCATTTAATTAGCACATTTTTTAAACTTTTTCTAGATGTTGAATATTGAGTGAAGCTGTGACACAGAACATGTAAAATTACGCTGAAATGTTTTTCATTCTCCATTATTTCCATTAAGGGTTAAATTGATCTGAATTGTGCGTCATCTGCTTAAATAGGGTAAATTATGTTTGCTGGTGTCTGTTGAAAGTAATCAGTTTTAACATTTTATACATCCTAGTTTTTGACTAAATGGAAGCAGTTTTGCAATATATGTTTCACACAAACATAAAATAATACTTAGAATGTGCGAGGACTTCATTTAGGAGTGCTAATATTTTTTATCTTCCTTTTCTCGATACAGGTAAACTCAATTTCTTGGGGTAGTACAGGGGAATACATTTTATCTGGATCTGATGATACCACTTTGGTTATCACCAACCCCTATAATAAAAAAGTAAGTTCATGGTATATATATTTAGTGCATCCTGTGTGATAGAAGCATGCATTCATGTCAGTGATACACACATTTTGTTTGGTCTCTAACCATGTGCATTTTGTTTTTCAATCCGTTCATTCCAGTTGAGCATATATTAGTACACTGCATAGTACATGTACCTTCAAATATAGGCTAACCACCGCTGGTTGTTTTGTTTAGCAGTGGCTTCCATGCAATACAGCTTTTGAACTTGTTTCAGCAAGCCCTTATATTTTACATTGTGGCACATGCTTGCCACTGTAGTTATGCAAAAGGCATGTACCAAGTCATAAATATGTGTTATGTTGAATTAAAGACAGTAGAGTAGACTCATATGAGGTTTGTTTAGATGACAGTTAAAATATGTTTGCAGGTTCCAGAGCTAAAAGGCAACACAACACAATACAATAAACAGTAATTATGTTTTAAGAAATCATTTTTAGATCTGTGTAGTATGCATCCATTTGTACCTAAGGACTTGTATGTTCTTTTATACTTTCTGTAAAAACATACAAATCATATGCAAGGCATAGTAGGCTGAAATTGACTCATGAGGCAACTTTGGGCTACTATACGAAACACATGCGACACCTACCTTCTCCCACATCAATACGTTTTGGAAAGCATTTTCAGGAGAATAGTCGCCTGCGGTAGAGCAGATTTACAGCAGGTGACTAACCTTGTCATGTACCATAGCTCTAACAAGCAGAGAAGTTATCTTGAAAAGTTCTTTCCCCTTCTACCTAAAAATCTGGTAAACATTGTTTTTCAAAGTGTAATATTGTGTTATAGTAAAGATTTGTGGTCTTTTATAACACCACTTTTTTTTGCACCTTTATAAATATAATTCTTATGGTAGTTGAACATAATTGGTAATTATATTTTATAGTATGTTGAACTTTATTCCAGGGGTACATTAGTCTTCTTTATACATGATAGTTTATAGGAGAGTTTGCTGGCTGTATGGGATAGGATTAGTCTCATAGGGCATGACAACGATATCGAGAGAGAAGCAAAGGCTCAATAAATTTAAGAAGACAGGTGAGGGTTGAAAGCAGAACATGGGGAGAGTGAAGAAATTATTATTATTATTATTATGTTAGTGTTTTAACTGTTTTTCTTTAAAAAAAAACCACTAATACATTTTTTTCATCTCTGTTAAGGTCCTTACAAGAATTCGATCAGGTCACAGAGCCAATATTTTTAGTGCAAAGTTCCTGCCTCTTACCAATGACAAGCAGATTATATCCTGCTCTGGAGATGGAGTTATATTTTTTACAGATATTGAAAAAGATGCAGACACAAATAGGCAATGCCAATTTACATGCCATTATGGAACCGCTTATGAGGTGAGAAGCAACAAAATATCATGTGTGTCTGTAGAACCTGTTATCCAGAATGCTCAGGATCTTGTTTTTTTTTTTTATATTTGGATAAGGGATCTTTACAAAAAAATTAAATATTAAATCCAGTAGGATGGTTTTGCCTCAAATAAGGATTATTTATATGTTAAATAGGATCAAGTACAATTTACTGTTTTATTATTACAGAGAAAAAGGAAATCATTTTTAAAAAATTCAATTATTTAATTAAAATGGACTCTATGAAAGACAGCCTGTAATACAGAGCTATCTGGATAGCACATTTCCAGATATTGAATTCCGCTACCTGGATCTATCTGCAAAGAAAGCTGAGGTACTTCTAACAGACCAGGAAACTAAAACACTTTGCTAACTACACAGTATTTTTCTTTATTACTACACAGGTTTTTCTTTATTTCTATATATTCAGCACATACAATGGGTTGATTCTGTTATTTGGCAAGGAATGATGGCACTTGGAGTCGAAAAAAAACATGCCACACTTTATTGAGTAAATTAAAAAATGACTCCAGTGTAAGTGTGTACAGCCCATTTATATTATTCTCCCTTTCGCTGGGTATTGACATTGACTCGTATAATTAAAGGCCTAAAAGCTAAAAATATGTCTACAAATACCATATTTTATATGTAATGATTCAGGCCTTCAAAGTTGTGCAGCAAAAAATAAGGTTTGCCTGCCATATAAGCTGATGCTACAGACCTTATTAAATTCTGATGCTAAACGCACTGGTTTTAGAGCTGTCAAGTACTTATCTGAATTATTTACTAATCCGATGTATATCGTGACATTTATATTCTATATATGCAGTATGTTGTGTGTCTATCCCTAAACTCAGGTAACTGAAAGCAGCACAGACCATTTGCAGTGAATCTGCAGCAATTCTAAAAACTAATGCCATTTCTTTAGTTACTCATAAAAGTGTGCTGCAGTTGAAACATATCCTTGCTGGAAGATTAAATCATGTTATAGTATTATCTTGAAATGTAACTCGACATAAACAACTGGCAGTGGAAATCTGTTCCTGCCACTGCTTCTGTTTTAAAGTGGACACATGCATAGATGGGGAACTATGCAATTATGCTTCTTCTCCTTCTTCCTTTTTTCTTCCCAACATATTGTGCAGCGCTGTGTAATATGCCTTTTACATTATATTTAATTACATATGGATAAAGTTTTATGGGACCAATCAATCAATATTTCTCTAACGTCATTGGGGGACACAGGAAAGACTGGGTTAAGCTCCTCCATCCAGGAGGCAGGGCACTGACAATGAAAAATGTTTCTCCTCCCCTTCCATATATCCCCTGTGCTTAACCCTCCTACCTCAGTTTTTTCAGTGTCCTTGAATAGGAAGGTAGGACTTTGGTCTCCAGAGAGACCCTACGCAAGGTATTCTTCGGTCGGCACTGACACCAGGGGTGAGACAGGAGTTAGGGACACACCAGAGCTCCATTAAGTTAGCCCCCTACGCGGGACACCTCTCTAGAGGTCGTGAGACTTGTAATAAGCAGACCACCGGACCGCTAGGTCATTCCTATGAGGAAGGCGAGATGTGGAGGGACCACACAGAGATAACACAGAGAGTACAACCGGGACACACGGCGGGACTCTCTTAGACCCAGCTCAAGGATGGAAGCCGTGTAAGTGAGAGCAGGCTGCAGCAGTACACTCGCTTCTTTCCACATCCGCTCCCTCCTCCGCCCGCTATGGTACACGCTTGGTACCTGCCTTCCTCCCCTACGCGGCTACATTGTCAGCGAAAGTTCTCGCGCGCACTAGAGTGACGTCCGCTTTTTCCTCACACACTGATTTTGTGCGCTTAAGCGGAGCGCCGTTTTCAGTGCGCACTTGCCGGACGTCTCTAACTTTGGCGGATAGAGCTTACCAGGGTGCTGAGAGCATAGCAGTTCTGCAGGCGTCTACTCTACTCTGCTACTGACAACCGGGAGGCAGGTACCAGGGGTGCAGCGGGTACTTTGGAGGAGAGAAAGGGGGGGGGAGAGGAGGAGAGGCTGAGGTAGGCCCAGCATAAGCATTATGTTTACCAGAGGAGGGAAGTCCAAACCCCCGGCCGCGGTCACATATTTTTCATGTACTGCCTGCAATGCAAAAATGCCCAAGGGTCAGAACGAGTCCATTTGCCTGGCATGCACAGCTGCTGGGGAGCAGTCTTCTCCCTCTATGGCCCCTAATGGTACCAGCACAGGAAATTTCCTTACGGCTAGTGCCCCTGCTGGGGACTCTGCGGGGACCTGTGTTGGGGTCCTCTTCCTTAAGTGATCCAGCTCCATTATGGGCGGTGCAGCTGTCCCAGTCCCTGGCTAACCTGCAGGGCATTGCAAACCTGTCCTCTTCCCTAGATAGATTTATGACTCGCCTATCTGAAGTACCGAAGCAGGGTTTGAAGAGCAAGCCCCTGACCTCCTTGGTCTCAAGGGACTCCTCTGCTGAGGAGTCTTTATCGGACCGCAGTGAAGGGGAGGTGGTTTCTTCGTCTGAAGAAGACGAAGGGAGCGGGGAACCGAGTAGAGAGGTTCCTCATGATGTGGAAGGCCTGATAAGGGCGCTGAAGGAAACATTAGATTTGGAGGACCCGGGTTCAACTGGGTCAGCCCATAATGGACCATTTAAACGCCAGTCAAAGCAGGCAACAGAGTTTCCATTCCATGAGCAGCTGGGAGATATTATACAACAGGAGTGGGACTCCCCAGAGAGAAAGTTCCAGCCTTCACTGCGTTTTTCTCGCTCATATCCTTTTGCCAAGGAATTGGTGGAGAAGTGGAGTGTTCCGCCCACGGTGGATGCCCCTGTGTCAAGACTATCCAGGAACACGGCTATTCCGGTTCCTGATGCAGCGGCTTTTAAGGATCCCACAGACAAGCACCTGGAGAGTTCGCTGAAGGCGATCTTTACTTCAGCAGGATCCACACTTAGACCTATGATAGCAGGAGCATGGACCAGCAGGGCAATTACCACATGGTCTCAGGCTCTCTTAGATGGATTGGGAGATAATACTCCTAGGGTGGAGCTATGTTCACTGGCTTCCAAGATTATAGAGGGAAATGCATTTTTGACCGATGCAATTCTGGATGCAAAAAAGACCACTGCCAGGACATACGCATCTTCGGTGGCAGCACGCCAAGCATTGTGGCTAAAGAATTGGACAGCAGACTTGAGCTCAAAGAAGTCTCTGACATCCTTGCAGTTTAGAGGGAAACGTCTATTCGGAGAGGAGCTAGAAAAAATAATTTCCCAAGCGACGGGGAAAGAGTACACTACTGCCATAGCCCAAGGCTCGGTTTGGATCAAGCTCGAAACGTGGGCGATTTTTTTTTAGAGTCTCCAGTTTTCGTTCCCCACGAGGAACACAGACATTGGAATCCTACCGTTCAAAGGGGAGGTTCCAGCAACGAGGAAAACATCAGTGGCAGAACCGCAAGTCCAGCAGCAAGTCAGTCACTGACAAGCCCCCTGCCCAATGACTGGGCAGGGTCACGGGACCTCAGTCGAGCCGTAGGAGGGCGACTCGGGAGGTTCCAGGAAACGTGGTCAAGAGAGGTGTCCGATTCCTGGGTTCGGACATTGGTCAGCGAGGGCTACAGGTTGGAATTTCAGGCCCCTCCACCTTAACGGTTCCTGCTATCCAGGGTGCCTGTAAGGGGTGCAAGGCCTTTTTTGGGTACCAGTTCCGTCCGACCAGTACTTTGGCGGCTTCTACTCAAATCTATTCATTGTGCCAAAGAAGGACGGTTCCTTCCCTCCAGTGTTAGACTTGAAGACACTGAACAAATTCATAAGATACTCCCGTTTTCACATGGAGTCCATTCGCTCAGTGATCAGGTCCATGAGAGGAGGGGAGTTTTTAGCGTCAATGGACATCAAGGACAAGTATCTTCACGCTCCCATTTGGCCAGGACATCATAAGTTTCTGAGGTTTGCCTTCCTTCAGCAACATTACCAGTTTGTGGCCCTACCATTCGGCCTAACGTCAGCACCCAGGGTGTTTACGAAGATCATGGCATCCATCATCATCATCATCATCATTTATTTATATAGCGCTGTCAAGATACGCAGCAACGCTACGACTTCAAGGGATTTCAATTATCCCATACCTGGATGACATCCTGGTAAAGGTGGACTCCTTAGAGATGGCCACAAGGAATGTGTCCATCACGGTGACAACCTTGGAATCATTTGGGGTGGATGATCAATCGGCAGAAGTCATCCCTGGTGCCCAGCCAGGTCTTACAGTTCTTGGGGCTAGTTTTCAATACAAGCTCACAGAGAGTTATTCTTCCCATCGAGAGACAGTTGAGACTCAGGAGCATGTTAGAGCGGCTTCGCTAGAAGTGCACACCCACAGTAAGATTCTGCATGCAGGTTCTGGGGTTAATGGTGGCAGCAATGGAGGCGGTGCCATGGGCCCAGTATCACCTGAGACCTCTGCAACTGTGAATTCTATGCAGATGGAACTGGTGGATGGTTCCATCAAGATTGGCTCAAGGGCAGTCATGGGAGGACCCACAGTGGACGCTGTTAACAACAGACGCAAGTCTGACCGGATGGGGGGCAAGGCTCGAAGAGATGTGGGCACAAGGCACATGGTCTCCCGCAGAGTCCAAACTGCCCATAAATATTTTAGAACTCCGTGCCATTTACCAGGCTCTAGTACAGTGCCAGGATCGGTTAGAGCACAAATACATAAAGGTACAGTCAGACAATGCAACCACGGTGGCTTACGTGAATCATCAGGGAGGCACAAGGAGTGTATCAGCATGGAAGGAGACACGGAGAATAATGGACTGGACAGAACACCACAATTTAGTGGTATCAGCGGTTCACATCCCCGGAATTCTAAACTGGGAGGCAGATTATCTAAGTCAAAATCGCCTGGATCCAGGAAAATGGGAACTCTTACCGGAGGTGTTCTCCCTGCTGGTAGACAGGTGGGGTCAGCCAGACATCGATCTGATGGCGTCTCGCCACAAAACAAAGCTACCATGGTTCCTGTAAGGATCCAGGTATCCAAGAGCGGAGGGAGTGAATGCGATGACATTCCCTTGAAATTACCACAGGGCATACGTGTTTCCACAAAATTCCCATGATTCCAAGGATTCTAAAGAGGTTTCGGCGAGAGAAACTGACCTTGTTGATAGTGGCTCCATTTTAACTAAGAAGAGCGTGTTTTTCAGACCTGATCTCCCTGGCAGACGGAGATTGGTTCAGGCTACCAACAAGACCGGACCTGCTGCGCCAGGGACCAATTCTTCACCACAACCCTGCCCTACTGTCTTTGACGGCTTGGCGGTTGAGACAGCCATCCTAAGGAGGAAGGGGTTCACTGGTGGAGACCATGATTAAGGCCAGGAAGCCCGTACCTGCTAAGGACTACTATAGGGTGTGGAGGGCTTACAGTGCGTGGTGTGAGAGCCATCAGGCACCATTCGAGCAGTTGCAGCTTGACAATGTGTTGCAGTTCTTCCAGCAGGGACTGGATGGCGGTCTCAAGCTGTCTTCTTTAAAGGTTCAGGTATCTGCCTTATCAGTATTATTTCAGGAGCGGTTAGCTCTACGAGATGATGTGAGAACGTTCCTTAAGGGTGCAGCTCACGTCACTCCCTTATTTTGCCCACCGGTACCTGTATGGGATCTTAACCTGGTTCTCAGAGCCTTACAGGTAGCTCCTTTTGAGCCTATGAGGTCAGTAGAATTAGGTTGGTTGACGTCTTCTTATTGGCCATCTGTAATGGTCTTCCACAGAGATAGGGTGATCTTACGTACGGTTCTGTCATTTTTGCCCAAGGTGGTATCTGATTTTCATGTGAACCAGCCTATCGTAGTACCTTCTTTTTGTCCAGAACCCAGGAACGAAAAGTAGAAGAAGCTACATACCCTGGACATAGTCCGGATAGATACTATGTGGACAGCCTGATTTAGGTGTTCTGATTCACTTTTTGTAATTCCCTCAGGTCCAAGGAAGGGAACAGCTGGAATGAAGGCTACTATAGCCAGATGGATTAAGAGGTCCATCTATCAAGCATATGAGAGTTCTCACAGAAGTCCCCCAGCACAGGTAAAAGCTCATTCAACCAGGGCTTTAAGCACCTCCTGGGCGTGGAGGAACGAGGCTTCTGCAGAGCAGTTGTGCAAGGCGGCGGCGTGGTCATCAGTTCCTACTTATACAAAATTCTATCGTTTTGATGCTTTTTCCTCCACCGAAGCGTGTTTCGGTAGGAAGCTTCTTCATACGTAGTCATGACCGACTAATTGCGGATTGTCTCTTCCCTCCCTGGTTATTCTATCACTGCCCCTGACACAAAACTTGTTACTGAATATCATTGGATTAGTTCACCTTTGGTGTGTTTGTCCAACATGTATTAATATTATTATGATATTATGTGCCAATATCCTATGTGTGTTGGTAAAACATTTTTGTATGCACACTGAACCAGATTTTTAAAAATGTGAACACTTTTTATTTAAGGAAACTGTAATAGTCTGTTGATGTTCGGGACAGTGGTTGCCCAACATCTGTGTTGTTGCTTGCTGCTCATTGACTGTTAAGAACTAGCTTGTTTGTTTAAACATCTGAATCTGGTCTGACCATCCTACCTTTTAACACAGATCAAGTAAAACGATTGCACATTTTGGCAGAGCTAATTAAATCTAATTACATGCTGTATTGGTATGGAAGGGCTCAGTAATTTACTCCTTATTTTGGTGTTATTTACTTACTGCTGAAAAATAAGAAGAGCAGGACTCAAGATGTAATTTTGTAATTTTTTCTGTAAATAATGTTACATGAGAGAAATAAAATCAGTTTTTCATTTTTGTTTTTTAATTTGTGGCTCCCTGGTTATACTATTCAGCCTTAAGGTGGCCATACACAGGGAGTTTTGCTTGTTTGACGATGTCGCCAAATGAGAGGATCCCTCCCAGATATGCCCAAATTGAGGTTAGCGATATCGGGCTGATCTGATTGTGGGCCCTAGGGCTTAACGATTGGATCAGAATGGAGGCAATGCGGGCGGTGGGATCGATGGACTGCATCAACGAACAGATGCAGGATTTTTTACCCTGCCCCATCGTCATCTGGCCGACTTTCGCCCAGATATCTATCTGGGATGCCCGTTGGATGGCCCCACAAATGGGCCAAAAGGCTGCAGACACGCTCACTGCTAAGAAATGTAATAGGCTTCTATGTTCCTATATCCTGTTACTCCTTGTCATGGTGTTGAAGTTGTTCCAAATCCTGTCCGTAAACTTCAGCTACTGAAACATATATCATCCAGCTTAGTTGTCATCTGTAACTCCTATTGAATATCTGGTCATGATAGAATGACTAAACCCAGAACTATGCTATACAAATCTTTATTAACACTGGTGAAGTCTCTGTGTCACACAGCAAATGCATAAACTTAATTTGCATTTCCTTTAGAAGTAGAAGTCTTGTAAATAGAAAGCCGTTGAATGTATTGTAGCTGCAGTGCTGCAGAACCATATTGTGAAACCTTTGAGAAGCATTAAATGTATATGTTGTATATGTATATTAGGTGGATATTATAAATAAGAGCATTCAAAACTTGCATAAAGAACATAACTTACATAAAGAACAATGGGATCACAGCTATTAACACAGTGCTCTATTCCTGGGTCTCCTATATGCCCCATGTCCTTCCTCTACAGTTGTAGGTTTGCCATCCGCTATAGTTACGCTCATGGTCTTTATACATATAGCTCTAAGGCTTAGAGAGTGAAAGTAACACTGGAATTACCTTTCACAGAGAAGGGCTCCCTACAGCCACCCTTCTAAATTCTGTGATGGTGATCACTAGAATTTACTGTTCTCAACTGGTAAGCCATTTTGGGACATACCAACATTTTGTGAAGGATTTTTTGTTTTTTTTTAAATATAGTAACATTACACATGATGAGTAGCATCAACTGCTTTCTCCATGTCTTCATAGTATGGATAAAGAATCAACTTGATTTGCATGCAATGTCTCTTTTTAACAACTGTGTGCATGGATTTCGATGAGGGAGCTGTAAACTCCATTTCACATTATGATTCTAGATTTTGAGATACAGTTAGATATATGAATAATACAAACCATGTTTTTAACAGATCATGACAGTACCCAATGATCCCTACACATTTCTGTCCTGTGGTGAAGATGGAACTGTTAGATGGTTTGATACCAGGATGAAGACCAGCTGTACAAAAGAAGATTGCAAAGATGTAAGACTGAACGTTTTAATGAAAATTTTTAATGGTATTTCATCCCACTGTGTTTCGTTAGTACTGAGATGATTACTACATTGGAACACCACCAAAATTGGCATCCAGTGATGACACGTAGATAGTAAAATGTCCAAAATAACTTCTGGATTTCTGTTCATTAGTAGAATCATAATAATTTTCATTGAAAAGTCATGGAAAATGTCAGAATAGCAAAAATTCAGTATAGAGCCACAAGTTGTTTGTCCACAGTATATTCTAACACAGATGCTAGTTTAAAAGCAGTATGGTCAAGCTGGACTGACTGTCACTATGTAGAAAGTCTAAGAAGGTATTTCCTGTTTCCATTTTTATCAGAGTACATTTGTTAAGAAAGGTGTCTTATAGTTTAGTTTCAGTTAGTGACCATGACTTTTGGGGCCCTTATTACAGTGCATGACTTTTGGGGCCCTTATTACAGTGCATCAGTTCTCAAGACCCAAGGTAAGATGACAAGAAAACTAGAATTCGTCAGTAGCTGATGTCAACAGGTTAATAGCTGGGTCTTTTTATTGCATCCTACTGCAAAATAATGTATAATAGTAAAAATAATTTGTGATTCATTTTGTGATGAATCATAAATGTGTATGCTAATGTGGAAATTCTTTACAAAAGAACAAACCTGCACTTTTGCTAGTTTAGAGGTCAGGGAACTCTGTGGCATACTAAATGTTTAATACTAATAGATTTAACTCGAGCAGCCTTTGTAAAATTTCTATACTTAATGTATTTTTTCAGGATATTCTAATTAACTGCAGACGGGCTGCTACCTCAATTGCAATTTGTCCCACAGCACCATACTACCTTGCTGTTGGATGTTCGGACAGTTCCGTGAGAATATATGATCGCCGTATGCTTGGAACTAGAGCAACAAGTACGTAATGTGTGCAAGGCTTGCAGTTTTCGGATTACAGATGTATGATCTGTTATCGGGAAACCCATTATCCAGAAAACTCTGAATTACTCTCCCATAGACTCCATTCTATCTAAATAATCCAAATTTGAAAAAATAATTTGTAAAATTTGTAAAAATAAAACAGTACCTTGTAGTTGATACAAAATAAGCTATAATGAATCCTTAATCAGCCTATTGTGTTTATTTCATGTGCACATGATTTTCTATTAGACTTAAGGTATGAGGAGCCCATGTACAGAAAGATCCATTATCTAGAAAACTTCAGGTCCCACACTTTCTGGATAACAGGTCCCATACCTGTATTAGAAACTGTTAATAAATTATTTAGTATAGCTATGTAACCATCTTAGCCACACATTGGTGCTTTTGTACTTGAAACCCATTTTTAGGTGGTGTAATATTTTTATGCTTGTATACATTTTGGAAACTACTCTTGTTTCCTATTGCCATTCAGAATGTACTTGAAGCATGACCTGGGCAGAAGCTGTCTTGAAGAATATAGTTTTCTACATTTAACTGCTAGTCAATGTGGGGTTAACAGACAGAATTAAAAACAAAATTAAAAGTATGTAGTCCAAAAAGTGACATTTAGATCCCATTCACTAGTTTAAATGAGGTGTGGAGAGATGGACCTTTTTCCCTTGGCTACCACTTGAATAGTGAAACATTCATTTTACTTGGAGGAAATTGGAAGCAATTATTATTTTTCTACTAATGAACTGACTAGGAGCTCTAATATCCCTCTAATATCTTTCATCGTAGGCTTTCTCTTAAAAATTATATTTAGGGTTTTGTCATTACCTTACTTAAATTCTTCAAGGAGAATGTGCCAGTAATCACAAGACTGTCTTCTATTTCTAGTCACCAAGTATGGGCCATCTTTTTTTAAATTTGTATTCTTGTACTTAATTTTCTTGGGGACTAAAAGGTTAGTCCTATAGTTTGTGAATCACCCCTGAAATGAATATAGGGTGATCAAAGGATAAACCCATACATACACAAATAATCCTCTAAAAAACCCTGGGTAACTGGTGCAAAATTAGTCCTCATAGCTGTACCCTGTGTCTGCCTGTAAAAAGAACCCGCAAACTTAAAATCATTAAAGATCCAAAATAAAAAAATTGTAGCAAATTATTTATGTGCAAATGACAAAGTGCTTTATTCATAAAAAAAGTGTCAATACCTAAACTATGATCCGTGCATGTATATAGAGATATTACAACTAAAGTAATGAAAGCACAGCCCGGATTCCATTGCTCAAACCACTGTGCCAAAAGTATCCCTCAAGTAGGAGGATAAACAGACAGCTGAAAGTGATAGAAAAGAATCCACACAAAGAGAGAAAATGTGGCGATCATCCTTCTGAGCTTATTTCCAATGCTTGCGACAAAGTCATACTTAGTTTTTCAAGTACTGGAAAATATGAATTTGAATTTTTCAGAAAATGCACTTTATGAAATGTAAAAAAATTCACAAGGAGAACTCCTTGCGAATAAATTGCATGTCTCAATGTAATATTCTTCATTAGACTTTTATTGCATTGTGAATTTTGAGTGTTGCAAACCTTTAAACCCTGCTTGAAGGTGGCGTAAACTTTTGAGGCAAACGTAACAATTTTTTCACGAACAAGTTTTATTACATACACCGCACACTTTCGAAAACTATAAAATTCACAATCGCTATCCTTCTGTCATGTGAGGGGCAAAGTCTTTGTAAGGGCTAAATTGTTCACTTTGTGAACATTTATTTGCATTGCGAAGGAAATCCAAATAATTATATTGTTGGCAACCAATATTACATTCCCCCAATATGTTTTTTAGAACATAATTCTACTCTAAACTGCTCTAATAATCGAGATCTACTTCCCCTTAAAGTGATACTGACACTAAAAAACTACTTTTTAAGTATATAAAAAGTTGCCTATAGGTCATTTTGATTCTTTGTTTTTCGCTGAGAGGTTTGTTTTTGTAAGTGTTAGTTAAAGTTCCTAAACCTGACTGTTTTGCCAACCTGACTGTCCCATCTCCACCTGTCCATTTAAGTTTCTAATGCTAACGGACTCCTGCTGTGCAAATATGGCAGTGCCCTCGTACAGTAACATGGGGCATCAGACAGGTAATGCAAATGCATTGTGCAAACACTTTATGGCAAAGTTATAAGTAGCTTTCAAAGGCAATATTATGATAGATGTAAAAAATAGTTTAAAGGGATACTGTCAAGGGTAAATTTTTTTTTTTTCAAAATTAATCAGTTAATAGTGCTACTCCAGCAGAATTCTGCATCCATTTCTCAAAAGAACAAACAGATTTTTTTATATTCAATTTTGAAATCTGACATGGGGCTAGACATATTGTCAATTTCCCAGCTGCCCCAAGTCATGTGACTTGTGCTCTGATAAACTTCAATCACTCTTTACTGCTGTACTGCAAGTTGGAGTGATATCACCCCCCCTCCCTTTTCCTCCCCAGGAGCCAAACAAAAGAACAATGGGAAGGTAACCAGATAGCAGCTCCCTAACACAAGATAACAGCTGCCTGGTAGATCTAAGAACAGCAGTCAATAGTAAAAACCCATGTCCCACTGAGACACATTCAGTTACATTGAGAAGGAAAAACAGCAGCCTGCCAAAAAGCATTTCTCTCCTAAAAAGCAGGCACAAGTCACATGACCAGGGGCAGCTGGGAAATTGACAAAATATCTAGCCCCATGTCAGATTTCAAAATTGAATATAAAAAAATCTGTTTGCTCTTTTGAGAAATGGATTTCAGTGCAGAATTCTGCTGGAGCAGCACTATTAACTGATTCATTTTGAAAAAACATTTTTTTTCCCATGACAGTATTGTCAGGGAGCTGGGATGCTCCCATCAGGGAGGAGGTCAGTATCTAGGAGGAAGCCCTCATAGGGATCAAGAGTCGCGGTGTCCAAAGGGTTAAAGGAATAGTTCAGTGTGAAAATAAAAACTGGGTAAATAGATAGTCTGTGCAAAATAAAAAATGTTTCTAATATAGTTAGTTAGCCAAAAATGTAATGTATGCGGGCTGGAGTGAACAGATGTCTAATAAAACAGTAAGAATCCAACTTCCTGCTTTTCAGCTCTATAACTCTGAGCTAGTCAGCGACTTGAAGGGGGGCCACATGGTACATTTCTGTTCATTGAGTTTGTAATTGATCCTCTGCATTCAGCTCAGATTCAAAAGCAACAGTTATGACTCATTTGGCTACCCCTCAAGTCTCTGATTGGTTACTGTCTGGTAACCAGGGTAACCAGTCAGTGTAAACAAAGAGAGCTGAAAAGCAGTTCTGACTGATATGTTACACATCAAATCACGCCAGCCTTTATACATTACATTTTTTGCTAACTAACTATATTAGAAACATTTTTCATTTTGCACAGCCTATCTATTTATCCAGTTTTTATTTTCACACTGAACTATTCCTTTAAGCAAAAGGATAGTCAGAGTCCAGGCAAGGGTTCAAGGGCTGGCAGAATAATCAGCAAAATCCAAAGTCCAGGCAAGGGATCAGGAACAATCAGGAATAAGAACAGTCTTGAATAGTTCACAGGAAACCCAGGATACAGACCAGGAAGGTATACTATACTTGGGCGCCATTCTGGCGTCTAGGTTGCGCTTTTAAGTTTGAATTTGGCGCCATAGTGATGTCATTGACGGCGCCGGCATGTTTGCGCCGGCGCCGCTACCCACGTGGCGGCCATGGGCGCCGCCATTTTGGGAGCGACGCTGGAAGGAATAGACGCGCCGCCCGGAGCTCCTGGAACTGCTCCGGGCGGCGTTCGTGACAAGTATCCCTTTAATTTCTGGTGTCAGTATCCTTAACTTTTTCCACTGATTCACCAATAAATGCCTATTAGAAATATCTACCGGAACTCATTAATGGGGAGATAAGGCACGGTGACTGAAAGTCATCACATGGAGATTTATATTAGATCAGCTTGAGAAATGAGGCATACATTTACATTCCAGGTGCTGCATTAGACATGGTAATTAGGGGGTGTGACCACAAAATGGGCGTGGTCAAAAATTCAGTGCGCTATGCGTGCCTGATGTTTTTGTCGCTCTTTACAATTTTCAAATGTTGGCAGGTATGGTACAGTAAAAATGTTTTCTTACATGTATTTATGGGTATATCTGGCAAGAGTGAAGTGTGGGGAGTATAATCTATCTATTATTAGAGCACCAGATATAGAACTGTGCAAATAAAAGGTACCCAATGCACACACCTTATGTTTGTATGGGCTACAGTGTAAGCCTTGAAAATTCTTAAGTCTCAACATGCAGCATAGTTGGGTATGCATTTTGGCATCAGTCTGTTAAGAAGACCATGACATTCATCTTCATTATATTTTTTCAACCTTCCACCTTAGAAAGTTTTGAATTTTCACAAAAACTTAACTTTAGCAATGGTTTTTATTTTGTAGTAGAATTAAATCTTTACTTATTTTTTTACATATTACTTTAGTCAAAAATGCCAACTAGCAAACATTTTAATTGTGGCACAGAAAGATATATTTATTAATTTTAAAGTATTCTTATCAAAAATATATGTTTTACTCTTGAACAGGTATTCTAAATCAACAGAAAAGGGGAGCTACTGTGGCCATTTGTGAAGGCATTGCTGGTCTCAGAAAGGACTTCTGTACCAACCTATCTTCACTCTTTGTTGAGCTTTAGTTCTCTCTCAATTTTATATAGCATTTGTGTCCGTTTCTATACCTAATAACTGTAATGCTCTCTACCTTACAGGCATTTCAACGAAAACTTAAGGGTGTGCTAGGTCAGTGTATAATTTGTGTCTACTGATAATTTCTTTGTCCTTCCTGAATTGTGGTTGCACAGTAAAGAGGGACAAAATTAGGTATTACTTTATAAAAATGTATAAAATCCAATATGTTTCAAATAAGGGGTTTTTGCATGTATGTCCTTTCAACTACTGAAGTATCATATAATTATCTATCTTTTTCAGAATATTGTACAGCACCCTACAACATATGAACTGCTTGAATGTAACTCATTCTTTCTGTTTCTTAGACAATTATTCAAATCGTGGAACTACAGGAATGTGTGTCCGTTTTGTTCCCTCTCATCTTGCAAACAAATCCTGCAGAGTGACTTCTTTGTGCTATAGTGAAGATGGGCAAGAGGTTTTAGTGAGCTACTCCTCTGACTATATTTACCTATTTGATCCTAAAGATGACCAAGCAAAAGTGCTCAAATTTCCTTCATCTGATCAGAGAAGGGACGAGGTAAATGTTAGCAAAACTTTATATCTAGATGGTAAAAAAATGACAGATAAAAAGTTGATAAGATATTTCAGCTGGCTCTAAGCAAAACTAAAAGTATTAAGAAAGTGCCATATTGGAACTGCAGTATTAATACACATCCTTATTAAGGATCATTTATGCAGGATAGGATTTTAGCTTAGCAACAGTCAGTTGCGTAACTACGGAAAGGTGGGCATGGGTGCAGACCATGCAGCCGGGCACGTCCACCCCCCTCCGGAAGCGATTTTTTTGTTTGCGCAAACTGCCGGCGGGCGCGCAGGAGGTGCGGACTCCTATTAATGATAAGCAAGTAATTAGTGATGATGTCACTCCTCTTCTGCTTACCTAAGTGTGTAATATGATCCTCTTGGAATAACAAGTAAACTTTGTCTCTTTTTCACCATATTTGAGTGCCTTTCTTTACATGATAGTTCTGTAGTGTGCACCCAGGCAGCTATTTTTCCTTTATATAGATATAGATAGATATATATATATATATATAAATCTTGCACAATATACAATATAATCTCCCCTGCTGTAATGTACATCAGATAAAGTTGGATGGTATGTTTTGTTCCTGCATTTCCATCCAACAGTCCCTGTATTTCAATGAGAAATAGAAATCTGCTAGAAACTGAGAGTGTGAGGGGCTCCAGGGAAAAATACCTTATGGTGCGTATTTTTGTTCAACAAAAATACAGTAAATATTTGAACTGTTAATTTGTTTTACTCTTGTGAATCCCAGTAGGGGACAGGTCGTAATGAGAGACTATGACAGAATTGGGCATTTTCTGCTCACTACCAATATAATTATTGGACTAACTGTTGTTTTTACCTTCCAATATCTCTAGTTCATAGGATACACATTTGAGTAATTTGCAACATCTATATGTCAAGAGAACCAAGCCCTTTGGCAGGTTCTGTGAAACCACTAAAGCCGAACACCATAGTAACATAGTAACATAGTAAGTAAGGTTGAAAAAAGACACATGTCCATCGAGTTCAACCTTTTTTCTTTTTATTAACTACCTATCTGCCAGTTGATCCAGAGGAAGGCAAAAAACCCATCCGAAACCTCTCCAATTTGCCTCAGAGGGGGAAAAATTCCTTCCTGACTCCAAAATGGCAATCGGACTAGTCCCTGGATCAACTTGTACTATGAGCTATCTTCCATAACCTTGTATTCCCTCACTTGCTATCCAACCCCTTCTTAAAGCTATCTAATGTATCAGCCTGTACAACTGATTCAGGGAGAGAATTCCACATCTTCACAGCTCTCACTGTAAAAAACCTCTTCCGAATATTTAGGCGGGAACCTCTTTTCTTCTAATCGGAATGGGTGACCTTGTGTCAGCTGGAAAGACCTACTGGTAAATAAAGCATTAGAGAGATTATTATATGATCCCCTTATATATTTATACATAGTTATCACCTCTTAAGCGCCTCTTCTCCAGCGTGAACATCCCCAATTTGGCCAGTCTTTCCTCGTAGCTAAGATTTTCAATACCTTTTACCAGCTTAGTTGCCCCTCTCTAATACAATAATGTCCTGTTTGATTGATGGAGACCAAAACTGTACGGCCTATTCTAGATGGGGCCTTACAAGTGCTCTATACAGTGGAAGAATGACCCCCTCCTCCCTTGACGCCCCTTTTAATACAGCTCAAGACCTTATTTGCCCTTGATGCTGCCGACTGGCATTGCTTGCTACAGCCAAGTTTATCATCTACAAGGACTCCAAGGTCCTTTTCCAAAATGGATTTGCCTAGTGCAGTCCCATTAAGGGTATAAGTGGCTTGGATCTTTTTACATCCCAGGTGCATGACCTTAAATTTATCAACATTGAATCTCATTTGCCACTTAGCTGCCCAGATTGCTAGTTTGTCAAGATCCTGTTTCAAGGATGCCACATCCTAGATGGAATTAATTGGGCTGGATAATTTTGTGTCATCTGCAAACACTGATACATTACTCACAACACCCTCCCCTAAGTCATTAATGAACAAGTTAAATAAAAGTGGACCCAATACTGAGCCCTGGGGGACCCCACTAGGAACCTTACTCCAAGTAGAGAATGTCCCATTAACAACCACCCTCTGTACCCAATCCTGTAGCCAGTTTCCTATCCACGTGCAAACTACTTCATTAAGCCCAACAGACCTTAATTTAGAAAGCAGTTGTTTGTGGGCCACAGTATCAAACACTTTGGCAAAATCCAAATAGATCACATCTACTGCCCCCCCACTGTCCAGAATCTTACTTACCACATCATAAAATGCAATCAAATTCGTCCGACATGACCTATCCTTCATAAAGCCCTGTTGATTGTTGCTCATAATGCCATTCATTAGGACAAAGTTTTGAATGTGATCCCTTAACAAGCCTTCAAATAATTTGCCCCCCCACAGATGTCAAACTTACTGGCCTATAATTGCCAGGCTGAGATCGTAATCCCTTTTTAAATATTGGAATAACATCAGCTTTTCTCCAATCCATAGGCACCATACCAGATGACAGTGAATCTGAGAAAATCAGAAATAAGGGCTGGTCTAAAACTGAACTAAGCTCTCTTAGAACCCGGGGGTGTATGCCATCAGGCCCTGGAGCCTTGTTTACATTCATTTGTATTAAAGCTTTTTGAATCATATCCTGAGTCAGCCACTGACTAGATTGAGCTGAACCATTCGGGCAGTTATAAAGTGAGCCTGTGAACCCAGGCTCCTCTATTGTATACACTGAAGAAAAGAACTGATTTAACACATTTGCCTTTTCTGTATCTGTTACAACCATTAAGTTTCAAGCTTCTATTTTTCACAGACTTCTGTAAATTTCAGAAGACAGTAGTTGGCATACTTGCAGAGGGAGCCAATTTAATTTTGTCCTCAGAGTGCCAAGAACACAATATGACTTGATCATATGCATCTTTGAGAATGGACAAAGCATACATTTAGATGTATGTCATTATGCAAATGTTGTTACTTATAGGCAGGTACTGTACTTTAAAGATTCCAAATTTGAAGATAACGTTAATTTAACTTAAGGACAAGTAGCCTTTCACTTCCAGATTGGGGCCCTACAATGTGTCGTTGGATGGTAGTCATATGATAATTGTCTGGTTTTGACTAGTAGCTTAAACAACAACTGCATAAAATTGTGTAGGGAAGTCCCTTGGCTTTAGGATATAATTAACTGATAAATAAATTTAACACTTATGCAATCTTTTTTAGAGTATGCAGCAGACCTCGAAGCCATTTGTTTATTAGCCCAAATTTAACAGAACCTATGTGGTCTCATCTAAGTTTTTATGTGATCTTTCATTAAACTACGTTTGTTATTAAAAATATAATTTTTGACTAATAAATTAATTGCCAATAAAGGTGGCTTAAACTGGATATTGTATATGATGAAGTCATTTCAGACTATATAAGAATATTGATTTTTATTTTTTGGCCACAATGAATAGCTAAATTAGGAAAGGACGTATACTATTACGAGATTTCGGTTGTCCCATCAAATCAATCCAAGTAAAACCAAGATTAGTTAATGCAAATGCTGGGCTTAATTTAATTTGAATCTTCAGTTTGAGAAAGAAAAACCTTTCCAAGGTTAACCAAACCTTGTGAACTTTAGGACATCTTTACATTTTCCTGTAGCCTAAATGAACCAATTTAAAGTGTTGGACTCTCCAGTTTTTAGATAAGAAGCGACTTATAATTATGTAAAGTTATCATCCCTTATGCACAGTTTCATCTGAGTGCTCTCTCTAACCAAAATATAGTATTCCAGTTATTCTTGTTAACCCTTTAAGTGCCACAGAACGTATAATCTACGTTCTGTGGAAAAGTAACTTGAAATGCCACAGAACGTAGATTCTACGTTCTGCAGCACTTCCGGGTTCTGAAGCGGAGGAGCGGCTGTTAGAGCCGCTCGCTCCGTTCCTCCTCGATTCCCTGCCCCTAGGCAACAAGCAGAGCAGGGGATCGAGTGGCCCCTGGGGCGCGACCGCCCAGGGGCCCTAAAACAGTAGCAGGCACATGTCCTGCTGCTGCAGCCTACACTGCGCCGATCAGCTCCGTCCCCACAGCACAGGGACAGGAATCACGTCGCAGATGTCTTCCTGGGGCCCTTCCAGATCGTCTGCAACAATCTCCAGCAACTTTTTCAGGTTAGTGCAACAATTACACACACAAACACACCAACACACACTTATTACAGTAATACACACTTAGATTCACACTTACACATACATTTTTGGGGATTGGGGGGGTCACTTACACTCACTGCACTCACACACACGTGCACACGCACACACGCGCACATAACATGTAATTTACCTATTGTACACACGCACATACATGGCATTGTGGTTTTTTTTTTTTTTCTTATCGCATTGTCTCTTTTTTTAGCTGAAAAAAATGTTTTATTGCCATTACGAATAGCGTATTCGCTAACCGTACTTTGCAATACCTTTGGTATGTTATTTCGGTCATCATATTGCAATTTTGGGCATTTTGGTGCATTTTTAGCCATTTTATTGAATTATTAGCCATTTTATTGCATTTTTAGCTCTGCATATGTTGTGTTCACTTGTTTCTAGCCGTATAACCTATTTGGCCCAGCTAAAATATTCAAACTGTGATTCTGACAGCCGATTACACTAGTCTGGAAAAAAAAACATTGATTTTTGTGGTTTTATTGGATTTTTTTGCATTTCACTCTTTACTGCCTTATTTTGTTTTGCCTTGTAAATTTTATCTACTATATATCCATTTGGGGGTCTCTGTGCGCCACATAGTTTGGTATATCTATGCATATTGGGCATCAAAGTGTTCAGTAGATCCCTGGCGTTCATATTTAGGTTGTTTTATGCTGATATGTTACGAAATGTGGGGCATATAATGGGGTAAAATTCAAGCTTTGTGACGATATTCAGAAATTTGATAAAAACCGTTACGTTCAGCATTGCTTTGCAGTTTGCAGTAGAAACACATATTTACCCATATTGGATGTGTACTTTCTGAAAATATATGGTTTTCTGGGGTCTCTGTTCTATTAGAAGGGTCTAATGTCGCATAATACACACGCCAGGTGCTTATATTACAGCAGCCAGCGCGTCAGCCGTGAAAATGTATATACACTATTGTCATTTGGGGGTCTCTGTGCACCACATAGTTTGGTATATCGATGCACATTGGGCATCAAACTGTTTAGTAGACCCCTATGTTTATATTTAGGATGCTTTATGCTGGTAATGATACATGGACAATACGATGCTGGAAAGTTAAAGCTTTGAGGCAATTTTCAGATATTTCACCAAAACCGCCAAATTTGGCAAAGCCTTGCGACTCAGTAGTTTGGAGCAGAAAGGCATGGGTACCCATTTTAGATTCTGTAGAATGTGTACTTTCCAAAAATATATGGGTTTGGGGGGTAAACATATATTTCTGTGTTTTTACCCCACAAAAATGCAGTAATTTTGGAGCCTCTAAATGCCAGATACTTTGGTAAACCTATGAACAATGGCCACCAAACTGTTTGGAGGAACCCTGGCAATCATATTTAGGGTGCTTTTTCTTGGTGCGTAATGATACATGGGTGATATGGTGCTGGGAAGTTGAAGCTTTGAGTCAATTTTCAGATATTTCACTAAAACCGACAACTTTGAGAAAGCCTTGCGACTCAGTAGTTTGGAGCAGAAAGGCATGGGTACCCATTTTAGATTCTGTAAAATGTGTACTTTCCAAAAAATATATGGGTTGGGGGGGTAAACATATATTTCTGTGTTTTTACCCCACAAAAATGCAGTCAATGTGTTGATTTTTCATTAGCTGAAGTTACCCACGGGACTGTTTGTATGCGCTAACTTCATTTTGGGGCCTCTAAATGCCAGATACTTTGGTAAACCTATGAACAATGGCCACCAAAATGTTCAGAGGAACCCTGGCAATCATATTTAGGGTGCTTTTTCTTGGTACGTAATGATACATGGGTGATATGGTGCTGGGAAGTTGAAGCTTTGAGGCAATTTTCAGATATTTCACCAAAACCGACAATTTTGGGAAAGCCTTGCGACTCAGTAGTTTGGAGCAGAAAGGCATGGTTGCCCATTTTAGATTCTGTAGAATGTGTACTTTCCAAAAACATATGGGTTTGGGGGTTAAACATATATTTCTGTGTTTTTACCTCACAAAAAATGCAGTCAATGTGTTGATTTTTCATTAGCTGTAGTTACCCACAGGACTATTTGTATGCGCTAACTTCATTTTGGGGCCTCTAAATGCCAGTTACTTTGGTAAACCTATGAATAATGGCCACCGAACTGTTCGGAGGAACCCTGGCAATCATATTTAGGGTGCTTTTTCTTGGTACGTAATGATACATGGGTGATATGGTGCTGGGAAGTTGAAGCTTTGAGGCAACTTTCAGATATTTCACCAAAACCGCCAATTTTGGGAAAGCCTTGCGACTCAGTAGTTTGGAGCAGAAAGGCATGGGTACCCATTTTAGATTCTGTAGAATGTGTACTTTCCAAAAATATATGGGTTTGGGGGGTAAACATATATTTGTGTTTTTACCCCACAAAAAATGCAGTCAATGTGTTGATTTTTCAGTAGCTGAAGTAAAGTCCTGAACAATTTGGATGTGCTAACTTCATATTGGTGTCTCTAAATGCCAGATACTTTGGTAAACCTATGCATAATGGGTACCAAACTGTTCAGTGGACCCCTGGCAATCATATTTCAGGTGCTTTTTCTTGGTACCTAATATAGTTTGGGATATGCAGAGCAGCCAAATAAAACCTTTTGAAGTGATTTTTCAGAATTTCGTATTTTTTTTAGAAAAACCGCTATGTTCAGACAAGCTTTTATGTTTGGTAGTTGGGAGTAGAGAGACATAGTTACCCATTTTGTAATCGGCAGAATGTGTACTTTTCAAAAATATTTGGTTTTCTGGGGTAAACCTACGGTTTCAGGATTTTTTGCCTTGGAATCTAAAGCATGCCATTTTCTGCCTTAGTGCTTTCAAAATTCGGTAATATACTGCAGGGAGTTTTTGCTGTACAGAGGTCCTAAATCTCCCTAAAACTATACATATCTGATATTGGCATGTTCGAGAGACATAAGGCTTTCCAAATCAGTTGAATTTTCATCCGTAAAATTAAAAAAAAAATTGGTATAAATTGATATACGATGAAAAATGGTAATTTTTCATTTTTTTTTGGTATTTAGCACTATAAATTTTTTTGCACAGGTGGAAATACATGAAAACTCAGGCAGATTTAGAAAGCTCAGTTTGTACCGAAAAAAACAATGTATAGTTTTCCTAGGTAAACTATAGGTTTCCCCTCAGAAAATGCCCCTAAAGTGAGAGAGCAGAAAATGTTTCAAAAACGGCTGGCATTTCGCGTAACCAAAATGTGAAATTCTGCTGGCACTTAAAGGGTTAAGATCTATTCTAAGGAGGCAATTTCAGAATGTATAGAACAGTAATTTTTGCAGATATCTGTATCCTTTATCATTTGCCTAGTAATGTCTCATACAGGTGTTCCCAGTATTGCCATGATAAACAGTTGTGTTTAACAAAGAACTGCTGGACTTGTGTGGGAAATAAATAACTGCCTGTATCATAAAATCAACTTTAGTATTTACCAGACATGTTCAGATAATATACAATGAGATATATGAGGTGTATAGCAGGGTGCACTCCATTTTCTAATTACCAATAACATTTTCATCTAATGGGTGCTTGGTGCATGACTGAGCTAGACAGGGCTTTGATGCTAGTGTGATAGAATGCTAGTGCAAGCTGAATGTAGTATCTAAGCCAGATGTAGCAAAATGGTATGAGTGGTCTCCATACAGCGATGGGTGATCAGCCTGTGTCATTACGCCAAGCTGATGCAAAGTATTCTAAGTGTGAGTTGTTGGGCACCTATAAAGGATTATAAAGCTATAAAGCAGTGAGGGAACAATGACAGTGTTTATACCCCGCTGGACATTGTAAACAAAGCAATGAATGCCTTTTGAGCCTTTCATCACTAATGTGCTAAGGTATTTGTCTTCTAGATCATATATAACTGCTAACTTCAATGCAGACTAGGACATGCAGCCTCTACTGTTAATATAAGATACACTTCTTTGTAGCAGCAATGCAGAGTAATAGTATATTGTATTTGCTCTCCATTTTATTTTTTGGTAAAACTGTCCCTTTAAATTCTTTACAATGTAATAAAGTCAATAAAAGTACCACTTGTTGGAGTGTCTGGTGCACGGAGTGCTGCTGTATTTAATGTTATACTGTTTAAATTCTTTACAGTTATTTTTCCATGTGAAGTAAATTAAACGTATTGGGATTAGTTATTATTAACCCTTTAATGCAAAATTATTGATTTTTTTTTTTTTACTAGGTAAGGCAACCCCCTGTTAAACGCCTAAGACTTCGAGGAGATTGGTCTGATACAGGTCCAAGGGCAAGACCTGAAAGTGAACGTGAAAGAGATGGTATACTCTTTATTTTATCATGTTATTTGTAGAACAATTCATACTGCCTATAAACGATTAGGAAGCTCTTAATACATCGTCTTTTGACCATTTGGTGTGTGGCAGAATCCAAAATTACCTAACTAAATCCAGACGTTTATTTGTATATTCATGTGAGCAAAATTTAAAAAAAGCATCATCTGATGAAAAGTAATTTGATCTGACTGTTGTCGACAGTCTGTTACATGACATGATTGCAGTGGCAGTCTTTCAATTCAAGTCCCACTTGAGTTACTGTTATAGGAAAACATTGCATCAGTCATGCAGCCATAGTTACAAAAATATCTAGGACATTGAGTTAGTACGCCACAAACATTACCCTAATTCATCTTTAAGATGTGCTTTTCGTTGTATCTACAAAACTAAATAGTTTCCCCAAATTTCACCCTATGACCTTCAGGCTGAGCCCCCCCCCCTTCCACTGTTCCAGACATATGCTAATAGTAGCATATAAACTGTATACTGTAACTGTATGCAAGATATTCAATTACATTAAAGCTTAAGTGCTTTAGCTAAGTGATATTTTAGTAAAGAAGACCTTAACCTGTAGCCTTTAATTGTAATATATGCAAGAGGAATCATATATGTAAATAGGGTATCTTTTTTTTTTTTTTTATCATTGTGTAGTTTTGTTTTAGAATTTGCTATATACAATTAACTATCAGTTAATGCCCAATTGTGTTACATTTTGCAGAGACACATACGTTTTGGCACCATAAGGTTTTTTTTTTTTTTTTTTAAAGGTTGATTTTTATTGCGTTTTACAACAGAACAAAAAAAAAAAAAAAAAATTAGAAGAAAAGAAAGCTAGGTAGAAAAGAAGGGAAAAAGAAAGGAGAGGGGAAAAGAGATGTGGCTGAAATCAGTGGTCGGTCGAGGTGGCTGGTGACTCAAGCCATGGGTTCCAAATATTCTCGAATTTCTAGGACATCCACGTGCTAAGTATGTGAGCTTATACAGTTCCAATTGCGAATTAATCAGTCCAATCCATCTATTCAGAGTCGGTGGCGAAGGGCCCATCCAGTGGAGGGCAACAAATTTTTTTGCGTAAAAGAAAAGCAACCGCATCAGACATCTAGTGCGTACCCTAGGAACCACGGAGTCAAGAAGACCCAAAAGACAGGTAGCCGGGTTAAGTATCTGGGGAAGCTCCAGTTCGGTAGCCATGAAGTTCACGATTGCCCTCCAGTATCTAAGTATCACGGGGCAATCCCACAGTAGATGTATAAAAGTAGCAACAGGAGCTCCACATCTTGGGCAGCTAGGCGAGGCTACTCTTCCCATTGTAAATAGTTTCTGGGGGGTGAGGTAAGTTTGATGTATAATCCTAAACTGTATAAGCCTATCCCTCACACTCACCAACGGCAGATATAAATTGTCTATGATTTCTTCCCAATCATCCGGGTCAACACGAACCCCACTACTCTCCCACTTAAATTTCACCCTGGGTCTGGGATCATATCTATTGGAAATTAAGTGCTTATAGGTATTAGATAAGAGCTTGATCTTAGTGGGCTGAGTTATCAATTGTTCTATCCCTGTACATTGTACAAGCGGGGGGGGGGGGGGGTTGGGAACTGCGCCGAGCAAAGATGGCTAATTTGGTTGTATCGGAATTCGGACAGGTCGGGCAGAGAGAGGATCTGGCGCAATTGAGGGAGCGTGTGAAGGGTCCCATCTGTGTATACTTGCGATAGCCGCTTCAGACCAAATTTAGTCCACGTCCCCACTTCCGAGAAGGCGGCTAGGTGTGAATAGTTACTATTACCCCATAAAGGCGAGTCCGGAGACAGAGAGGTATCAGCTTTTGTGATTTGCACACTTGCATCCCAGGCTCTCTTAGCGGCATCCATTACAGGCAATAAAGGGCCAAGATCCTTTCGTGTTCTATATAAAGCATTATGCAAACTTTCCACAGAGGTAAGATACAACGCCTCAATTATGGATGCCTGGTTATCAGCGTCAAACACTTTCCAACCAGCTGCATGCGAGGCCTGGGAGGCAAGATAGTATAGTTCATAATTGGGAGAGGTCAGTCCTAGCTGATCCTGTGGAGCATTAAGGGTGGCTCTGGACAGTGTGGGCGTTTTGTTCCCCCAGATAAATTCAGATTGTGTGCAATCTATATCAAGTAACGCTTTCTTGGGTACGTGGCAGGGGGTATTACTCAGTATATAAAGAAATTTAGGAAGATAAATCATTTTGCAAATATTAATTCTCCCAAGTAGCGTGAGAGGGAGTTTGGTCCAGTGTGCAAGCGTTTCCCTAAATTTACGATGTAAGGGGTATAAGTTATGCTGCAAAAACAATGTCGGATCTTTATGCACCGTTATCCCTAGGTACTTAAAATTGTCTGCCACTTTAAGGTTACAGTCCGGGGCCATCTCTATCGGGAGTTGTCCGTCAAGGGGGAATAGTATAGACTTGTCCCAGTTAATTTGGAGGCCCGAGAACGAACCAAAGTTTTTGACAATCCCAAGCACAGAAGTGAGTGATTCATGTGGGTCTGCTAAGTATAGGAGCGTATCATCTGCATATAATGAGATCTTCTCTTCAATCGTTTGTAGAGGAAACCCCGGACCCCCGGAGATTGCCTAATTGCTATGGCCATGGGTTCAATCGCCAACGCAAATATGAGCGGGGAGAGGGGGCACCCCTGACGAGTACCTCTGGTAAGGCAAAATGGAATAGAAGTAATGCCATTAACCCTGACGGATGCCTTTGGTTCAGTGTACATCAACTTAAGCCATTTTATAAAGGAAGGGCCAAATCCCATTCTAGTCACTACCTCCCATAAATAGGGCCATTCCACTGAGTCAAATGCCTTAGCCGTGTCTAACGAAACCACCAGCCTGGAACCCACATTTTCATGACTTAGTTGTAAGTTAAGAAACAAACGTCTCAGGTTAAAGCTGGTTGATTTAGAAGGCATAAAGCCGGTCTGATCTGGTTCCACCACCGTAGTTACCACTTTAACAAGACGCTTAGCTAAGATTTTTGCAAGAATTTTAACTTCCATGTTGAGCAGTGAGATTGGTCTATAAGAGGAACACAGCGTGGGGTCCTTCCCTGGTTTGGGGATTACAACAATTGTCGCGTCCGAGAACGTTTTAGGGAGAGAGAAACTTTCAAAGGCATACATCAGGGTTTCATGCAATTTGGGGACTATCTCACGTAAATGAGTACGGTACCATTCTATAACAAAGCCATCCGCGCCTGGGGATTTGCCGGAGGGGAAGGATAGTATGGCCTCTGCAATCTCAAGAGGAGAAATCGGGGAGTCCATGTACTTCGCCTGCTGAGGTGAAATATTTGGAATGGGAATCCCATTAAGATAATCTTGAAGATCATCATTAGAGTAATGCGCAGTAGAGGTGTAGAGAGAGGAGTAAAATTTACTGAATTCCAAGGCTATGTCGGACGGGGAAGTCAACATTTCCCCTGTGGAGGATAGTATCCTGGGAACAGCAGAAGTACCATTAGGGGGATTGGCCAGGAAAGCTAAGGGTTTGCCATTTTTATCACCATATGCAAACATAGTACTGGTGGCATGTAGAAGTTGCTTTTTAGTCAGTTCTATCCTATGCAAATTGAGACGCCGAAGAGCAGCAGCAAATTCCCCATGCGTCTGTGGCGTGGGATTGTCAATATATACAGATTCAGTTTGGGTAACTGCCGATTCTAGGAGTTGTAGATTCTCTTTAGTAGTGTTTCTAGCCCTGGCGACTGCAGCCATCAGGGTACCACGAGAGACTGCCTTAAAAGCCTCCCAGGTAGTCGAGGGATCCACAGAACCATGATTCACACTCCAATACTGCGCAACAGAGTCAGTGGATTCCCCGACCACACTAGGGACCTGCAGCCAGTAAGGACTCAGCCTCCAAGTCTTATGTGCGGGGTCTGAGAGGAGATCCAACGAAAGAAGCAAAGGGGCATGGTCTGAGATTCCCCGTGGTAAATACCCAATCTCTCTAACTTTGGGGAGTAGATCCGGAGTAACCAGTGCCAGGTCTATGCGGGACAACGACTGATAGGAGTTGGAATAACAGGAGAATTGTCTGCGCTCAGGATATTTCCAGCGCCACACATCAACCAAATTGTACGCCTGGGCCCAATCCGCAAGCTTAGAGGTGGTTGCCGACGGGGCGGATAATCTATCTAATAGAGGATTGCAGCAACTATTAAAGTCACCCATGATACACACCGGGGCTGGGGGCAACTGCAACAGTGTCTGATACAGGTCATGAAGCACTGTCTCTGTGAAAGGGGGAGGGATGTAAATATTAGCTATGAGGATGGGAAAGCCAGCTATAACACACGCCAATACTTGATATCTGCCCGCTCTGTCCGAACGCACCTCCAAGAGGTCAAATGGGAAACCTTTCCTAACTAGGACCGATGTGCCCCTGGCATAAGTGGAATATGTAGTATGATGAACATAAGCCACCCATGGTTTTCGAAGAGCCAGGACCCGGTTCCCAACCAAATGGGTCTCCTGAAGTAGGAGAATGTGGGGGGTATAAGACTTCACATAGTTGAAAACTAATGCCCGCTTCACCTTATCATTGAGGCCCCGAACATTCCAAGATACTAACTTAACCGTAGCCATGAGGTATTGTGCAAAAGGGGATGGGTACTGACTTGACAATGAACATACACCAGGATTCCGGACACCCTACGACTCATGAACTCACCATATACACAGATTGTTATCCAGCCAGCGAAGGAAAGAGAAGAAGGAAAAAAAGACTGAAGGAAGGGAAAAAAGACATAGTTAAAACAACTCACACAAAAATAAAACCCCAACCCAACAACCCCCCACCCTGCCCAACCCTCACAAACTGGCGGGCTTAGTTTCCCAAACATAATATCGACTGGGGAGATTGGTAGCCCTCAACAGGCTAACTCCAAATCTTGTTGTGGCCAAAGAGCTTCCGTGGTGACAGGTCAACGGGTCACAGGATAATGAAAAAGTAATCCGCAGAACTAAAAGTAGGCATGGAGTTCCAAGAAAAATATATCAAGGTACATACAGATAGCATTGGTATACAATAAGTTCCAAGGCAAACGTCAGTGCCCAAGTAAGGTTAAGGGCAGCACCTACATGTGTCCAGGTGCCTAGCAGAAGGCACTGTGCCGGTCATCGAAATAGCCACCGCACTGTAATTGACAGGATCAGATGGCACTGCCAGAACATACAGAAGCACCAACTACTGTGTGGAAAGCAACAAAAAATGAACACTTGCTCCGATAGCTACATTCTGCAATAGGGATTACATTGAAAGGTTATGCGTAAATGACGCTCCTCACTGCTTAACAGAGCAAGGAAAATGAAACAATGAGCAACAGATCAAATACGCTTGAAGAAGAGGCTTACGAAAGAACCATTAGGGCCTGGGACTCCTGCCGGAACGTGCTTCAATCCAGGTCAATGCTTCTTCAGGAGTGTTGAAAAAGTGAGATTTGTTAGCGTCAATGACCTTGAGTTTAGCCGGGTACAGCATGGCATAAACCAACTTCAAGTCCCGTAACTGCCGCTTCACACCAGTAAAGGTACTGCGCTGTTTCTGCAGATGAGTGGAGTAGTCAGGGTACAACGATACAGTGGCCCCAGCATGCACCAGCTGGCCTTTCGCCCTTGCTTCGGAGAGAGCCGCATCTCTATCGCGAAAGTGAAGCAGCCTTATGAGAAAGGAGCGCGGGGGAGCACCCGGAGGTCTAGGACGACCTGGGACGCGATGTGCCCGCTCCACTGTATAATGTGCGGTGAAGGGTGCATTGGGCAGTAGTTGCCTGAGCCATCGTTCAGCAAAATCAGTAGGTGAATTGCCTTCCGCGCCCTCTGGAAGCCCAACAACCCGCACATTGTTACGACGTTGGCGGTTCTCATAGTCATCTAAGAGAGAGGCCTGCTGCTTAAGTTGCTGCTGTAAATCAGTAAGCTGTGCTGGAACTGGTGCACACATATCCTCGAGCACTGACCCTGGCCTCCACAGCCGTCGTTCGCTCTCTCACAGCCTGCAAATCCACCTTGATCAGAGATAGGTCAATTTTAACCTCCTCTATGTGTGTAGTAAGTGTGGTTTGACAAGTCGCTATTGCAGCAAGAATTGGCGCAAATGCCGTCTCCGGATTATCCTCAACCGTTACGGAAGAAGGGGAGGAGGGTGCAGCGCCATCATGGCCAGAGCGCCTCACAAACTGGTCCATCTTCTGCGACGTTTCACCGGGCTTTTTCGGTGCTCTGCTGCTACGCATAATAAGCGTGTGAAGGAGTACGCACCACACAGAAAGGAGCAGACAGTTAGCCGATTAGTATATTATCAGGATCAATAACACCACGGAGCTCTCAGAACTGTAACCTGTGAATTCAGCATGAGAACAGTAGAACAAACAGTCCTGTTATATCAGGGTCTTGAGAGAGGGGCACCGTTAACAATTAGGTGTACAGGCCCATCACTTGTGCAGCACACAGAAGGCAACAGGGAGCAAAGAATAACACAGTTCACAGTCCCAAAACCACTCCACTTATGTATTAGGGGTAACAGTACAGTCCTACAGAGGAGCGCTTGCGGTACTTCAATGGTGGGGCCACGGTGGTATAAAAGCAGTTCCCCCAGTTGGAGAGCAGCTCAAGGACTGGCAATGTGAAGTGACTGCCCACTATGGCGCCCTGCGTCGCCAGGCTTCAGTGATTGCTGCGCTGCTGTGTCTAATACATGCGTTCCAGCGTGGAACGCCTCCGTTAATAGGAGATGTCGGCCCCCAGGGACAGGGAATGCGCCAGTACTGCTTACCGGAGCGGCCCAGGTCGTAGAAATAAGTCAGCTCCCTGCTGAAAATGTCGTCCTCATGAAACAGCGCCTTGGGATGTACTGGCGCAGCTCCGTCTCAGAGGATTGCAGCTCACGTCTGTGCGCAGCGTCGGGCCGCGGTCCAGCTCAAGTCCCTGGTTTCCGGCCCCAAGCGGCAAAGCGGTCCAGATGGCAACAGAGAGCCGGACCCGCTGTAAACCCGCAGGCGGCAGCCTCTGGCACCATAAGGTTTAGCTCTGTCTGGCCTACCAAGTTCAAAACTTAAGCTCCCCATAGACTCGACGATTCTTCTTGCCGAACGAACGATTTTAGCGAAGTCCGACCAATCCGTAGAAATTATCGTGCGGTTAGTGGGATTCGAACGATCGTACATCTTACGATTTTTCGACCGACATCTGTCAGGAAATTGATCAGGCAGGTTAAAAAATCTTTGTCGGTCCGAGTGCAATCTATCTATGTTTGCAGGACCAAGCAGGCAGCTCCCCTTTGTTTTCCTGGCAAACTGGTCTTTTTAGTTGGTGGTCAATTCGTACGATTGTACGATCATTCCGAGAAAATCGTGGTCTCACAATGAGGATCGGATCTTTTAAAAATCTCAACATCTATGGCCAGCTTAACTTTCTGACTAAGATAAATCTGTTGGCATTTATCTGTAAATAATAAGTAAGCCTAATTTTTTTTTTTAAATCTGCATTCAGTCTCATGTCTTTTCTAAATAACAATATCTGCTAGTTCCTGATCTAGTGTGAAGCTCTGCCCTCATTTCTTTTATGTGCTCCTTTTATCTTTGACCTATGTCTTTCTGGGAGCTGTTTAAGATCTTTTAAGGTTATCTTAAAATTTTTATTTTTGGCTTACTTGTCCCTGGTATTTTAAACCTTTTGGCCAAATCCCCAAAAAGTTTAATACTTTAATATTTAAAAACCAATGTTATGTTTTAGTTTAAATTAAGGATGCAAGCAGGGACTACATAAGAGCAGCAATAGCCTAACTGTGTAAAATGTTTATATTTTAAAGTAAGAAGAAGCTATGTACATATGTATCTTTTTAGGAGATCAAAGCACCAATGCATCACTAATGCAAAGAATGTCTGACATGCTCTCAAGGTGGTTTGAAGAGGCAAGTGAAGTTGCACAGAGCAGCAGAAGACAAGTCCGACCGCAAAATAGAGGTATGTGTTCAACTTGCATTGAAGGTACATTAAAACAATATTATTCACAATTTAGAATGCGCACTGGGACCTTGAACAAATCTTAACTATAGATTAATTATAGTTTGCTTAGAGGGAGATACTGAAGAGGAACTTGATTATTTCATAAATGGTTCAGAATTTTAATTGATTATTTTAGAAAGCGTAAATTAAATTTTCATTTTCGCTATAGATCCCCTGTAAGAGAAGGAGGCCTGGTGGCATTTATAATGTGATCTGGTGAGTGGGTTTGAGAGAGCTGACAGTGAAAGCTTTAATTGTATATAGGATTTTTTTATTGTAAAGCTTATTGCACAGATATAGTTTAAAATGCTTAAAAGGTAGAAATGTGCACCATGCATCTCAGGGAATGCATTGTACAAATCTTAAATAGTGGTTAAGTGCAAGAGGTGGGCCAGAACAGAGACATTCAGCGTTAAGTTGGGTACAACAGCTTTAACTCTATAGGGCTGCTGTCAGGGAAAGCTTATTCACAGCCATGGTTTAATACAGATACAAGTGAGTACCGTATATACTCGCGTATAACCTCGGCTTATACGCGGGTCAGCTGCTGATGAATCCCACATGAAGTAGCCGGAAGAGCAGCGAGGAGAGAACAGCGCTAGGAGGCGTCGCGGTCTGTGGGAGGTATAACAATAAGTGGGAGGGGAGGAGCAGGAAGTGAATACGCGCTAGGCTCAGGTAGCGGCTGCAGTGCGCACCAGCGTTCGGCGCTTAGTGACTTTGCGCCTACACACGACACACGAGGAGTACAAGCCCTTTGCACACACTGCCGGCGGGACCTCACCACATCCCCTCACAACATGCAAATACCCAGCAGCTGCTTCGCGCCGGCTTAGTCTGGCTGGGGGAGCCTTGCGATTGGTTGGCAATGACGTCAGACGCTCGCTTCTCACATCCACAGCTCCTGCCTCTACCGTTCCACTGTGTCCACCCACCGCCGAACCCGACCTATCAGGAGGAAGCGAGGAACCCAACTCGACCACGCCCACCCGTGCTTGAGGTGCGCCGTCAGTCATCGCTTCCCAGCCCCGCCCCTTCAAATCAGTCCCCATACACTGCGCGAAATAGAAAGTAATATTGTTGCAGCTGGAGATGAATGAAGCCAAGTGAATGGGACATTCCATTAGGAATCAATAGCTGCAGGGAGAGCGCTAAATGCTGGAGGGGGAATTCATCTCAGCAAAGTAAGTGGGGATGCCTGGGGGGGGGATTGTAAAAGAAAGGGCCAGCACTTGAGCATTACAGTTTACTAAACATCCCCCCAAAGAGTCATGGTATGTCCCTGAGACTTTATTACTACTGTGTTGTAGTAGTGGGTCTGTGCTCTTGGTTTATTGTGGATCTCGGCAAAGTCAGGGGGGGGTGCCAGGGGGATACTGGAATGTGAGGGGGTGGCAAGCACCTGATGATTTGTGTCTAGGCTTATACGCGAGTCAATAAGTTTTTCTGGTTTTCATAGGTAAAATTAGGTACCTCGGCTTATACGCGGGTCGGCTTATACACGAGTATATACGGTATATATAATCTGCTAATATGTCAGATTAAAAATAGAGACGAAATCGATGAGTGAAGTGACATATAATTAAATTGTTTCTCTTAATTGTCTGGAAATGTTGGAATTAGTTGGAGGTAGTATGATGTGGTTAAAGGTGCAGTGTACACCCTCTTGCAACATGAGCTCAATCAATTGAGAACAACAGGGAGATTGTTCTTTCGCTCTGCCGATGCTAGAATAGATTTGTTGGTGCCTCAATCCTCCGTAAAGGGTTACCGCAATCCCATATTAGTCCATAAAATAGTAGTTAGAAGATACTGCTAAAACATTTTATTATTGACTACAAATCACACAATCAACTCAATCAATTGAGCTTGTGTTGACTTTTATCCTATTCTTTTAATTAAGAAATATTTATGGTTTTTGTCATTTCTTTCTACAAATGAGAAAATGAATGCAGTTCCTGTCACTTCCAGTTCTACAGAGCAGAGGAGAGACTAGCAAACTACCAGTCCACAGATAAGACCTCTTTATACTGAGCTGCTCATTGTAACTTTCAGTGCAGCAGTAAATAGAGAACTAAGCTTATCAGAGCACAAGTCTTAAAAAGTATATGTTTAAATATAAAAAAACTGCTTTTTGAAAAATTGATTTTGCTTGTGGAGTGCTATTAACAGTTGAATCCCTTTAACCCTTTGCCTGCCAAGCACGTACACCGTACGTTCTGGCAGGCAAGGGCTTTAACTGCCAAGCACGTACATTCAACGTGCTTGCAGTTTAACATGCTGTACTCTGCATCAGCGGCTTTAGCCGCCTCTGCAGAGGTTTAGCAGCATTGACAGCACCCTGGGCAACGAGGCTGGGGGGCTGTCATGTCGGTCCTGCGTCAGGATTGTCGCAGGGCCGACCTAAAAGAGGCAGACAAAGCAAATCGCGTGTCTGCCTTGCTGCACTGCTTCCTCCTGCTTACCTCGTGTTCCAGCTTCTCTAACAACTTCTCCAGCTCTCAGATCAGCCAAAAACGGTAAGTGGCCTTTATTTTACACACTTACATACACTTACCTACATTATACACACACATACACACATATTTTAGAAAAAAAAAGTTTTTTTACATTTTTCATTTTACACTTATATGCACTTATATGCATTTATATACACTTATATGTTCTTATATACACACTTATACACTGTCACACAATTCTTGGAAGTGTACACACGTGTATACACATTTTATTTTTTTTCCTTTTTCCTTTCACCAATTTGTGTTTTTTTTTACCCATAAAAACTGTTTATTTCAGCAGCGTGACTATTGGATAATTGATTTCGGCCACTAATTACACTGTCGGTGCAGTTATTTTGTTATTTCATTGATTTGCAAAATTTTTGCGGTTTTATTGCAATTTTATCCCTGCATTATTGTTCCTTATGTATCTTTAGTATAGTTTTGCTGTTTGGTGCTTTGGTATATTATTTTACTTAGATTGATCCGTCAGAATATATGCTTTCCAAAAATATATGGTTTTCTGGGGTCTTTTTACAGTTTGGGGGTCTTACGGCACATAACGCACAGTTGGGGTTCTCTTTTCAGCAGCTTAGTTGGCCAGCGTGAAAATTTATATGCATGTTTTTCATTTGGGGCCGTACACACCATATACTTTGGTAAATCTATGCATATTGGGCATCAAACTATTCAGTAGACCTCTGATGTCCATATTTGGGAAGATTTTTCTTTGTACGTAAAATATTGTGTGCGATAAATGTGGCAAACCAACATTTTTAGGCGATTTTCAGAAATGTAAAAATCTCTATGTTTAGAAAAGTTTTGCAGTTTGGTACTTTGCTGTAGAAAGACGTCTTTATCTTGGTTGTTTTCGTCAGAATGTGTACTTTCCAAAAACATATGGTTTTGGGGGGTCTTTGCTGTTAGGAGGGTCTTGAGGCACATAATATGAAGTCAAGGGTCTATGTTTACAGAAGGCGAATCGGCAGTAGAGAAAACTCATATTCACTATTTACATTTGGGGTCCGCACATGCCAGCTGCCTTGGGATATCAATGCATATTGGGCACAAAACTGTTCCGTAGACCCTTGGCATCAGTATTTATGGTGTTTTACAATTGTATGTAAGAAGTTGGGTGAGATAAATGCGGCCAATTGCAATATTTTTAGGCGATTTTCAGAAATGTAAAAACCGTTGCTTTTATCGTCAAATTTAGGAAAGGCTTACGACTTGGTACTTTGGAGTACAAAGACATGCATACCCAATTTGGATTCGCGGGAATGTGTAATTTCCAAAAATATATGGTTTTCTGGGGCGAACATACTTTTTTCTACTTTTGACCCCCCCAAAACTATGTAAATGTGTTGATTTTGCAGTACCTGAAATGACAGACTATATGGGGGTCTTCCTTTTGGGGGCCCTATATGCCACGTGCTTGGGTACACCTATACATATTGGGCATCAAACTGTTCAGAGGACCCTAGGCTTTCATATTTGGGGTGATTTCTCTTGATACCTAAAAGTATGTGGGTAATACGATGCTGCAGGGTAGAAATTTTGAGGTGATTTTTGGAAATGTCACCAAAATCACCAAATTTAGGAATGGTCTGCGGCTTGGTACTTTGTAGTACAAAGACATGCATACCCAATTTAGATTCGTGGGAATGTGTACTTTCTGAAAATATATGGTTTCTGGGGTGAACCTACTTTTTTCTACTTTTGACCCCCCCCCCCAAAACGATGCAAATGTGTTGATTTTGCAGTATCTGGAATTACAGAACTGATAGCTCAAATGAGGTGTCTACATTTTAGGGCCCCTATATGCCACATGCTTGGGTACACCTATACATATTGGGCATCAAACTGTTCAGTGGACCCCAGGCTTTCATATTTGGGGTGTTTTACATTGATACCTAATGATGTGTGGGATATATGATTCTGTAGATTGGAAGCTTTGAGGTCATTTTTCAAAAAATTCACCAATTTCTATAAAACATTATAACTTTAGGAAACAATTGCAACTTGGTAGTTTGGAGTACAACAATATGTTTACCCATTTTTGATTCACCAGAATCTGTTCTTTCTAATAATGGGTAGTTTTCTAGGGTAAACCTACTGTTAGTGGAATGTTTGGCCTTGAAATCAGAAGTATGCCGTTTGGGGAGCGGTGCTTTGGAAATTTGGTAGTGTACTGCTTGTAGATTTTGATCTATACAAGTGAGAAATCTCCATAAAACTATATATATTTGGTATTGCCGCGTTCAGGAGACATAGACCTTTCCAAATCAGCTGTGTTCTCATACATAAAGTAAATAATGTTTCTGATATATGTGATTGTTCTTTGTGAAACATGATTTTTTTAATTTTATTGGACACTTAGAAGCCTATATTTTTTTACAGAAGTAGAATTACACCATGCATGCATATTTTGAAAGTTCAGGTTGTCCTGAAAAAAACAATATATTGTTTTCCTGGGTAAACTAAAAGACCGCCCCAGGAAAGGCCCTTAAAGTGAAAGAGTGCAAAATATCTAAAAACTGCTTGGCAGTAGATGTTCGCATCTAGGACAAAACGGCTGGCAGGGAAAGGGTTAAAGGAATTGCTGTGTAACTTTATGAGCAGCCATTCAAGTTGAATGAGGAAAAAAGGCACATATTAACACAGCAGATCAGAGAAGCTGTATAGAATACCTGGTTTCAGTTCTTAGGCTAATGGCACATGGCTTGGGATCTCTGCTGGTGTATATACACCAGTAGAGAAAAGCCAATCTACTACCTGTTTGTGAGCTGACAGGCACAGGATTATCCCCTCAGGCCTCAGGCAACAAAGAGGGGATTCAGAAAGCACATTTCTGTGCTGATTTATGCTTTGTCCTGTTGGGTTAATCCTGTGCATTTCAGGTGGCAGATTTTTTTTTTCTCCACTGGTGTATATACGCCAGTGGAGAAACTGACCTGTGTGCCATTGGCCTTACACTGGAAGATTAACTGTCAAATGTCATTCATTGCTTTCTAGAGAACCAGAGAATGAAATCCTCTCTAATATAATAACTCATTATATGGCAATCAATTTTTGCCAATAATTAGTTTATTTGTACGTGAAGGATGACCTTGTCCATTATGAAATGAGTGGTTTTTAAAAGGGGCTGTTCCTAGTTTTGTAGGTTTTTTGGTGTGAAGAAATACAGCAATTTCAGGTAAAAGCATTACTGTGTTAGTCAGTCAACAAGTGAAACAAGTGGTGTAAAGTTGATACGATTAGTAACTAAGATGATAATCACGCCAAGCTTTCAGAAGATATCCGTTCCTTTTCCAAAGCCGAGGAACAAACAAACATGCAGTGTAAACTTGCTCTGTGCATGATATTATTCAGTGATTAATAAATACCCTCTTAGTTTATTTTCTTCACATTTTTGAAGCAGGAACCTCACAGCCTGTTTCATCAGCTTCCCTGTCTATAAACCATACGGAAACCCAGGCATCCGAAATACTTCCAGAGGTGGCTGCCTCCTCAGATCTGCAATCTTCCTCATCACATGTAGAAGAAAGTCAATTGATGACTTCTGTATCTTCTGAACAGCTAGAAACTTCTGCTTCATCAGACAGAGGATGCACCCCTGCTGGTAAGTTTGTAATATATTACTTCACTGACTTTCAGAAAGGCATTTGTTTCAGTGTGTTTTTACAAACTGTACTAAGTTGGAATAGAAAAACAAATATATTTAACATAAAACTTATGTACCTGTTTTTGTTTAGCTGCTGTATATACACATTGCTTTAAAGAAACTAAAAAATATCTATAGCAGACTAGAACATTCATAAACAGACAGTTAGTGCATACATTTTACAGCAGGCATGAGTAAAGGTGGCCATATATGGTGCAGATCTCCTATACTCTCTCTGTCAGTTAGCCCTGTGGGCTGATTGGCTAGAGATTTGTACACGTAGTATGGCAGCCTTTCTACTGTTCTGAATTACCACATATGCCGAGTTATATATTTCATGGCGAGGTGCCTGCCAAAAGGCACCACAGTGGTATGGTGGACCTATAAGGATGTCAAACATATGCTGCTATTTTTTTTTTTTTTGTTTCAATTAAACAAATAAATATGTAATTACATAATTAGAGTACATATGAGCAATATTCAATGTGTGAAATGTGTCCAGTGTGACATACAGTACAAGTAAGTATATTTATGAAAATAAGCCAATCAATTAAGAGCCAATATAATTGATAATCATTTGAGTAGTTTTGACAGTAACTTTGTCAAACTGTTAAGAACAGATAATCTTTTCCTTTGGGCATTTTTTTTTTTTCAACAGAGCAAAAAACATAAGCCATCTGTTAAAGGAGAAGGAAAGCTACTGAGGCATTTTATTGCCAATAGATTAGCTGCAATAGTGCAAGCTAGAATGCTATATTTATTCTGCAGAATGCTTTCCCATACCTGAGTAAACAGCTCTAGAAACTCTCTGTTTGTTTAGGATAGGAGCTGCAGTATTAATGTGGTGTGACATCACTTCCTGCCTGAGTCTCTCCCTGCTCTGGGCTCAGATTACAGCAGAGAAGGGAGGGGGTGGGGGGAGAGGAGCAAACTGGGCATGCTCTTGCCCAGGGCAATGAGGTTTAAGCTGAAGGCAGGAAGTCTGATACAGAAGCCCATGTGAACACAATGTAAGGAAAAAAATGCAGTGTTTCTTTTGACAGGGGACTCAGAACAACATTAATTTGGGGATTTACTGGTGTATTTATAGAGACCTTTCTGATAAGGCTTACTTAGTTTTAACCTTTCCTTCTCCTTTAATAAACATCTACAAACTTATTTGTTAAATATTTATATATCCTTTCTGGGAGTCTAAAAGGGAAGAATTCTCGCATTGTTCTCCATATTTAGAATCCTCAGGTTCCAAGTTTTTCTGTATGCTTTGGCATTTTTATGTGTAAGCATGGTAAGCTTATTACGAATATACAAAATATCCCTATTTTACCCTGTATAGTGGCCAATGTTTATAGGTTATTTCCAATATTGTATCTTCTTAAAAGGGTTGTTCACCTTTGAGTTAACTTTTAGTATGATGTAGAGAATGATATTCTGAGACAATTTGCAATTGGTTTTCATTTATTGTAATTTGCTATTTTTGACTTTTTGCCTTTATTCAGCAGCTCTCCAGTTTGCAATTTCAGCAATCTGGTTGCTAGGGCCTAAATTACCCTAGCAACCATTCATTGATTTCAATAAGAGATTGGAATATAATTAGGGGAGGGTCTGAACAGAACTAAGAGTAAGAAAAAGTCACAATAACAATACATTTGTAGCCTTAAGGAATACTTTCTTTTTTTAATGGAGTCAGTGGCCTCCTTTGAAAGTTGGAAAAAGTCAGAAGAAGAAGACAAATAATAAACTATAAAAAAAACGACTCTTACACACAGGTGTTTTTTTTGTATGTATTTAACACGCATTTGAGATGCATTTTTTACTAATTGATTCCATTATATTCTGCCTAGTTGTATGTGCATGACATAACATTGGTTTGTGCATCCCCTGATTTTACATCACTCAAAGTTGGATAATGAGCAAGCTGATGCACTCATTCATTAGGCACATGTTTGCGTCCAAAAATGTCTGCCCACATCCAGAGCTTGAAACTCGTTTATTTGCATTAGTAATTAGTGATGCTTAATCTATTTCAGTATGGGTAACATAATGTCCAAAGTTAACTCCATACTGATTTCAGACTGATTTCCAAAAGAAGAAAACAGAAATTAATTTAAAACCTGTTTAAATACTTTCCCCCCCTCTTAAACAGATGCAGTTAGTTGTGAGTGTCATCCATAAAACAAGGTTAGCAGGGCCTTCCCACTGGGGGGCCCAATTATTACTGTTGCAGAATTACAACTTTACACATCTTTCTGTCATTTTGTAACTCTGCATTGGCATAAATGAGCAATTGTAATTTAGTGCTAGATCTAATATAAATGTAGTGTTGTAAAGTTTTGGTAAGACTGGTTCATTTTCCAGTATGGATGTCAATGCCTGTGCAGTTTGTTGCTGTTGTTGTTTTTTAATGACTCTATTGGGGATATTTTAAATAGTTATTTGCCAGATACTACAGATTAGATAGTTCCTTCTACTTAGTACATCATGGCCATACACAGGACAATAAAAGCACATTCTTTTTTTCATTTATAAGTTCCATTACAATCAGGAGGTCTTAACAGTCTTATGTTCCTATTGCTGCTATATGAATATGTGATTTTTAGGTGTTATATTTTTTAAGGGAAATCTAAAATTATTGGGGCAAATGCTGGTCAGTAAATACATTTTGTTTGATGCTAGTCTGGTGTCTTATCTTAAAACATGTTACATAGTAGTAAGTTAGGTTGAAAAAGAGGAAGGCAAAAAAAACCCACTTGAAGCATGTCCAATTTGCCTCAGAGTGGAAAAAATTCCTTCCCAAAATGGCAATTGGACTAGTCCCTGGATCAACTTGTACTATGAGCTATCTTCCATAACCCTGTATTCCCTCACTTGCTAAAAAGCAATCCAACCCCTTCTAAAGCTGGCCATAGATGTTGAGATTTTTAAAAGATCAGATCCTGATCGTGAGACCACGGTCTTCTCAGAATGATCGTACGAATTTACCATCAACTAAAAAGACCAATTTGCCAGGAAAACAAAGGGGAGCTGCCTGCTTGGCCCTGCAAACACAGACAGATTGCACTGGGACCGACAAAGATTTTTTGACCTGGCCGATCAATTTCCTGACTGATGTCGGCCGAAAAATCGTAAGATGTACGATCGTTCGAAACCCACTAACCGCACGATAATTTTGAAGGATTGGTGGGCTTCCCTAAAATCGGTCGTTCGGCAAGAAGAATCGTCGCGTCTATGGGGAGCTTAAGAGCTATCTAATGTATCAGCCTGTATGACTGATTCAAGGAGAGAATTCCACATCTTCACAGCTCTCACTGTAAAAAAAAAAAAAACGACAGAATATTTAATCGGAAACTCCTTTCTTCTAATCGGAATGGATGACCTTGCATCAACTGAAAAAACCTACTAGTAAATAAAGCATTAAAGAGATTATTATATAATCCCTTTATATATTTCTTCATAGTTATCATATCACCCCTTAAGCGCCTCTTTTCCAGCATGAACAACCCCAATTTGGGCAGTCTTTCCTCATAGCTAAGATTTCCCATACCTTTTACCAGGTTAGTCGACCTTCTCTGGACCCTCTCTAATACAATAATGTTGTGTTTGAGCACTGGAGACCAGAACTGTATGGCCTACCAGTGCTCTATACAGTGGAAGAATGACCCCTTCCTGCCATGCAGGGTTGGACTGGACCATTGGGGGCCCATCGGGACTGCAACCTCCTGGCAGTCGCTGGGGGCCCCCCTCCCAACTTTTAAAGTATGTCCCCGTGCTGTGGTGCATGCACAAACAGCAGTGCATCACTAATCAGGGGAGCGGGTATGGGATGGCGGGGGGCCCATGAGGGCAAGGGCCCAGTCCAACCCTGCTTCCCCTTTTAATACAGCTGCTGCTGACTGGCATTGCTCGCTACAGCCAAGTTTATTATCTACAAGGACTCCAAGGCCCTTTCCGTTATGGATTTGCCTAGTGCAGTCCCATTAAGGGTATACCGTATATACTCGCGTATAAGCCGAGTTTTTCAGCACCCAAAATGTGCTGAAAAACTCTACTTCGGCTTATACGCGGGTCAGACACCTAAACCTATTCATCCTGACAGACAGGCACGCTAATGGGCTGCTATTGGGGGTCCTTGTTCAGTTCTGAAACTACAGTGGTATATATATAAAGTTGCCGGGAGCGGGAATCAGTTCAGCGCCGCCCCCTGCTCATAAACGAGATCTCCTGTACCTCTGAGCCTGCTCTCCGATTCCAGGGCATCCATTCTGAGCTACCAGTAGTGCCTGTGTCCCGGCCGAACAGGCAGTGAAGACGGAAGCGCTAAGCGAAAATGAGTCACACGTTCAGCAAATAGTTTGTGAAGTGAGTCATTGCGACTATTTCAATGTTGCGCATTTCTTCCATTGCCGTAAGTGTTCGATACTTCCCATCCTCTGCGCCATTAAAAGCCGAAGTCTTTGGCTATTTCCGGCTGCTTTTCCTTGTTAGATGAGATAGTGATGCTCCGACACCTTTGCAGAGTGCCCACGGCTCTCTCGGAAAATCTGCTGTTGCAGGGGTGATTTGAATGAAGTTTTGTGGTGATTAATATACCAAAGTGGTGCATCACTTGCAACTGTACATGACGCATTGTGCTTTGGGTAGACCGCCTGTGAGCTCTATGTATAGGGCTGCTAGCAGAGAGTAGGGCCACATATAAGTACCGTAATAATGGTAATATCTGTTCAGGGCTGCTGGGGTAGTGCTGTGTGAACCCAACAGGGCAAAGCAGGTGTCTGTAGGAGGCGGCAATGGAAGCCGCATGGTGATCCATGCTTCTGGGAAAGTGCATTGTCAACAAGCAACAGGTGTCTGCTATTGGAAGGCAATGTATTGTAAATTCAATAGTATGTAAACTCGAGTGGGGTACAGCTGAGATTCTAGCTATTTGTATAACAGAGCATTCGGTCCCAGTGGCTGCACAGGTCCTATCTGATCCCCATTGTAAGCAGCAGTCCTGTCCTGCTTTATGGCAGCTGAGATTCTAGCTATCTGTTATTTAGAGAAATTTTGGGAAACTTACCAGTAGCTGCTGCATTTCTCACCCTAGGCTTATACGCGAGTCAATAAGTTTTCCCAGTTTTTGTAGGTAAAATTAGGTACCTCGGCTTATACTCGGGTTGGCTTATACACGAGTATATACGGTAAGTGGCTTGCATATTTTTACATTCCAGGTGCATGACTTTTATCAGTATCAACATTGAATCTCATTTGCCACTAAGCTGCCCAGATTGCCAGTTTGTCAAGATCCTGTTGCAAGGATGACACATCCTGGATGGAATTAATTGGGCTGGATAGTTTTGTGTCATCTGCAAACACTGATGCATTACTTACAATACCCTCCCCTAAGTCATTAATGAACAAGTAAAATAAAAGTGGACCCAATACCCAATACCGAGCCCTGAGGGACCCACTAAGAACCTTAGAAGAGAATGTACCATTAGCAACCACCCTCTGTATCCAATCCTGTGACCAGTTTCTTATCTATGTGCAAACGACTTCATTCAGCCCAACAGGCCTTAGTTTAGAAAGCAATCGTTTGTGGGGCACAGTATCAAACGCTTTGGTAAAATCCAAATAGATCACATCTACTTCTCCCCCACTATCCGTTTAATAATTGGAGCTGAAACGTACTAAGCTGGCACACAACTGATCACTCTTTCTTGTGACATATTGATAGCATCAGTTCTGTAAGGCCTGTTCTTGCATGAGGGGCATTATTAGTACATTAGTATCTTTCATGCAGGCCATGCTCCCATATCGCAGTGTAAGCACCGGTACCCCACAACAACTATGTGTGTATGTGTATCTTGTATTGGTTCTATTTTAATGTATTGCGTTTGAAGACTTTTTTGGAGAGCATGTCTGGATCATTTATATAATGGTTTGTAGTATTTGACACAGAAAGTAATACGATTGCTATTTTGGGGATATAAACTACTTTTTGGCTACAGATATGCAAAAGGCAAGGCTTTTACCCCTACATTTGCTTTTATAAAAAGGTAATTAATAAGAACAGAAATCTTGGTTTTAATCATCAAAGTCTGTTTTTAACAACACTGTTTGGGGAAATGTGTCATGGCTCAAATAAAAGACATTTCTAAGGACATACGAAAACCCGTTATTTATGCTCACCAGCTGGGAAAACTTTACAAAACAATTCCTAAAAAGTTTGGACTCCACCAATCCACTGCTGTGTACAAATGGAATCAATTCAACACAACTGTTACTGTCCCTTGTCGTGTTCTACCAACAAATATTCCACCACCCGAAAAACACTGAATGGTTTCAAGGAGAAAACCACTGTTATTGCTACTATTGCTGCCCATCTACAGTTTGCTAAAGACCATGCAAATGTCAGAAGGCTATTGGAAGAATGTTGTATGTATGGCTTCAGAGTATAGGAAGTTGAAAGCAGATTGTACCAAGTGCCACAGTGGACCAAGTGGTTGGTACTAACTTTAGATGCAACAAGAGATGATTACAGTTTACTTTCACAATCTGGGAATAAATAATGTCTCATTCATCCAGCATACCACTAGCAAGCCACTTGTCGTACAGCCACTTATCGACCTGATTTAGCATACTTAGATGACAGTATCTTAGCGGACGTGACCATAAAGGATTTTATGAGCAGAAGAGATATTGGCACTATTCATGCTTAACTGTGTTTAATTTTATTTAAAGTAAACATGAAATTTAAATAAAATGGTGTTTTTGTTTCTGGTTACAGTTTCTATATGTGGGCTAAATTCCTGATACAGGTACAGGATCTGTTATCCGGAAACCTGTTATCCAGAAAGTTCCGAATTACAGAAATGCCATCTCCTATAGACTGCATTTTATCCAAATAATCCAATTTTTTTTTTTTAATTATTTCCTTTCTCTCTGTAATAATAAAACTACCTTGGGTTTATTTAATGTTTACATGATTTTCTATAGACTTAAGCTATCAAGATCCAAGCTATGGAAAGATTCGTTGTCCGGACAACCCCAGGTCCAGAGCATTCTGGATAACAGGTTCCATACCTGTAGTTTGTTTTTAAGAGGCAAATCAGATTCACAGGTGTGTGCATGAAAGTATCTCTTCCTATAGAAGCCTTTTGCCATAATTGGGTAACCTCTTTCTATTCACCATCGTATCCCAATTGTGCGCAATAAAAGATGTCGTTTTATTAATTTAGGAACAGTTCAGTGTAAAAATAAAAACTGGCTAAATTATAGGCTGTGCAGAATAAAAAATGTTTCTAATATAGTTAGTTAGCCAAAAATGTAATGTATAAAGGCATTGAAGTTCCCCCAAAATCCAGCAACTTCTTTTAGGGCCCTCCTCTGCCCAAACAAAAGCTTCACAGAAATAGACGATGTTGCTGTATCCCTCAGAAAGGAGGGGGGAGATAACAGAAAGTTTGTATAGTGTAGTAGTTTCAATATTAAATAAACACACCCACAGTGTCCTCCAACATTTACTAAAAACAGTTTTTTACTGTGATGCCAAAAGAAACATACAATTGTGTGTTAAGTTAACTTAATCACCATGTGTGTTCATTTAAAAAAAATTTCTCCCTTATTTCAATCAGGAAGAGAAAGAGAACAGGTGGGGGTGGGTGGATCCGTTACTAGGGGATAGTGAGGTTAGCAACACAAATCCGGATTGTTGCTTTCCGGTGGTATTATATACTCACAAGAAGTGAGTTTCAACTAATGTGAAACACAGACAGGATGGTCTCTACTCCAGGGTCCTTCTTCCTAAGTCTCTTAATGGGGAGATAAAACAAAGTATCCTGTGCAGAAGCGCTTTTAAAACATTTTAATAAAAAAGTAAAAACACACTCACAAACACACTCTGGTACAGCACATTGAAATGTCCTTGTAAAGTCCTTCTGGCACTTGGGTTTCCTCGGCGTCCCTTGGAACTTTGTGTTGCTTTTTTTTAGAAATCACGAGCGGCGCTGATCCGAATTGCAGGCGTAAACACGCTCGGCTTCCTTCTGAGGGATGCTGTTCCCTGCGCTCTGCTACTGATTTATCTCCCATCGTTTTTTTTCTTTTTCAACAAGTCCTTTCAAAAAACTTTATTCCTCTAAAACATTTTCACAATCTTCTGTTAACTCCTTTTTGTGCTAAAATGAAGCAATCTTTCCTTTATCATCAGTTTCATCACATTGCTATATGGTGCTTCACAATATATTATAATCAATCTAAAAATTACAATCTAAAAAATGTACATTTGTAGTTGCAATCAAAACACCATAAAAATTTATTCATAAAAGGCTTTCTCATTTACCCCATTCTTTTAATACAGGGATATTGGATAGGAGGTAGTTTTGGTTTTTTAGTCCAAAAAGGCTCTAAGATTAAAATCCACATTCAGACCCTGTGGAACCAAGGTTTTTAACCTATGGATCCACCAACTTTCCCTTTATAGGGTCTTTTTGACCAAATCTCCTCCTCTCTAATCCTTCTTAACTCTTTCAATCCCTACCCATTTTAAACCTGTTGGATTTTTGTTATGCTTTTCTAAAAAATGTTTTGACACTAGATGTTTTACATTTCCTTTCCTTATATTATTTATATGTTCCCCCATTCTCTCTCTGTTTCCTATTTGTTTTCCTCACATATTGGAGGCCACATGGACACTCCAATATGTAGATCACATTTATTGGGTCACATTTTATTAAATCTTTTATCTCAAAATTTTCCCCAGATGTCTTTGTTTTCATACCAAATTGGCATGCCTTGCATAGACTGCATGGGAAACATCCCTGATATATGTCACACCTTTTTTCACCATTTTTTGTCATACAAGTATGTATTAATTTTTGTTTTATATTGGGGGCTTTTTGAAATATAATTTTAGGTTTTTCTGGGAGAACTTTTTCCAATTCCTTGTCCAAATTACTTGTCCAATGTTTCTCTATAATTTTACGGATTTCCTTTGCCTTTGAATTATATTGAGTCACAAAACGCATATTTAATTTCTCCTCCACTTTGGTTCCTTGATGTATTTCTTTTTTGTATTCCAACATTTTGTCTCTATCCTGTTTCCTCATGTTCTCTAGTGTCCCTTGTATATTTTGTTCCCTGTATCCTCTTTCCAGGAACCTATTTTTTAAGATTTTTGATGTGCATCATAGTCTTTTATATTGCTACAATTTTTTCTTATTCTTCTAAATTGTCCCTTTGGGATGTTCCTTATCCTTTGGGGGTCATGGTTACTTGAGGCCAAAATGTAGATATTTGTATCTACTTCCTTAAAGAAAGTTTGTGTCTGTAGTCTGTTGTTTTCAATATATATCTGTAAATCTAGGAATTCTATGTTTTTACTACTGTAATTCAAAGTGAACTCTAGATTAAAGTCATTTGAATTGATCTGTTGTAGAAAGTTTTTTAACTCTATTTCTCCATTTTTCCAAATTAGTATAATATCATCTATATAGCGTTTCCAGAGAACGAGGCTTGCGTCCTGTATTAGAGATTTCAATGTAACCTCTTCCCAATGTCCCAAGAATAAATTAGCATAACTGGGCGCAAACCACTTCCCATCGCGGTCACTCATCATCATCATCATTTATTTATATAGCGCTGTCAAGATACGCAGTGCTTTACTGCAGTTATAGCAAACAGGGAATAAATGGTGGATAACAAACAAGGATTACAGAGTACAATAGGGTTAGAAGGGCCTAGAGATTAGAGTTTACAAACTAAAAGGTTAGGGTACAATTGAGACATTGGGATTATATAAACACTTTGTCATTTTTGATACAGCAATGATTAATTAAGGTACATCGAGTAAGCCTCTTTAAACAGATGGGTCTTTAAGGAGCGCTTGAAAGTTTGGAAAGAAGGAGAAAGTCGGACAGCTTGTGGCAGAGAGTTCCAGAGAAAAGCAGAAGCCCAAGAGAAGTCTTGTAGACGAGAATGGGCAGAAGTGATCAGAGGAGAAGTGAGGCGAAGATCAGAAGCAGAGCGTAGGTTTCGTGAAGGAGTGTATTTGGAGATTAGAGATGAAATATAGGATGGGGTTTCATTATTAAGGGCCTTGAATGTGAGTGTAAGTAATTTGAATTTGATTCTAGAAGAGATTGGGAGCCAGTGAAGGGACATGCATATGGGAGCAGCTGATGTTGAGCGGCGAGCTAGATGAATGAGTCTAGCGGCCGCGTTTAGAACAGATTGGAGTTGTGAAAGGTGACTTGTTGGAATACCTGTGAGGAGTAAGTTGCAGTAATCAAGGCGGGAGATGATGAGAGACTGAATCAGTGTTTAAAGCTGGCCATAGACGCAAAGATCTGATCATACGAATCAACGTACGATCTGACTTTTCCATCTCCCAACCCGCCACTAACCATTCAGATCAAAGTCTTACCATTCCGATTAAATAAAGTACAAAACCACAGATCAGCCAATGTTCTGCCCCTGACAGCAATCGCACGAAAGTTATGTCCGACAAATCTAGTGACAGTCTCCCACTGAAAATCTTACGATCAGCAATACATACAGAGATATTACCCGCAGCCGATAAAAATCTTTTAACCTGTCCGATCGACCAAATGACCGATCTCCCCCGGAAGAAAAATGTCGGGACTCTCCACACACGGTCCGAAAATCGTACAAATCCACGATTCGTACGATCGGATCGTTGCATCTATGGCCAGCTTTAGTCGATTCTGAACTGAGATGGTCGTATTCGAGCAATGTTGCGCAGTTGAATACGGCAAGATTTTGCAAGTGTTTGAATGTGTGGTGAAAAAGACAGATGAGAGTCTAAGATAACTCCTAGGCAGCGTGCCTGTGTGGTGGAATGAAAGGTGGTGGTGTTTACGGTGAGTGATATCTGAGGGACAGGGGAAGATCTTGGAGGAAATATGAGTTCTGTTTTAGAAAGGTTCAGTTTCAGGTGGCGCTGTGACATCCAGGAGGAGACAGCAGAGAGACAGTCTGTGACTTGGGAAAGGACAGAATTAGAAAGATCAGGAGTAGACAAGTAGAGTTGGGTGTCATCAGCATAAAGGTGATACTGAAGTCCAAATGACTGAATACGTTTTCCTAGTGAAGTTGTATAGAGTGAGAACAGCAGGGGGCCAAGAACAGAGCCTTGAGGAACTCCAACAGAGAGTGGGAAAGTAGTAGAAGTAGAGTTAGAGAAGGAAACTTTAAAGGAACGGTCAGACAGATAAGATGTAAACCATGAAAGAGCAGTGTCCCGAATGCCAGATGAGTGTAGTATGTCAAGGAGGAGTCAACTGTGTCAAAGGCTGCAGAGAGATCTAGATGGATTAGAATGGAATAGTGACCTTTAGACTTTGCCAATAGAAGATCATAGGTTACTTTGGTGAGTGCAGTTTCAGTCAAGTGTGATGGGCGGAAGCCAGATTGCAAGGGGTCGAGGAGGGAGTTGTGAGTGAGATGCTGGATCAGGCGTTTGTAAACAAGCCTTTCTAGTAATTTGGATGCGAATGGAAGAAGGGAGACCGGTCGATAGTTAGTGGGAGAGCTGGGATCAAGGGAAGGTTTTTTGAGGATAGGAGTGATTAGTGCTTGTTTGTATAATGATGGAAAGGTACCAGTAGAGAGTGAAAGATTAAATAGGTGGGTAAGTGCAGGAGAGAGTGTATCAGAGATTGGGTGGAGAAGGCGAGAGGGTATGGGGTCAAGGGAGCAGGTGGTGGGTTTTGAGCAGGCTAGAAGTTTGCTAACTTCATCTAGAGTTGCAGGGGTGAAGGAGTGCAAAGTAGATGTGAATGGACTGCACGTTGGTCTGAGATTGTTGTCGGACGGTATGCTCAGCCACATATTTGGAGGTAGTGACCCCCATCATACCAAAAATAGTTATGATCCAATATAAATTGTATACTGTGTACTATGAATTCCTTTTGTTCCTGATTAATGTCATTATCTTTTGCTAGGAAGTGTTGTACAGCCCTGATCCCCTGTTGGTGTTGAATACTTGTATACAATGATTTGACATCCAGAGTGACTAAAAGCCACTCTGGATCCCAATTGCATCCTTTTTAAATATTTCATATTTGGATCCTTTAAATAGGATGGCAATGTATTAACATATGGCTGTAGTTTTGTATCTATATAGTGTGACAAATTACTAGTCAAGGAATTGATACCTGAAATAATTGGTCTTCCTGGTTGTGTAGTGGGGTTTTATGAATTTTGGGTAGGATATAGAACAGGGGGGTTCTGGGATGTTCATTAATTATATATTCCCTTTCTGTCCTATTAATTACTTCATCCTGTTCAGCTTTAAATATTAGGGTTTCGAATTTCTTTTGGAAAATCTCGCCTGGGTTATTGTCTAACTTTCTATATGTGTTAGTATCACCCAACAGATTTTCACATTCCTTTTTATAATCCTCTACATTCATAATAACTGCACCACCCCCTTTATCTGCGGGCTTTATTATTATTGTCTTGTTTTCTGTTAACTCTTTTTAGGCCTCTCTTTCTGACTTCGTTATGTTCTGTTTCTTATTTTGTCCTATTTTTTCTAAATCTTTTAGCACTAGTTTTTCATAAGTTTCAATCGCTTTTTCTTGGGAAGGTATAAAAGTTGATTTTCTTTTTACTGTAGTGGTCATGTTTGTCTCATAATTTTTAATTTCTGCATTATTATTCAGGAAGTATTTTTTTAAAGTTAACTTCCGAATAAATTTCTGGACATCTATGATTTGGTTTGGTTGGTTACTGGGTGCAAAATTTAGGCCTTTCTGAAGTATCTTCTCCTGCGTTTTTGTTAAATTATGTGTACTCAAATTAAAAATTCCTTTCTTTTTCTCACTCCTATCTGCATCTCTATCACTCTCGTTCCTATAATTCTCCCCTATCTCCATTTTCCCACATTTGCTGGTATCTTATTCTTCCCCCTTGTGTCTCGTTGTTTCTTGTATCCTCTCTCTTGTGATATCTGTGTTGGTGTGGCCAATTTTTTCCTCTTTCCCAATTGGATTGGTGTCCCCTCCCTTGCCCCCAGTTGGTTTGGTGTCCCCTCTCTTAAAAATCCCTCTGTGTTGGTGTTTGTTGTCTTACCCCTAAAAAATCTTTTTTCCCATTTTTATGTGAATCTGTTCCTTTTTTCGTGTTCCCCTTTCTTTGTGGGTTACTCATACTATTACTTAAATCTATATTCAATTCTCGATCTTCCTGATTTCTCCATATATCGGCTTGTCCCAATTTTTTGTTGGCAAGGGTTCCTTTTTGTTTTTTCTATATATGTGTATTTTAAATTGTGCTCCTTGTATCTTAATTTATTATTTCCACTTTTTCCCCTTTTGTAGTCCTCCTTATCCCTTCCAAATTTTCTCTTTTTTGTGTCAATTACTTCCTTTTCTAGTATGTGCAATCTCTCAGTGGCTTCTAACTCTAGTGTGTCAAATTCCTCCACTCCCTTAAACGGTTCAATTTCTTTCTGAAGTTCTTTAATTCTTTTATCGACTATTTCGAAGTCTTTTGTGTGTTTCTGTATAATTAGTCCTATAAGGTTATTGCTACATTCTTCTAGTGATCTATTCCAATTATTTACAAACTCCTCGTCTTCCAAGCCAAAGGTTGGTTTTTTGTAGATTCTTAGGCCCCCGTGGTATTCTTCCACAGTCTAGGTATTTTTGTAACGTTAACTTATCCCACCACATTTTTACTTCTCTTCTCATTTCATATTCTAATTTATACATAATATCATATAATAATAATAATTCTATATCCACAAAAGTGTCTGAATCACCTTCTAAATCATTTTTCTTTTTCATCAAATATGTCATTATAGTCAAAAAATGTTTGTGCTCTAAATGAAAACATTCTGTATCTTTTACCACAGTCCTTAGGATTCCGAGGAGAGAAAATAATAAGTCCAAATGTAAAAAACGAATCCGGGATTGAAGTTCCCCCAAAATCCCCCAAAACTTCTTTCAGGGCCCTCCTCTGCCCAAACAAAAGCTTCACAGAAATAGACGATGTTGCTGTATCCCTCAGAAAGGAGGGGGGAGATAACAGAAAGTTTATATAGTGAAGTAGTTTCAATATTAAATAAACACACCCACAGTGTCCTCCAACATTTACTAAAACACTTTTTTACTGTGATGCCAAAAGAAACATACAATTGTGTGTTAAGTTAACTTAAAGGAGAAGGAAAGGTTAAAACTAAGTAAGCCTTATCAGAAAGGTCCACCTAAATATACCAGTAAACCCCCAAAGTGCTGCTCTGAGTCCTCTGTCAAAAGAAACACTGCATTTCTTTCCTTCTATTGTGTACACATGGTCTTCTGTATCAGACTTCCTGCCTTCAGCTTAAACCTCATTGCCCTGGGCAAGAGCATGCTCAGTTTGCTCCTCTCCCCCCCCCTTCTTTACTGTAATTTGAGCCCAGAGTAGGGAGAGACTCGGGCAGGAAGTGATGTCACACCACATTAATACTGCAGCTCCTATCCTAAACAAACAGTTTCTAGAGCTTTTTACTCAGGTATGATAAAACATTCTACGGAATAAATATAGCATTCTAGCTTGCACGATTGCAGCTAATCTATTGGCAATAAAATGCCTCTATAGCTTTCCTTCTCCTTTAATCGTTCATTTAAAACTTTTTTCACCCTTATTTCAATCAGGAAGAGAAATCTCTAATACAGGACGCAAGCCTCATTCTCTGGAAACGCTATATAGATGATATTATACTAATTTGGAAAAATGGAGAAATAGAGTTAAAAAACTTTCTACAACAGATCAATTCAAATGACTTTAATCTAGAGTTCACTTTGAATTACAGTAGTAAAAACATAGAATTCCTAGATTTACCTAGATTTCCAGATATATATTGAAAACAACACACTACAGACACAAACTTTCTTTAAGGAAGTAGATACAAATAACTACATTTTGGCCTCAAGTAACCCTGACCCCCAATGGATAAGGAACATCCCAAAGGGACAATTTAGAAGAATAAGAAAAAATTGTAGCAATATAATGATGCACAATCAAAAATCTTAAAAAAATAGGTTCCTGGAAAGAGGATACAGGGAAGAAAATATACAAGGGACACTAGAGAACATGAGGAAACAGGATGGAGAAATTTAATATGTGTTTTGTGACTCAATATAATTCAAAGGCAAAGGAAATCCATAAAATTATAGAGAAACATTGGAATGTACTGAGTTTGGACAAGGAATTGGAAAAAGTTCTCCCAGAAAAACCTAAAATTATATTTCAAAAGCCCCCAATATAAAACAAAAATTAATACATACTTGCATTACAAAAAATGGTGAAAAAAAGTGTGACATATATCAGGGATGTTTCCCATGCAGTCTATGCAAGGCATGCCAATTTGGTATGAAAACAAAAAGTTTTATAAGTAAGACATCTGGGGAAAATTTTGAGATAAAAGATTTAATAAAACGTGAAACAATAAATGTGATCTACATATTGGAGTGTCCATGTGGCCTCCAATATGTGGGGAAAACAAATAGGAAACAGAGAGAGAATGGGGGAACATATAAATAATATAAGGAAATGAAATGTAAAACATCTAGTGTCGAAACATTTTTTTAGAAAAGCATTACAAAAATCAAACAGGTTTAAAATGGGTAGGGATTGAAAGAGTTAAGAAGGATTGGAGAGGAGGAGATTTGGTCAAAAAGACCCTACAAAGGGAAAGTTGGTGGATCCATAGGTTAAAAACTTTGGTTCCACAGGGTCTGAATGTGGATTTTAATCTTAGAGCCTTTTTGGACTAAAAAACCAAAACTACCTCCTATCCAATATCCCTGTATTAAAAGAATGGGGTAAATGAGAAAGCCTTTTATGAATAAATTTTTATGGTGTTTTGATTGCAACTACAAATGTACATTTTTTAGATTGTTCATTTTTAGATTGTAATTTTTAGATTGATTATATTATATTGTGAAGCACCATATAGCAATGTGATGTAACTGATATGATATAGGGAAAGATTTCTTCATTTTAGCACAAAAAAGAGTTAACAGAAGATTGTGAAAATGTTTTAGAGGAATAAAGTTTTTTGAAAGGACTTGCTGAAAAAGAAAAAAACGATGGGAGATAAATCAGTAGCAGAGAGCAGGGAACGTCATCGCTCAGGAGGAAGCCGATAGGCGAAACGCGTCTGCGTGATTACACCCCTACGCTCTAACCGTGCAGAAGCGCCGAGTGTGTTTACGCCTGCTATTCGGAGCAGCGCCGCTCGTGATTTCTAAAAAAAGCAGCACAAAGTTCCAAGGGACGCCGAGCAAACCCTATGTGCCAGAAGGACTTTACAAGGACATTTCAATGTGCTGTACCAGAGTGTGTTTGTGAGTGTGTTTTTACTTTTTTATTAAAATGTTTTAAAAGCGCTTCTGCACAGGATACTTTGTTTTATCTCCCCATCAAGAGACTTAGGAAGAAGGACCCTGGAGTAGAGACCATCCTGTCTGTGTTTCACATTAGTTGAAACTCACTTCTTGTGAGTATATAATACCACCGGAAAGCAACAATCCGGATTTGTGTTGCTAACCTCACTATCCCCTAGTAACAGATCCACCCACCCCCACCTGTTCTCTTTCTCTTCCTGATTGAAATAAGGGTGAAAATTTTGTATGTTTCTTTTGGCATCACAGTAAAAAAGTGTTTTTAGTAAATGTTGGAGGACACTGTGGGTGTGTTTATTTAATATTGAAACTACTACACTATACAAACTTTCTGTTATCTCCCCCCTCCTTTCTGAGGGATACAGCAACATCGTCTATTTCTGTGAAGCTAATGTATAAAGGCTGGAGTGACTGGATGTCTAACATAATAGCCAGAATACAAATTCCTGCTTTTGAGTTCTCTAACTCTTAGCTAGTCAGTGACTTAAAGGGGGGCTATAAGGAACAGAACTGTTCAGTGAGTTTGCAATTGATCCTCAGCATTCAGCTCAGATTCAAAAGCACTGTTACTGCCTAATAACCAATCTGTTATGTTAGACATCCAGTCGCTCCGGCCTTTATACATTACATTTTTTGCTAACTATATTAGAAACATATTTTATTTTGGACAGCCTATCTATTTACCCATTTTTTATTTTTATACTAAAAAATTCCTTTCACAACAGTGGTTAGATTTTTAAAACATGCTTTTGAATTAAAAATGTTCTTTTATTCACTGTGAAGTTATTTAGGAATTACTCTGTTTATAAGTTGAAATCTAATTCTTGTTTCAGATTCACCTTCTGTGATTAGCAAACAGCTTGGATCCATGTCACTTGATGAACCACAGGGTGCGTGTCTAAGACAATTAGCAGTGTTCTATATGTGTGGTTTTGAGTGTTGCTTTAGTGTAGTTTTTAAAGAACAACTTTATAGTGTTTGATACTACTGCATCTCTAAAATAATCTTAAAAATCAATACAAATTTGCTCATAGCTGCAGTTATTGTTTGGGGTTCAACATAACATACCATATTTACATCTTAACAGCTAGCTGCTTCCTTTACCATGATAAACTCATATATATCTGCAGGGCTGCTCCAGATATATCTGGCATTCCAGCTCACTCTGCCTGTTTCTTTTTAAAAAATATGTTTATATGTAAACTTGGTACCTAGTTTGGACAGATAAAATGTTCTTTATAATTTTGGCCACTTTTTTAGTGAAGGTATACTACAAAATTAATATACAGGTAAACCGAATTCTTTAATACAACTCTTTGTTCGGTCAACTTTCCACAAACAGGAACTGCCGCTGGTGTAGTTTAAAAGCAGTTTTTATAGACTTGTACAACCCACCCAAACTGAATGCTAATACATAACTAATGCACAGAAGCATGGCTTGGAGTTCCGTCTGAGCCCAGTGTTGTTGGAGCTGACTGTAATGTATTAATTTATTATGTATATATGTGCATAAGCTTTTATTCTGTTTGTGTTCTTTAGAAAAACTAGTATTAGGCAAATATGAACAGTCTAAATGGCGCATGCACTGCAGTAGAAATGCTTTTATTTCAGAATTCTTTTTCATTCCAACATTTGAACAAATGCCAATATGGTTTAGATTCACAACTTTCCTATGTCTTTATTATACATCTTTATTATACACTTTTTTGTGATTTTTCTGTAGTGAACCAACACCCTACTTTATGCCCAAGCACAAACATACCACCTAGTTCTAGTTCCTATACTCCTTTGATATGTAGTGTTAAATATTTTTTTCAAGTGTGTTCCTGAAAGGGATGTCTTCATGTACATTAAGACATACTCCTTACTAATGATGCAAGGATATATTGGTCTGTAAACTTGCTTGTTTATGATTGTTCCCTTTTTAAATTTGGTACCACGTTGTAATAAAGGAGTAAACCTTTATCAATAATAATACTTGTATTAATTAAAATAAATATATTAATACAAATATACAGGATCAATGATTAAACCTTTTGATATACTGCTTGTGAGCAATAACTTACACACACACAAGTAAAGGTAGAATTTAAAAATGTTTACTTAACTTCATATGATGGTAATTACAAGAATAGCCAGTTCTGCACAATCAGGGAGCCCCACAACCTTTGGTTCATCACCCTCAGGTTCCCGATAATCAAGCGATGATCCTAATCCTGGCACCCACTCATGGGTCCGAGGCGAAGCTACCCATGTAAAGTGAAGGTGTGCTTTATAATCAACAGCTAGAGAGACCTTTAACCCCAAATGCTGACCTAGGCAATATAGTTAGCTAGCCCAAAATGCTGTCTAATGGAATTCTAAAAGATCAGCAAGAACTTTGTATCTCTTTCACCAAGACACAGTTTGTTACTCAATCTGAGTCTTGTCTGTCTGCTGTCTGTTTATTCATTCTTAAAGATGTTTGCTGGCCAACAATGCCTGTGTTTGCTATAGAATGTTTGCCCAGCAATATAACTACATCAGGGACATTGGATTCAAATAACTATCCCAAAATCTTATACTTACTCAAACTTAAGGTTTGATTCACTATAAATCAGATATATATTGTAAATCATTAAATCAAAATCCACCGTGCTACACACGTCGACTTTTATCTTATTGGTCTGACCTGAAAGAAATCTAAATTTTGCCCAAGCAGCCCTTCCTGTCAGTGAAGAAGCAGTGATGTGCACTTGAGCCTTAAACTTGTACGTGCAATGATGTCATACAGAAATAACCTCTGCCATTCATCCACTCTCTTGTTGACTGTGACAACTGAACCATCTACATGTTGGTCAAAGAGTTGTCCTTCTCCCTAAGGCCTCCCACTTCAGCCCTGCCAACCAGGTAACTCTGCCCGCCGTAATTTTGCACTGCTTTTTTTTTCTTAAAGAGGACTTTCACTTGTCTACAGCCTTGCTGCCTGTCCTTGATTTGGGTACTGCTTCTGTCCCACTGCACCTTCTGATCTTTAGTGGCAAGTATATGTAACAAAGGAAACAAATTTTGCTGATGATTCTTATTTGCTAATGCACCAAAAGTTCCACGCAGGAGGCTGCTACTTTGCAGACAAGCAAATGAGGTTCATTGTTAATAAATACAAGATGATGCACTTGTGCATTGGGGTATCCTTAATGTATGTATATTTTTATTTATATATTGATACTTATGCACGAAGCACTGTACAGCAGACCAATAAATTAATCGAACAAATGGGATCATGAAAATTATTATTTATTATTAACATGTATTTTTAGAGCACTAACATATTGCGCAGCTCTGTAAAATAAATGTGTTTATACAAAGAAATCACATGGATTACATACAGCGTTAAATATATAATGACAAGTGCCGGTACAGAAGGTGAGACGAGCCCTCTGCAAAAGAGCTTACAATCGTAAAGGGGAAGGTAATGAGACACAAGGTGCGGGAAGGGGCAAGATCAGAAATAAGCAAGGTGAGAGATGTAGCATATGGTATTGCATTTGGTAGCTAAACAGAGTGAGGGTACACTTCTCTAAATAAGTGTGTTTTAAGAGATCCTTTGAAAGCAGAAACGTTGGGAAATGATTAAGACTGGCTGCGGTAGGGAATTCCAGAGTAGGGTTCCAGAGGAGCAGGAGCCCTTACATTGTCTTGAATGCAAGCATGTGAGGAAGTAATGAGAGTAGAGTTAAGGAGAAGGTCAGTTGATGAGTAGTAAGCAGTTGGGTGAGTATCTAGAGATGAATTCAGAAATGTAGGGTGAGTTATGCAGAGTTATGAAGTTCTTTGAGTCTCAGGATCATTAGCTTGAAAGGGCTGGTTCACCTTTGAGGTAACTTTTATTATGTTGTATAACGGCCAATTCTAAGCAACTTATCAAATGGTTTTCATTATTTTTTTTTATAGTTATTTGCCCTTTTCTTCTGACTCTTTGCAGCTTTCAAATGTTGCTGTCTCCCTTCTAAAAAAAAACAAATGCTCTGTAAGGCTACAAATGTATTGTTATTGTTACTTTTTATTACTGGTCCTTCTATTTAGGCCTTCTCCTATTCATATTTCAGTCTCTTATTCAAATCAATGCATGGTTGCAAGGGTAATTTGGACCCTAGCTACCAGATTGCTTAAGATGCAAATTGAAGAGCTGCTAAATAACTCAAAAACCTTGAATAATAAAAAATGTCTCAGAATATCACTCTCTACATCATACTTAACATTTTCTCAAAGGTGAACAAGGTAAACAAAACTTGTGCAGGTGTTTTAGAAAGGGAGTTAGTGTGCGTAATGTATGTTTGTTTGGCTAGGAAAAGGCTGGTGAAATAGGAGCGCAGGGCAGATTTATAGCTACAGATGTTCGATTCTAAGCGGGATTTGTGGCAACGGTTAGTTAGTGGGGATACACTGAATCCAGGATTCGGTTCAGGATTCGGCCTTTTTCAGCCGAATCCTTCTGCCAGGCCAAACCAAATCAAAATCCGAATCCTAATTTGCATATGCAAATTAGGGGCAGGAGGGAAATCACATTTTGTCACAAAACAAGGAAATAAAAAAATGTTTTCCACTTCCCACCCCTAATTTGCATATGCAAATTAGGATTCTGTTTGGTATTCGGTCGAATCTTTCATGATTAGTGGATTCGGTGCATCCCTATTAGTTAGTAGAATTGGTGATTAAACAGAATCTGGTAAATATAAGATCCAGAGAGTTACCATTGGAGTGAGAGGGGAAGTCTAAGCACAGATGAGCCTAGGGAGAATGTTAGTGAAAAGTTTAGAGACCGCAGGGTTGTTAAGATTGTTAATGGGTATATTAAAGTCACCTAATATGATGGATGGGGCATCAGATGAAAGGAAATAAGGAAGCCAAGCAGAAAAGTTGTCAAAAAATTGTGAGGTTGGTCTAGGAGGTCAATGTATATCACAGCAACAAAGTGATACAGAAAAGAGCCTAATGCAGAGAGCCTTAAATTAAGAAAATTACAGAGAACAGGCGAAAGAACTTTAAAAGTACAGCAGAGTGACAAAACTCATCTTACCCCAATGCCAGCTCTGTTTCCAGGTCTGAGAGTGTGATTAAGGTGTAAGGTGATGAAGCTGTGTCAGTGGGAGAAAAAGCCAGGTTTCAATATTGTGATGAAATGGTAATGTATAGGGTTGAGTTTGTTGCAAACTGATCTGGCATTCCAGAGAGCACAGGAAAGATTAACTGGGTTCTTGGGTAACGGAATTTACACCGAAGGGAAGGAGATTGTGGCTGTGACATAACTGGGACAGGGTAAGGGCCAGTGTTGGGGGAAATGTCCCCAGCTGCCAGCAATACAAAAGACAGGTAAACTAAGTGAAAGTAGGATTTGTAAGTTCGAAGTTTGTATGAAGAAAAGGAGTTACCTGCAACAGCAAAACAGAGTACTTTATATACTTCATGTGTGAAGAGGAAAGAAAAGAGGGGCTGAAATGTCTATACCTTTGTGACCTGTTGGAGGAGGTGGCAAAAAATGTTAGGAAGCATGACAATGCAAAGACGAGAAATACAGGATAAAACATTTTTGAAGTATGAAATAACAAACAAATCTGTTTTCTTGTTATGCCAAGTGGTTAAATGTCGATTGAAGAGAATCCAGTTCCTTGAGCCTTGTCCAACTGCCTTGTTTAACTGCCATTCCCTAGCACTTATGAAATATTAACACTTTGGAAATGTTATCACTAGCGCCATCCCCTATGCTGGGCCTGTATTTATGTGCAGCTGACTTAGAAATCTAGAGCCTAACTAAGTTATTAATCAATTAGCCAGCAATCAAAGAGCAGAGTTTTACAGACACCAGAACCAAGTTTTGGGGCTATAAAATATCTCATCTCTTGCTCATTGAGGGGTGGACACAGATGTGTGTTTGAGATATTTATCACAAGTACTAAATCAGAGTAGGCCTAACAGGCAAAAGTTTTTGGAGTTAACAGATACAAGCAAGTATATGAGCAGAATTACCAACATGTAAGCAGTTTACATGAGTTGCAATAAAGTGGTGTATATAGCAGTATGCAGATGAGCAGAATTACAGTACCTGTAGAAGTGAGATGAGGTTAGTTCCATAGAACTGCCTGATTTAACTTCCATTTCCTAGCACTTGTGAAATATTAGCACTTAGGAAATTTTAGCACTAGTACCATACCTCGACACTAATAAATACAAAGTACAATAATAATTACAAATATATTTGAAGTACAGTTAAAGTAAAGATTAAGCGTGGAGGCCTATTTATCAACAGCCTTGTTTTAGAGGTTTTTGAAACCACACCTGAACTCTTTTTCTTTAAAACCACGAATGTCATTAAGTTGTAAATGGGACATCTGCCGTTGACTTCTACATGATTTTGACAGGTTTTAGCTGGAGTATTTTCGGATTTGGAATTGCCGCTGTTTTGTCTCATAATAAATCCCAATAATGTTGCACTGTTTTTCCTCCTTTTTTTTGGTGTCAAAAAGTCCAGCCAAAAGTCCTGCAGTTTTTGTCTCCAGACCTTAAGAAGGATATAAATGAGCTGCAGAGAGTGCAGAGAGATTCAACTAAACTGGTTGGAGGAATGGAACATTAAAATTATGAGGGTAGATTGTGGAGGTTGGTGGAACTGAACTTGATGGACTTTGGTCTTTTCTCAACCCAACTTAACTATATAATTATTGTTTCCGTCACTTCCTCTGCTACCATAGTTATTGTTTCTATAGTTGCTATCCATTACTTATGGTTCCATAGTTGCGATTGTTACCATTGCCACCGTTGTTACTACTGTTTTCATAGTTACCATTGTTTCCATTATTGCAATTGCTATTAGTTACTTATGCATCCATAACTGACTGTTTCCATTTCTATAATAGTTGCTATTGTTACCAATGCTACCATAGTTACTGCTGCTTTCATAATTACCATTGCTACCATAGTTACTGTTGCTTACATAGTTACCATTGCTACCATAGTTACTGTTGCTTTCATAGTTACCATTGCTACCATAGTTACTGTTTTCATGGTTACAATTGCCATCATAGTTACTATTGTTTGCGTTGTTGCCATAGTTACTAGTGTTTCCATAGCTATCAAAGTTACTGCTGCTACTGTTGTTTCCATTGCTGCAATAGATACTAAGCTTGACTAAAGCCATGTTTTAAAGCAGGGTTCAGCAACCTTTACTATCAAAAGAACCATTTTGCCCCCCTCTTCCACTAAAGAAAAGTAGTTTGGAGCTGCAAAACATAACACGGCTTTTAAACTTTTAAAAGTTTTAACCTTTTTTTTAATTTTAACTGTTACAACAGAATACAACAAACAGAAGTGTGTATGTGTAGGCCTACTTTGAAATAAATTAAACACTGAACAGTCCTATTAAATGCTAGTTTTCTCATCTGTTTAATGTGTTCTGTTTTTGAAGCTCCGTACTGATCTTCCATCTCTTTTCTTGAGTGTGTGACTGCGGTAAGGACCATGATAAATCATCTTGCTGCGACACGGTCTTGCCTGTCACTCCTGGGACGTCTATACAGCCCTAGCTCCTGCTGCCGGCTTCCTTAGTTTGCTACCGCGGTACGCTAACGGTTAGCTTACTGTAGTCGCACACTCTAGAAGCCGTCAGCAGGTGCGAGGGCTGTATAGACGACGTGACCGGCAAAGCTGCAAGACCGAGCCGCAGCAAGCAGGATGAAGAGCCGCATGAGGCACCGGAGCCGCGCGTTGCCAACCCCTGCTCTAAGGAAAGAACTGTGGATCGCATTGGGGAGGGTGTGGAATACCTTTTGGATAGAGATTTTGATTAGGCAAAAAAAATTATTATTGGTGTATGCTGCAAACCACCTTGTATAAGTGACAATTATGAGGCGAAGCTAATGATACTAAATTGTGCGAAAATTTCATGTTGCCACTTTAGAGAAATTTGACTAAATTAGGAAAACTGGGTTCTATGCTGATAAATGCAAGGTTATGTACTTTGATAGAAATCATATAAATGTGAGTTATATACTAAAGGACCATGTGTTGGGGTTTCCTGAATTGAAAAGGAACTGGGAATTATAGCATATAACAAGTTGAATAATTCCAGGTAGTGCCATGATGTGGCTACTCATTAACTCAAGGGATGAACACATAAGAGACTCTTGGCAGAGAGCCCAGAACTGCACCTGCACTTTGATATATTTGTAACTATTTTTAAGATAAGCAAGTCTCTTGGAAGAATGGAGATTTACAGTTTTAATGGCAATTCACCTTCATAACAAATGACCTTAAAACCCCCAAAAATGAGTTCAGACTTTCCATAACCTGTCAAATTTTGTAAAATGGGGGTGTGGCCATAAAATGGGCAGGGTAAAAAAAAACTTCACCACAGTGTGCGCAACAGATTTGTCCCTCTTTTTTTAGTTTTTGAAATGTTGGTAGGTATGCTAATAAATGGAAACATAATTCTGAGCAACTTTGCAATATACATTCATTGCATTTTTTTTCTATGTCTTTTAAGTTATCTGTATATGTAGAACTATTAAAAGAAGTGTTTGCCTGCCTGCGTCTATTCTCTAGTCACAGCCCTGGTGGCTAAGACAATTCATAAAATGTAAGACAAGTCAATTGATTAACAGACCTGTCTGTGCAGGGAAACAGAGACTTACATTTATTTTTTTTATTTTTATTTTGGAGTTTACTTGCCCTTTCAGATGGATATTATTGAGCTGGAGAGAGAGTGGTAAACTGGTAAAAGGAATGGAAGAATTTAAATATTAGGAAAGATTGGGGTTGTTTTGTCTGCAGAAAAATTATTATTTTTTTACATGTACACTAGAAGACATTGAAAGACATTACACCCTTTAGACTAGAGCAGGGGTAGGCAACCCGCGGCTCCGGAGCCTCATGCGGCTCTTCGTCCTGCTTGCTGTGGCTCAGTCTTGCTGCTTTGCCTTTCACATTTTGCCTGTAACGGTTGGCTTACCGCGGTCACACACTCAGGAAGCCACCAGCAGAGGCAAGGGCTGTATAGACGTCCCAGAAGTGAAAGCAAGACCAAGCCGCTGCAAGACTATTCATCATGGTCCTTACCGCTGTCACACACTCAAGACAAGAGAAGGAAGATCAACATGGCCCTTCAGAAACAGAAGTCACATTAAGCAGATGAGAACTCTAGCATTTAATAGTGCTATTCAGTGTTTCATTTATTTCAAAGTAGGCCTACACATACACACTGCACTTCTGTTTGTTGTATTCTGTTGTTGTAACAGTTAAAATTAAAAAAAGATTAAAACTTTTAAAAGTTTATAAGACGTGTTATGTTTTGCGGCTCCAGACTATTTTTCTTTAGTGGAAGAGGGGGCAAAATGGCTCTTTTGATAGTAAAGGTTGCTGACCCCTGGACTAGAGAAACATAACTGATTTGAAGCAGTGTCTGAAGCTTTGCACTGTAAGGGCAGTGAGGTTGTGGGATGCCCTGCCAGGTGATGTTGTGCAGGAAGATTCAGTTTGTCTTTAAAGGGCATGTAAAGTCAAAAAAATAAAATCCCATTTTTACTTTCTTTAAAGGGATACTGTCATGGGAAAAACATTTTTTTTCAAAATGAATCAGTTAATAGTGCTGCTCCAGCAGAATTCTGCACTGAAATCCATTTCTCAAAAGAGCAAACAGATTTTTTTATATTCAATTTTGAAATCTCACATGGGGCTAGACATTTTGTCAATTTCCCAGCTGCCCCTGGTCATGTGACTTGTGCCTGCACTTTAGGAGAGAAATGCTTTATGGCAGGCTGCTGTTTTTCCTTCTCAATGTAACTGAATGTGTCTCAGTGGGACATGGGTTTTTACTATTGAGTGTTGTTCTTAGATCTACCAGGCAGCTGTTATCTTGTGTTAGGGAGCGGTTATCTGGTTACCTTCCCATTGTTCTTTTGTTTGGCTGCTGGGGGGCAAAAGGGAGGGGGTGATATCACTCCAACTTGCAGTACAGCAGTAAAGAGTGATTGAAGTTTATCAGAGCACAAGTCACATGACTTGGGGCAGCTGGGAATTTGACAATATGTCTAGCCCCATGTCAAATTTCAAAATTGAATATAAAAAAATCTGTTTGCTCTGTTGAGAAATGGATTTCAGTGCAGAATTCTGCTGGAACAGCACTATTAACTGATTCATTTTGAAAAAAAAAAATTTCCCCATGACAGTATCCCTTTAATGAAAAAGAACCCTATCTCCAATATACTTTTATTAAAACATGTATACCGTTTTTAAAAGAAACCTGACTGTATGCAGTGAAATTCTCCCTTCATTTACTGCTGTAGATAGGATTTGTCAGACGGTCCCTTACTGCTGAGCATTGAAACAATCATACTTCTGAACAACAGGGGGAGCCCTGCCTTACTTCCCAGCCATGCAGAACTCAAGCAGCTTTGTTCATGACGATCCCTAAGCAGCCCAGACCACACTGAGCATGTGCACAGTCTTAGTCTTACAAAGATGTTTAACAAAGTTACAAGCTGGTGACCCCCTGTAGCCAACTTTGAAAGCATAAATTATTTGTTTGATTAGGCTTGTGGTGCAGTAAGTTCATGTTTATATTTAGTATACAAAATACAGCATTTCTAGCCTTATTTTATTTTAGACTTTACATGCCCTTTAAGAGTGACTTGGATGATTTCTTAAACACGTGTAATATATCCAAGGCTGTAGTGGTCATAAGAATAGCTGTTTGTATAGTATAGGTATCGGTATATACAGTTTATTTGTCAGCATATAGATAGGTCTGTTTTATGTATGTACACATATATTTATCACATATATATGATGTGCACCGGGGTACATTTGGTGGGGTTGAGCTTGATGGCCTTATCTTTTTCAATAAAAATTAACTGTATAACCACATCACCTTGATTATTATGCCGGACTGACTGGGGTGGCATCTTCCAAAACAGCACCATCCATGAAGGATGGTCAGCTGCAGATGCCAAGCATCCTATCCTTTTTCTCTCTTTTTTTTGTAAAGGCACTGTTCACCTTTTTGGAATATTAGAATATTAAATATAAAAATGTTTGTCTTGTCCTGTAACAAAGTTGTCATGTAAAAAACCCACAGTTTATATGAAATTGTGCAACTGTACGTTTACCTTTGTATGCTGAAAGGAAAATTTTGTCTTTTTGAACCATTTACCTGCTGGCAGAAAGTGTGTGGTGGCCGATGTTTGGGGTGTGATATTGCTAGTGTGTAAGGCAAGTGAGAGACTTCACACTGGAATGTCTAACACCTTATAGTGATACCCAAAGTCACGTATGTCTGAAATAGTGCCTCTGTGACAGTACCTGTGCTATCGCTATGAGATTCTGTGAAAAGGATAGATCATGAGTGACACAAATCCCATGATCCCATTAAAAGTGAAATGTCACATAAGGTCTGCATGTAGTAACAGACGTGAATAGGATCCTCCAGTCACTGCTTATATCATACCTCCCAAATGGAATGAGGAATAAAAAGTTCAGCCGTGCTTGGGGAGTTTTGACCACACCATTTATGGTCACACCACCCTAAATATGTCCATTTACAAAATTTGGCGGGTTATTGTAAGTGAATACATTTTGGGCATTTTAGGGCCATGTTTTATGTGTTATTACAGTTTTGCTAATGAAGGTGAAATTGCCCTTTAAACTGCAAGTCTCCCTTCTGAAACGGCAAAAACTCTTATTTAATTCAGCTTCAGAAACTTTTGTATCTTTTTCTGGCATCCGTGTAGAAGAGCAATGGAAATGCGGACATTACAGTAAGAACTGGGGACTGTGGTCTGAGCTGTCAAAATCATGGCTGTCCCGCAGAAAACTGTACATGTGGGAGGGATGCTATGTAGGGTAATGCTAACATATAGAATTTTCTGGTCAAAATACACTCTTTGTGCACAGATCCTATTCATGCCTGTTATTAAGCATCAAGGGTGATAGTGGCCCATGTTGGCATTTAAAAACGCTGCTTGTGAAACAGTGTGAAGCTTATTCAATTGTTGGCCCTGGGGTCAATGACAAAATTAAAGGGATACTGTCATGGAAAAACATGTTTTTTACAAAATGTATCAGTTAATAGTGCTACTACAGCAGAATCCTGCATTGAAATCCGTTTTTCAAAACAAGAAATGGATTTTTTTATATCTAATTTTAAAATTTGCTATGGGGCTAGACATTTTGACATTTCCCAGCTGCCCTCAGGTCATGTGACTTGTGCTCTGATAAACTTCAGTCACACTTTACTGCTGCACTGCAAGTTGGAGTGATGTCATTACCCCTCCCTCCTACAAGTTGCTGTAATGTAAATAGAGCCTTGTCTGCTGAGCCTGTCAATTGAACAATAGGCAGGTATCAAGATAAGCTCCCACTGACACCACTTCAGAAGGATTGAAATAAGATAGTCCTGTGATCACTGCCCCCACTTACGTTTCAAAAATAAATAAATTATATATATATATATATATATATATATATATATATATATATATATATATATATATATATATACACACACATACACAAACACAATTCATTTTGGGCACTGGAAAAAATATTTTATATAGATAGTTTATTATATTTGTTTACACAAAAATGAATGGGAGAAACACAGGAGTACACTCCCAGGACTGATGACAGGGAATAGAAAAAAAAGGATAAAATAAGGAGGACATAATTGAAAACCAGGAAAACTTAGGAGGAAGTCTAGGAAGGGTTAAAATAGCTCAGGAGAAAGGAGGCAGTAAGTAGTTAATGAAAAAAGAAGTATTGCAGGCAGGAAAGGAGCAAGGTCTGTGTGAGGTGGATAGCAGAGGGAACTCGCAGCTCCTTTACCTCATCTAGTAACCAGTAAAACTAACTAGGAAGGCAGCAAGGAGAGAAAGTTCCCCCCTCCAAAGGAATGCAGAGAACAAACTTACAGAACGGCAGGAGCTTTGATAGTGTCTGTGGGAGGAGGGGCTGCTAGGGCACACTGTAGAGCAGGCAGAACATAGGAAAGTGAAAGTAATTGCTTCCCTGCAAACTATGTGACCTCTCTCCTCCAAACATCACACGCATGGGCAGAGAGGGGAGGGGGGGTGTACAGCTAGATTCTCATGTCGTAATGCGACCTGGCTTTTCATTACAGAGTGGCTGCCTCCAAGCACACAGGTAATGCTGTGCCTGCTGTTAGAGCAGCACAGGATGAATGTGTAATGAGCAGAAATGGAAGCCCCCATGACAAAATACAAACTAAAATAACTTATGCATGGATTTGTGGATTACCATTTTATTTGCCAGACAGTGTTTATGGATGTGTGTTTTTTATAAAAATGCAAAAAAAAAAAAAAGTTTAAAATGACGACAGATTCCCTTTAAGCACTTACAGAGGCCAGTTGGACAAGGAACATGTTGAAGTGATTCTCATCCAACGATTGTTGGCAGTCAGTGTTGGTTGCAGCAGCTTGGGGGGGTAGTTGCAATTGACCAGTAGTGGGAGATGAATGGCTGGGCACTGGACTTTGGCTGCCAATAGAACTTGGGCTGGCACTGGAAATAGGGCTTGTTATTAAAGGACCAGTAACATCAAAAACATTTTTAAAAAAATTTGTTAGTATACAACGAAAAATAAACACCAAGACAAATTAAACTTTTAAATTTCAAAGCCTTTATTAAGAAATAACTTACCGAAACTTCACTTCCTGTCCCCTGCAAAAAAGGCGATACGGCGACCATCCATCCTGCAGAGCTCGATTTCTCTGCCTGGCTATTCTAGTGACAGTCTGCAGCGCTTCCCCTATTCCCAGCAGTAGCAGGTACTGGGAGAGCTGGATCAGTGGGGTGTGCATGCCACCTGCTCCCCATCCATGTGCCCATCTGAGTGTGCCCGGGGCTGGCAGTGCACGCTGCATCCTCCCAACAGAAAACTGCACCTCGTCTCCTCCTCAGTCCATGTCTCCTGCCCTCAGCGCCGTGCAGCAGCAGCAGTATGTCCAGCGGCAGCCCCCACAGCATCTTGTCCAACAGGGCCGTGAGTCTGGAGGCTGCCTGCTGCTGCAGGAGAAGGCGGAAGAGCCATGCAGGTGCCTACCCGGTGTCCAGCCCCAACTCCATGGAGTTGCCTTGCTGAGCCAGTGTGTTGATCTGGTGCGGGGAGTTGAAATCGCTGACTCTTTGCCAATGTGATACCCCTGCTGTCAGAGATGTGGATGCTGCGATACTGCTTATTATACCGATTATTGCCCAAGCTCGTGCTGCTGCTTCTGAAGCCGTCAGTCTCCTAATTGGGACGAGTAGTGTTGGGCAGCCGGCGATGCCCAAGAAATAATCTGGGATCGCCCACCATCAACATGGCAATATCGTAGGCACAGATCAATTCCTGGGAAAGGCTGCTGCCCGGAGCCGCTGCTGCTGCTGCTGATCGCATATGAAGGCAAAGGATGCAGCGAGCTGTTCGGCTTCCCTTCCACTCAGTGTTCCCCGGCCACAAGTTGCAGCGCTGTGCCCAAGACTGACGGCTTCAGCAGCACAAGTTTGGCCAATAATTGGTATAATAAGCAGTATCGCAGCAGTTTTATGGACTTCATCTTTTTTCCCCATTAACCATTATACAGCTATTATATCTTCATAATAAATCAGTGCTTGACTATTGAAATCTACCTCTGGTACACTTTGTTTTGGCATTGTGTCTTTTCTGCTTCAACTACAGATAAAATATTGAGTGTCTTGCTTAAAGAAAATCTAAACCCTCAAAACAAATTAATGCATAATTGCTCAGGGCTCCTCTAACCACTTTTGCCATTTACTTTTTATTTCAGTTTTTTAAGATACGTTTACTAGCAGTTTTAAACCGCTAATATGATGAATTTGAACCAACAGTGCTACCTGCTGGTCATTTTGAACTATTGGCCACAGCCAGGAAAAAAACATTTTCTGCTCTGCTTACAAAATGATGTTAGTAAGAAGGGAAGAACATTGGGATGTTCCTCCAGCTCGAAACAGAACATCATAAAATACTTCTGTTGTCTGGAATTTTTTTCCTGACTTTATCCAGTCAGCCAAAACAAACATCAGGTGGTGTGGTGGTTTACTTTTATTTTATTAACAGTTTAAACAATACTAGAATGTTGAAAGCTATTGAAATTATGTAAATGGAAAAAGTGCTTAGAACAACACTGATCAATATGAAAGCCAAAACAAACATCAGGTGGTGTGGTGGTTTACTTTTATTTTATTAACAGTTTAAACAATACTAGAATGTTGAAAGCTATTGAAATTATGTAAACGGAAAAAGTGCTTAGAACAACACTGATCAATATGAAATGTATTGTGTTTTTGGAGTGTTTATATTTCACTTAATTTCAATTTGAAAATCTGTTTACCCATTCACGATTTTTGAACATTGTGTGCTTTTTTTACTAGTAGCATTTCTGTGGAGGTGCTTGTTCTCCTAGGAAAATTTAATTCCTACACTTTATCTTATTTAGTGCAACATGTGACATGGGGCCATTCCCTACATTGATAAAATGGTCATATGCCTAGATCTTGTTGCTTTGTTAGATGAATCAGCATTAAACTTGAAATCTGTGGGCCCATGTGAAAACCCCCAAAAAACAACAACTCGGCCTTGGTGGCTTCTCCACAAATCAGGGCCTGCACTTACCTTGCATTTGTATGTATAGTTTTGTGAGGATAATCTGTGATTTTCATGGAACATTACAAATATGATCTTTCCTGGAAAAGATCTTTCCAAGTAAAGATTGTTTGTTTCAATACACACGTCTAGAGCTGAATTGTCAGATATACAGGTAGAAACAACAGAATTCTACATGTCTCTGACAATTCAGCACTAACCAAGGCCGCTTTTCGGCCATTTTTCCAGGCCTGCCCGATCGACGAGCTGACAGATACTGAAGTCTTCTGCCAATATCAGACTGCTCATCCTCCCACATACACACACCGAATATTGTTCAAGATTATCGTTGCGTCTATGGCCACCTTTTGATTGTTTGGCTCAAAACCCATTTGGTGACAATAAACTCACTCTTGACATTGTGTATTTCTCTTTATATCTACAAGTTATAGTTTAACAATCGTATGTGTTCCGAGTTTATCATACAATTAAGTAGATCAAGGCATTGGGCATGATTAAACACCATTTTATTTACAGGTCTGTAATCCATTATCTGGAAATCCGCTATCCAGAAAGCTCTGAATTATGGATAGTCCATCTCCCATAGGTGCAAATTTACTAAGCGGCGAAAATTCGCTAGCAACGGCTTAGCAGGCAGTGCAACACTTCGCCAGGCGAAAATTCGCTCATACAACGCTAATTCACTGACATGCGAAGTTGCGTCCAGGGCCCAGTGTATAGTTTATGTGCCAGGAAATGTAGGGGGGAAGCCGGTTACCCCAAAAAAAGTTACTCTCTTGCAGCCCATCACCCTGAAAAAAGGAAAAGACGCCAGCGTTTTTTGGGACTAAATTTTGAGGAAGTCCTATCTACTCTATTGCACTTCACCTGGTCTGAAGTGGCAAAGGCAAGTCTGGCGCAAGAGGTAACGTTCAGTAAAATTCGCATCTTAGTGAATTTGCGCCGTTACGTCCCTTTGCCAGAGCAAAACTTCGCCTGGCGATTGAGTGCGAATGAGCGCCCGTGTCGCCTGCGCCCGTTAGTAAATCGGCGAAGTACCGAAATGACATCAAGCTGGTCCATAGACTCCATTTTAAACAAATAATTCAGATGTTTAAAATTGATTACCTTTTTCTCTGTAATAATAAACCAGCACCTTGCACTTGATCCCAACAAAGATGTACTTAATCCTCCTTGGAGGCAAAATAATCCTATTGGGTTTTATTAATGTTTAAATGATCTTTTAGTAGACTAGCAGTTAGGCAAGTTTGAACTTGATGGATGTGTGTCTTTTTTCAACCCAACTTACTTTGTTACTTAAGTTACGTATGTGGATCCAAATTACACAGAGTTCCCTTATTTGGAAAGCTTCAGGTTCCAAGCATTCTGGATTACAGGTCCTATACCTGTACTGCATTTTAAACCTGACAGCTACTTTTCTAGAAAATAATTAGTATATGACATTTTTTATATATAAAAAAAAACATGTAGCAGTGACAGATTATTAAATATTTATAAGTATTTTTTTAATTGAAGTTCTTGTCCCATACTGCAGAGAGTTCTAAAGTAACCTCAGAGAGAGAGCGAGAGACAAATGAGCCGGTACTGCAGTTACATTATAGCACCGAAGGAACAACAACAAGTACAATAAGACTGGACTTCACAGATGAATGGTAAGATGATGTTTGAATATAATTTTTAATTTGATGTGATATTAGATGCAGTATGTATTTACTGTGCAATGTAAATTAATCATTAGCATGTAAGTAAGTAACTAGAAAACTGCAAATCCCTAAATAAGGTTTTCACACTACATTAATTATGTAAGAAGGAGTCTTTAAAGGAAAAGTTCAGAAGAATCCCATTGTATACTACAGAGCTTATCAATTATCTGCTGTGTATCCTGTGCCTTCTCTCCTTTTTAAGCTTCAAATGACTGCCCCCATGGCTACACACCAGCTTGTTTATATAAACTATAGTAACGTTTCTGAAGTAAACACATCAGTTTTACCAGTACATTATATTTTCATTACTTTGAAACACTTATTTTTTAGTGTTACTGTTCTTTTAAACTAAATTTCTTTAAAGGAGACATACAAGATATGTGACCCCCCCCCCCAATCTTCAATCATGAATAAAATATGATGCTGGTTTTACTTTAGGCTAAAACTAATATTATTTAAAAGTGGAGCTCCCTATCGATCTGTTTTGGTCCCCGTGTGTGATTCAAATGAAGGGTAGGCATGTTCTAATGGTCCCTGTCAGAAGCACAGTAAGAGGGGGGATAGCCTGGGGAGAGGAGGCAGCAGGAAGTGGGACAGATAGGTTGGACTAAAAGGGTTTTGGGGGAAATTTTCAATAAATCAACCCAAAACATTACTTTTTAAAGAACCTCTTTATTTGAGTATGCACTGGTAAATTCTTGTTTTTTACCCAATATGTCACCTTTAAGGACTCCTTTGCCTGATTTTACTGGATTTTTTTTTATAGCACCTAAGACATTTGGGATACCATTGGCAGATTAGAAGTCTCTTTTAACAGTATTCTAGTCAGCCCCCTGGGCAACGAGGCTGGGGGGCTGTCAAGTCGGATCTGCGACGCGATCGTCGCAGATCCGACTTCAAAATAGCCATGCATGGCACGTCTGCTACTTTCCTTACCTCCTCCATGAGGCACACCCGCCCACTCACTTCCTGCTGCGCAATAACTCTGCACGATGGATCTTCAGGGCCCCTCCAGCAATGTCGGCGATCCTCCTGCTCCAAGAAACGGTAAGTGCACGTTTTTTTCACACTTACATGTACTTACATACACTTACAGTACATTTATACACTTACACACACATTTTAGTAAAGATTGGTATTTTTGAATTTTTTATTTTAGCACACTTGCTCATTTTTGCACACTTATTTACATGTATTAACACATTCAGAACTTTTAGAAGTGCACAGACATCTATACACTAACTCACAAACAAGTCATTTTTTTTTCTACTTATTCATTGTACCGTTATCTTTTATTTTATTTTTTTGCCTAAAAACTTATTTTGACAGGATGACTATTGGATAATCGATTTTGGCCACTAATTATGCTATCGGATCAGTTATTTTGTTATTTTATTGATTTACATAATATTTGTGGTTTTATTGCAATTTTATCCCTGCATTATTGTTCCTTATGCATGGTTTTGGGAGTACTTGTGGCACATACGAAGTCAAGGGTCTATGTTCACAGAAGGCGAATCGGCAGTGGCGAAAATTCATATGCACTATTTTTATTTGGGGTCAGCCATTCCAGCTGCTTTGGTATATCTATGCATATTGGGCAAACTGTTCAGTAGACCCTTGGTGTCCATATTTAGGGTGTTTTTCAGTTGTATGTAAGAAATTGGGTGAGATAAATGTGGCTAATTGCAATATTTTTAGGCGATTTTCAGAAATGCCATAAAGACAGATTAATTTAGCGTAGCATTGCAGTATGGTAGTTTGGAGTAGAAAGACCTAATTACCCATTTTTGATTCCTCAGAATGTGCATTTTACAAAAATATATGGTTTTGGGGAGTCTTTGTGCTTTTAGAGGGTCTTGTGGCACATAATACAAAGTAGGGGGCTTTGTTCAGCGGAGAAAATTCATATGCACTATTTTTATTTGGGGTCCGCACATGCCAGCTGCCTTGGTATATCTATGCATATTGGGCATCAAACAGTAGACCCTTGGCATCAATATTTAGTGTGTTTTCCAATTTTATGTAAGAAATTGGGTGAGATAAATGTGGCCAATTGCAATATTTTTAGGCAATTTTCAGAAATGTAAAAACCGTTGCTTTTACCTCCAATTTTAGGAAAGATTTGCGGCTTGGTGCTTTGGAGTAGAATGTAGAATCCAATTTGGATTTGGGGGAATGTGTACTTTCCGAAAACTATGTAAATGTGTTTATTTTGCAGTATCTGAAATGACAGACCATATGGGTGTCTTCATTTTGGGGCCCCTATATGCCACGTGCTTAGGTAAACCTATACACAGTGGGCGTAAAACTGACCCCAGATTTTCATATTTGGGGTGATTTGTCTTGATATCTAAAAGTATGTGGGAAATACTATGCTGCAGGTTTGAAATTTTGCGGTGATTTTTGGAAATGTCACCAAATCACCAAATTTATGAAAGATTTGCAACTTGGTGCTTTGGTGTAGAAAGACATGTATACCTAATTTGGATTCGGGGGAATGTGTACTTTCCAAAAATATATGGTTTTCTGGGTGAACTTACTTTTTCTACCTTTGCCCCCAAAACTCTGTAAATGTGTTGGATTTGCAGTATCTTTGCTTTCAGATCTTGCTTTGAGAATCACATGCTGTCACTCTTCAGAGTGGAGTCAAACAGAAGTGCAACTTGCAATTGGCCATCTTAAATATATTTTCTCATGATTGGACACACCTGCCTATGTAATTCAAGGCTTAACAAACTAATCCAACCAATTTGGCTTTGCCAGTAATCAGTATCGAGCAGTTATATGCATTCAAATTAGCAAAATTACAAGGGTACCCAAATTTTTTCACATCCAGTTTTTCACATTTGATTTAATTTCATACAACTGAATAATGCTTCACTAAAAATCTTTATTCAGAAAACACCCCAGTACTCAGATGTTCCTGGGAAATGAAAGACATACAACAGTTATCTTTTTTGTTGAGGGTTGAGTAGATTATTTTGCAGGCTGAGAGGGGTTTCCAAACTTTTTCATATGACTGTGTATTAAGGGGGTACACTGTGTAAGGCTTTGTTTCATCACACTTTATTTTAACAACAACAATGCTTTTTTTTTCATGCCAGGAGCAATACAGCTTCAAGTTCTATAGCTGTGAAAGTGGGTAACAATGAAAATACTGCAACTACTGAACTGACACATGCAAGTAAAATGGAAGGTATTGCCACTACGGAAAAGTTGGATAAAACAGTACATTTTCATTTCTGTTTGAAAGACAATCGGTTTATTTAATCTTTACCTTCAATCAGTTTATTTAATCTTTACCTTATAATGTTTTTCTAAGTCACTATTGAGGCTGCAGATAACCACCAAATTTATCATCCTATTTAGTACAGGTATGGGATCCATTATTCAAAAACCCATTATCCAGAATGCTCCAAATTAAGGAAAGGCTGTCTCCCATAGACTCCATTATAATCAAATAATCCGAATTTTTAAAAATGATTTCCTTTTTCTATGTAATAATAAAACAGTACCTTTGTACTTGATCCCAACTAAGATATAATGGAAGCAGAACCAGCCTATTGAGTTTATTTAATGTTTACATGATTTTCTAGTAGAGTTAAGGTATGGCGATCCAAATTATGGAAAGATCCATTATCTGGAAAACCCCAGGACCCGAGCATTCTGGATAACAGGTGCCATGCCTGTATAAGTTAAAGTCAATGTTCATCCCAGAGTGTTTAGGAGCGCAGATCAGACTGGCCAGCTGCGTCTCTTTCAGCAGCTGTGCTTTGTATTCTCTGTGAGGTAAGCATAGATTAGGATCTGATAAGGAAAAACATTTTACTGGAGTATTACTTTCCTTGAGCATGTCACCCTGTTTGGTTAAACACAATTAAGGGGTAGATTTATCAAAATGTGAGATTAGAGTTAACCACAGAAATACTCCCCCACTTTCTGTTCATTATATGGGATTTTTAGAAGTGTATTTATCAATGGGTGGAAGTTAGAGTTCACTATTTGATAAATACACTTTTAAAAATCCCATAGGAATGAATAGAAAATGGATGAATTTTTCTGTGGCAAACTCTAATCTCACATAAAAAGATAGATAATAGATAAATCTTCCCCTAAATCTCTACAGAGTAAAACGCAGATCTCAAAGATAACCTCTCCTCGCACAAAAACTCCTAAAAGGTATCTATTGCATCCAGTGGCACAAGTATTGTGTTTATTAGGGATTCACCAAATACAGTACTGGGTTTGGGTTTACGCTGAATCTACTCCATTTTGCAGGGTGCGGATTAACCAAAACAAATGAATGTGACAGTTTTGTTTGGATTGCGATTTGGCTGAATCTATTGTGAAAATATTCCACAGATCTAAAAATTGTAGATTTGGTGCATCCCTAGTGTTTATTCACCTTTTTTACATATGCCGAACTGGATAAGCTTATTTAACAAAAGTTAGCATGTTAAACAGATTATATAAACAGGTAGATTGGCACATGGACTTGGAACAAAAGCATGGGTTCTTTTACTTTGATTACAGGCACATCTGAAAGTGCAGAGCAGAATGTAGAGGCAACGTGCAGTGACCCTAGAATGGGGCAAGGAAACCTTAAAAAATCAAACAGAAGCTCAAATAATGAGGAACTTCCAGAAACATCTGTGACTGCAGCACAGACTGAATCAGCATCTGCAAGCTCTGCACACCAGGAGACTGACAGTGATGATGACACCGTTCGATTCCCAACCAGAAATAGGTTAGTCTACATCAATTAAATGAAAGAGCTGCAAAGTATTGAGATTCTTTTATCATCACCTCTGTTTACTGTGAAAAACCTTGAGCAAAAGAAACTACAATATAGATTTAAACAACTACAAAAGAAAAACTACCTTTATTAAAGAAGCCATCTGAATATTGCTTATACAGTGATCCATTAAAATATTCTTATTTTACTGAGTAACAGCGTCCAAATAACTTGAAAATGCTGGTACCTATTCAACCAGAAAGCCTAAACGTTGTCATTGCAGCAGAAGGTGATTCTAGAAGTAATTTCATTTTGAGGACTGAATACACATTTCATTTTTTTGTGTAACCATAAATATTTCACATTTAAAACTAATTTTGAGCTTTAGTATCTAAATGAAAATATCACTGGACAATATTTCAGTGTAGTTATTTATTATTCAGTTAAGAAAAATATTTTCAAGGGTCTGGATACTTTTCCAAGGCTCTGTAACATATTGAAAAATTCGGTATGTTTTTTTAGCCTTCCTTGACATGCTGAAAAGATACTGTGGTCTAGCAAACAACCATCTGACTGACTGTTTCACTTTGCCAGATTAAGTGTCGGAGGACCTTCAATTAGTACTAGATTAACAAGGTAACTTTAAGTGCATTTCTCACTGGTCATTTATTACTAATTGGTTTGTGTGTAGTTTTTGTGACACAAACTGTGCAACAGTTCACTTGTATTTTATCCTTCTAATAACCAATATACCCTGTCTTGCTAAACATTGCATTCATAAATGGCTGAACTTTAGTGCCTGGGCTTTTCCAAATAGTGTGTGCTTTTGCAAGGGCCATGGGCAAACAAGCTACATTCTCACGTTTAATTGCATGCCACACTGCTTGCTCAATCTTACTTGGCTGTAGATAGTTCTTCACTGGATATTCCAACACTGGAACATCCTTTGAAATCTGAGAAGCAGAAACTTCAAATCACCTGATTTCCCTCCCCAGCATTCAGCCTGCATAGCATGCCTAACATGGTAATACGACTACCCAGTTAAACTGTTGCTTCATACACATATGTAATTAAAGATGACCTTCTATAACGATGACTTATCATTTTTTTGTGTTATTGGTCCTTTTTTTGATTGTAAAGTCATTCTAGAAAAACAAACCTGTAAAATGTTTATTTCAAAGTCAGAATCCTGATTTTATTACAGGATATTGTAGTGTTCTTTAAATATTTATATGTATATATTCCCATATGGCAGCATCTTCTATCCCTTAGATTGCTAGCAGAAGTATTTTAAACTATTTATTGGCACAATGCCAGCTATTTTTTTAGACATTTTTGTGCTCACTCTGTTTAGAGGCTTTTTCCTAAGCTTTCTAAAGCTGTTTGTGTAATTGAACTTCTTTTTCATAATGAAGATCCATTACAGGATTCAGTGTGGCTGTATCCAAAAATTTGCTATTTTGCTTTGACTTTGTTTGACACCTTACCCCTATTTGGAAGTGGGGATCATAGGCAGGAAGCCCATGTAAATATTTATATTCCCTATGTTTATATGATTCAGAATAATACTTTACCAATCCCTGCAGTCAGCTTGGCTAAAACAACAGTTTTCTTGGTAAAAAAAAGAATACAGTATACTGGAAGTGACAATTGATTCTCTTTCCTGATTCTCTTCCAGTTATTTAGCTTTGCAGTTTGGCCACCCACATATGCAGGGTCGGACTGGGCCCGCACCCAGAAACTTCTTCATGTTTGCGTGTATGCGCACACACGTATCACGTCAACATGCAGGAGGGGGGGCACAGGGACAACAGCCCTGGTGGGGTCAGTCTATGGCTGCATCTAGACATTGGTGAAATATCTATATTGCTGTGTTTACAGGTCAACCAGTTATTTATACTGGTCCATATATGCAGATGCAACCAAAACCTTATTTTCCAGAATACATTGGAGCAGAAAAAGGATAATGTATCCTGATGTTTGACTTTATGAGTTGCAAGATGCTTAAAATTGGTTCTAAACTGATCAGGAAAAGGAGAAACAGATGCAAAACAAAAAAAAATATGAAATGAATGTGCTTGAAATAGCCATTGGCCAAACAGAAAATCATGATATTTCCCCTATAAGTGTATGCATGCTTGATCTGGTGCAAGCAGTTCCGCAATAAGGAAATAATAATTAACTGTAAAGGAAAAGCTTTCAAAAAAGTATGTGAATATTTTATGTATGTTCAATATATTATTTATAAGATATTTTTATTAGATATTTTTCAAAGCAAAAAAGGTTATTTTAAATTGTTGCCTACATTTGCATCTGTGGATATTCTCAGTCATCCGAGATGGAAATGATTCAGCTCTAAATCATAAAAATAGGAATATTAAATGTAACAAGTATACCATAAAATGTATTGCTTACTCGTTCAACGCAACACCTATCTTATCTGTCAGTTTCATTGGGGGGTACACACACTCTTTCACAGAAGAGAAAGGGAGAGGCAGAGACTTTAAATATGTGTGGTACAATCCAAAGTGTTTTTAAAATAAATATATTCCTCACCTTTAGATTAAGAACTTGTGCATCATATGAGCAATGCTTTTCTTTGTATTATTTCTATAAATTACAAGGAGATCAGCAGCAGCTCGTATCCAGGAACTCTTTAGAAGAAGAAAAGAAAGAAAGGAGTTGGAAGAGATGGACATGCAAAATGTACATCAGCCGTCTTCAAAAGTAGTATACAAGGGTCATCGGAATTCCCGAACAATGGTAAGAAATGTTTGTGTTCTTGCGAAGTGCAATAAAATATGAAATTTGTTTCTTAAAGGGGATCAACACCAAAAAGGTTTTATCAATGCAGACACTAAGAGGGTTATATACTAAATTCGAAATTATATAATTTTTTAAAATAAAAAAAAACATGACCAAACTCTATTCGCTCTATTTAATCGTTTCGGGTAAAAACTCCAAAAAACTCCAAAAACCCGAATCTAGGTTTTTCTGAAGAGCCATAATGTTTAGGATTTTTGTCTGAAATGGTTGGATTGTCAGGCTAACTCTGGTGCAGACCACAGAAACTTCAAAATAGGATAGGGACGTCTGCTATTGACTGATACACAACCTCTAATATTGCAAAATTAATTAGTGTAAATATAATTGCAATCTAAAGCAGTATTTGTTTAATCCTTTTTTCTCTGCATTCCTTCCAACTGTTTGCCAGCTGGTTTAGCTACAGGGATACTGCTTTCAATAGAAATGACAATAACATTCAATTGAAATAATTCTAAATAAGTAATTAACCTTTTAACTGCCAGGCACGTAGGTACTATGTGCTGGTAGTAAAACGCTCTGCCGCCATGCAAGCAAGTCCAATGTGCCCCCCAAACTAGGCAACAAGCCAAGGGGCACATATACTCACACAATTACACACTTTTTAGAGCTGTACACACATGCCTACATAAACACACACCTATTCTTTTAGTTCTTTTATCATTTTGCCTCTTGTTAATCCCCTAAAAACTGTTGATTTTACAGTGTTGAATACTGGATCGAGAATTCTTACAACAAACAACACTGTTGGATCAGTTATTTCATTGATTTGCCTAACTGTATTTGAGTGTCTAATTGAATTTGGATGTGGTTTTATGCTTACATTGTTGTTGCTTACATTTTTTTACCATTGTAGTTTGATAATTTGCAGTATAAACACATTTTTAGCAATCTTGTATTTACTAGAATGTGTACTTTCCAAAAATATATGGTTTTCAGGGGTACTTAATACACAGTCAGGTGAATTGGCAGCCGAGAAAATTCATATGCACTATTTTCATTTTGGGTCCACACATGCCACCTGCTTTGGTATATCTATGCATACTGGACATCAAACTGTTCAGTAGCACCTTGGTGTTCATATATAGGGTGTTTTGCAGTTTTATGTAAGAAATTGGGTGAGATAAATGCGTTAAATTGAATCATTTTAGGGGATTTTCAGAAATTTAATAAAAACCTGTTTTATGCTTATATTTGTTGCTTACATTTTTCAGTGTTGCAGTTTAATAATTTGGAGTAGAAACACATTTTTAGCAACTTTGTATTCTTCAGAATGTGTACTTTCCAAAAATATGAGTTTTAGGGGTTACCATACTTTTTTTGTTAAAACTGGTGTATTTATAAATTAGGGTAAATGTAAGCCATGAAATAAGTATCCACAAGGTACATTTTGGGGTCTTTATATACCATGTACTTCCATAAACCTATGTACATTGGGCATCAAGCTTTTCATCGGACCCCTGGCATTCATATTTGGAATGTTTTATCTTTGTACCTAATGATATGTGGGAGATAACATGCTGCAAAATGGAAGCTTTGAGGTGATTTTTGGAAATGTCACCTAAATCAACAACTTTAGGAAAGCTTTGCGGCTCTGTAAATGTGTTGATTTTGCTGTCCCTGAAATGACAGATCATGTGGGGGTGTCTTCATCTTGGGGCCCGCACATGACACATTCTTTGATAAACCAAAGCACATTGGGCATCAAGCTGTTCAGTGGAACCCTGGTGAATGTGTACTTTCCAAAAATACTGTATATGGTTTTCTGGGGGTGAACTTACTTTTCTGTACCCTTGCCTTTCACAAAATGCAGTATCTGTAATTGCAGAACTGATGGCTCATGTGTTTTCACTTTGGGGCTCCTATATGTCACATACTAAAGTAAACCTATGCATTAGTGCTGTGAGGGCCGCCCCATACCCACGGAGTGGCGTGGGTCTATAAAAGGAACCCAGAAGCTCGGGCGGGTGCTTGTGGAGGGAGGGTGGGTGCTGGTTGGGAAAATCCCCAGGTATTCATTTAGTTTTTTTTTATCTTGGTAGCTAATGATATTTTGGAGATAAGCTGCTGCCAAATGAAAGCTTTGACCTGATTTTTGGAAATGTCACCAAAATTGCCAAAATTTGCACCTTTGCCCCTCAACAAAATGCTGTAAATGTGTTGATTTTGCAGTATCTGGAATTACAGAACTGATAGCACATGTGAGGTGTCTTCATTTTGGGGCCCCTATATGCCACATACTTAGGTTAACCTATGCATATCACGAATCAAACTATTCAGCAGACCCCAAACATTCATATTTAGGGCATTTTATTTGGTTACCGAATTACCTAAAATTTCACACATTTTTATAAAAATTATTACTTTACGAAAGAATTGTAATTTGGTAGTTTGAAATAGAAAGCTATATTTACACATTTTGGATTCATCTGAATCTGTTCTTTCCAACAATGAGCAGTTTTCTAGGGTAAACCTACTGTTATGAAATGTTTGGTCTTGAAATCAGAAGTATGCAGTTTTGTGGAGCTGTGCTTTGGAAATTTGGTAGTGTACTGCTTTTGACCTATACAAGTGAGAAATCTTAAAACTGCATATAGGAGACATAGAACTTTCCAAATCTGTTATGTTCTCATGCATAAAATAAATAATGTGTGTTTGTTTTATGGCAAACATTGCTTTTTTAATTTTTTAGACACTTAGAAGCCTATATTTTTTACAGGAATTACACCAAAATTCTAGCATATTTTGAAAGCTTAGGTTTTTCTGTTTTTTCGGAAAAAAAAATATATATATATATATTGTTCTCCTGAGTAAACTAAAAGAACCCCCCAGGAAAGGTCCCTTAATTGAAAGAGCGCAACATGTTCAAAAATGGTCTGGCAATAAAAGTACAAAATCTGCTGGCAGTGAAAAGGTAAATGAACATAGGACTTTTGTGTTGCTGATACATTGCAGCTTTCACAGGAACAAGTCCGTATCAGAAGTAATATTGAGCTAGGAATATGCAATCATGAGGAACCCTCAAATACATGTTCCTTGCCTTATGTGCAGAAAATAAATATCTGCCTGCAAGAATCAAACATGGATTAGCATTAATTTCCCTTTTTGCCCTGTTTAGTTCAAGAAATAATTAAAACCTTAGATTTGTCATGATTCAAAGTGTGTTTAGCACAAACTCTATTAACTCAATGAACAAGAGGGTATACTACCCCTTTAAAGGATCTGTTAAGGCAGGCTGAAACATATTGTAATTGTCTTGTAGAAGAAATCCTGTGCCAAACATTTTTTGTGTTACACCTGTTCGTGAGTATGTGAGGAGCCCTTCCACATTAGAGAAATAGGAAGCATATATCATAGACCCACTTACCCGTTTAGAGGGATCGCAATCACAGAGATACAATTTAGCGATGTCGCCCCTGATACAGTAGTCGGGCCAACTTCCTGTGCCAATGTAATTACTTGTTGTTCGAAGCTGAGGTCTATTAGCGTGTGTTCTCCTACTTTGCGCATCATGTAGCCCTGTCATATCACTGATAGCCCCGTTTACCACGCCTCTTCTCGCATTACATGGCCAGGGAACCCCCTGCTGCCATGTGGGGGACACATTAACTCCTTTGTTCGCCCAAGTTCCTAGAGTGCCAAACCTCCGTATGCACAAAGAAGCCCTCTAGTGCGCACAAAAAGCCAGTGAAACACCCGCCTACTACTACAGAAATTAACCCCAGCACTCCAACATATAGCCCCCTGTGACACACTGCATGTTTTAGGCATGACACTTGATAAAGGGTTATGCCCGAAACATGTAGTGTGCCTACACTGCTAAATAAACACATTGCAGTTTAAAAACTACTGCCTGAAGCTTTTTTGATTCAACTAGTATCCTTGGATTATTGCACATGAGGTGTAACAAAGACACCTACTGAATCTACAGCTATGAAGTAATGAATTTTGGAAACTGAATCATATCTACTATAATTGTAGATTTGGCAATTTCAAACATTCTCACTCAAAACAAACATTTTGTAGTCCCCTTGATGGGGGCTAAATATTTTAAAAAATGTTTGAAATCACCCACATTCAAAGTGGAAATTATTAACCAGTGCTGTCAAGTAGCAGGTGTACATCTTTCAAACACATAAAAAATGCATTTTTAAACAATAAGAGTTAACACTAGCCATTTGGTGGTGATTCCCATTTACTTTGAATAGGAGTGATTGTGACAAAAGGCTCTGCCATTACCTCTGAAATATGTCTTTTGTTTACTGATGCATTTTTTTCTAACAAAAATGTGCAGTTGCATGCAAAAATCACATCACGACGCATCATCATGGGCCTTTCCTAAACTATTGACCCAAAGTAGGAAGCTCAGAATTGCTATCCTGGAATCAGGAGCCTTAGCCCAAATCATGACAAACCACTTCCTTCACCAAATGTAGTCGGCATTACATGTTCAGACATTGAGTTATGAGTGCTCACTTTGACTGAATGTTCTGTTATAGAGACAACTAGGATCTCCGCCATAAAGCAGCATGGGACTGCTACTTACAATCTCATAGGATCACTGTGACTGAATGCTCAGTTTTATATAATATAATATATATATATATATATATATATATATATATATATATATATATATATATATATATATATATATATATATATATATATATATATCTCTTGAACAAAATTGCAGCTTGCACTGACTGTGTACTGGCTGCTGGTGCAGAAAGCTCATAGAAGTGCCAAGGAACCAAAGAACATATCTCTGACATTCTTGTCAATTTGTCTGCTAGTATGTACCTAAAACAACAACATATCTTGGGTTTGAAGTCAGAGATTTATGGGGTAATATTTCTCCAATAATATTTCAGTATTGTCATTTCAGTATTCATTGTTTACATTCTTGCAAAAAAATTTGTTTTTTTACAGATTAAAGAGGCTGCATTTTGGGGCAAAAACTTTGTAATGAGTGGTTCTGATTGTGGCCATATATTCATCTGGAATCGGCATACAGCAGATCATTTAATGCTTTTAGAAGCGGATAATCATGTGGTAAACTGTCTACAGCCACATCCATATGACCCAAGTAAGATTTTAATTTTGTTTTGGTCATTTACTTTACTGTGAGTTAAAGTGCACAGGATGTTGCGGCGCTTAAGGACATGTATACTCACCACATCTTCAATCAAGGGTCGGTGCTAACGATTTATCTCACAGCTCCATAACAGAAAGCTCATGGCAAATCACTAGCTTAAAGGGCATCTTGTAACTTTGTTAAACATCTTTGCAAGACCAAGACTGTGCACATGCTTAGTGTGGTCTGGGCTGCTTAGGGATTGTCATAAACAAAGCTGCTTGAGTTCTGCATGGCTGGGAAGTAAGGTGGGGGCTCCCCCTGCTGTTCATAAGTATGATTGTTTCTCTGCTCAGTAGTTAGGGACCATCTGACAATTCCTATCCACAGCAGTAAATGAAGGGAGACTTTCACTGCAGGTTTCTTATAAAAACGGTACACATTTTTTTAATTAAAGTATATTGGAGATAAGTTTATTTTTCGTTAAAGAAAGTAAAAATTGTATTTTATTTTTTTGCCCTTAAATGCCCTTTAAAGTGGACCCGTCACCCAGACACAAAAATCTGTATAATAAAAGTCCTTTTCAAATTAAACATGAATCCAATTTCTATTTTTTATTAAAGCATTCATAGCTGTTGTAAACTCATTTAAAAATCTCAGCTGTCAATCAAATATTGTCTGCCCCGCCTCTATGCCTAGGCATAGAGGCGGGGCAGACAATTGCTTTCACTTTCCATTCAGCACTTCGTAGATGTCACTGCTCTCCCCACATTCCCCCGTTCTCTTCACCATTTAATTGTGTAACCAAGGCATGGGGATGGACTTCAGGTCCCCCATTCTGGTGCACAAACAAGATTCTGAGATGATGGAAGGCTTGTCTTAATAACAGTGTGCACAAAATGGCTCCTGCCTGCTTGCTATAATTATGAGTTTCCACTCTGAAGGAAACAAGATTCAAATAATTTATATAGTGTAATTAAAGTTCAGTAGTGTAGTAATAAGGCTTTATTCGTCCGTTATATATTATCTGCAGTTGTTGCTGGGATTCAGAATTACTGTATTACTGTGTTTTGCATACTTACTACTGTTCAGTATGACAGCTGCAAAAAGTTTTCTGATTGCAAACTTGTTCTACAGAATAATTTGTTCAAAACTAAAACAAAATGATAAAAATATTATTTACAAGCATATATACATAATTATAGCTTAATAAATGCTTAGAAGGTTCACTCTTTTCCCTTACCGGTAGTTTAATAATATGCTAGTTATCAAGTATATTTTCTTGAATTAGATCTCTTACATGATACGATTGCCTTTTCATTATTGTTATTAATAGAGCTACTCCTATTTTCCTTAGTTTTAGCATCATCTGGAATAGACTACAATATTAAGATATGGTCTCCTCTTGAACAAGACAAGTGCTTTAACTGGAAACTTGCTGAAGAGGTAATACTGATTGCTAAAACTAATATATTTATGCCTATACAGACCTATAAGTACACACACACACACACACACACACACACACACATATATATATATATATATATATATATATATATATATATATATATATATATATATAGTAACCCCCAATATATATATATATATATATATATATGTATATGTATAGAGAAGAACGGTAGCGCACTCCTGGGACTTGAATAAAAATATACTTTATTTCGACATGGTACATGTCGACTCCCCTCTAGAGCCTTTATCAAGACAAACCACCATTGCCATTACACCCCTTAAATAACCCACATAAAAGCCGCTCCTCCCCTTGTGCAAAGTTCCACCCACACATGAAACGCTTTCCCAATAAAACTTTACATAAAATGTATCCCAAGTAAATTTTTTAATAAATTTTTTTATAAATACTACACAGGTAAAATCTTATCACTGAACCAAAGGACACCCTGAAGCTCTAGCGTGTATTTAAAAAACAATTGAAAAAACATTGTTCATTAAGGCCCTTCGGTGCCATGGTGTTTAATCTTCTAAACCAGTTTAATCTTCTAATCAGTACACACCATATGGCCATGGATGCTGAAGGTATTAGCGCAACTAGTAGCGCTTCAGCCCACAACAAATCTGAACATTTTTTAGAGGCTCCCCGGGTAGCATCTCTGCCCCCTTCGGGGGTAGAAAAAGGCAAAGACACCCGATTAGGAGGGGCTCGAAGAGGACGACAGTCCAAGAAATAAACATCCCTATTTTCAATTTATCTTCCCACACACTATCACTGGGTGAAACATCACTGCTTAGTAAAGGACTATCGTACGTTCCAACAGTGTCCTTTGATGCATTTCAATTTGAAATTGAACTTTTCAAGTTTACAAGGTTATTGGATCTTAAGGATCTTTTCAAGGATCATGAGGAACCCACTAGAGGTGGCGAGGGACTTCGCCTAAAAAGTACATTTTGTCCAAAAACAGTGAATCCGTCCATTAAACTATTTAAAACAGCGATTGAGAACGGTGTTGCTGAACTTGAAAAGGATACCAAGAGTCATTTTTTGAATCTAACAAAGGAGGAGAGAGGAGCTATACGGTCGTTATGTGATGATACTAACATTGTGATACGCCCCGCCGATAAGGGCGGAGGCATAGTACTTTTGAATTACATTGATTATCAGAAAGAAATACTAATGCAATTACATGACGTTAATGTATATGAATGTTTAACCTTTGATCCCATCGTAGGTGGATTCACTTATTAATGAGGCTGGTATCAATGGGTGGATTACTGAGAAGGAAAAAGCGTTCTTATTACAACCATTTCCGAAATGTCCAATCTTGTACACTTTGCCGAAGATACACAAGGGCCTCAATCCCCCTACGGGGAGGCCCATTGTGTCAGCTAGAGACAGTGGCGTAACTACCAGGGGAGCAGAGGGTGCAATTGGACCAGGGCCCACACCCCCGCAGGGCCCCCCAGCAGATCGCACCCCACTGTAGCCGCAAAGAAAATTGACGTGAAGTGGGGTAGGGGGGCCCCAGCTGCATGGCCCGCACCAGGGCCCTCCCCTACCTAGTTACGTTACTGGCTAGAGATAGTTTGTTACATCCACTGGGAATGTATCTGGATCGAATGCTGCAACCAGTGGTCCAGGGTACATGGTCATATCTAAGGGATACTCCTCATTTTTTGGAATGTATCAATGAGTTAGAACTTCCTGTTGATAGAATGATTTGTGTAGCCACAATAGATGTGGCAAGCTTATATACTTGTATCCCTCACCAAGAAGGACTCGAATCGGTAAGACTGGCCTTAGAACAATTTAATGGGTTTATCGGTCCACCAATACAGTTCATGTTATCACTCTTAGAGTTATGCCTGAAACTTAATTATTTCCGCTTTGAAAAGCATTTCTATTTGCAGAAGACTGGGACGGCTATGCGGGCTTCGATGGCCCCAGCATACGCCAATTTATATATGCACCATTATGAAAGTGTCAACATTCTAGAGAAATTTGGTAAGCAGCTCATTTGCTACAAAAGATTTATCGACGATGTCTTTGTGGTGTGGGGCGGTGACATGTCGTCCTTTGGGGAGATGCTTCAGTATCTCAATAATCTACAAACTCCGATCAGGTTCACGGCCATATGCGACGAGTATAAAGTCCAATTTTTGGATGTTGAGGTTTGGCGTGAACAAAACAAACTACATTATTCCTTATTTAGAAAAAGCACTGATCGGAATACTCTCCTTCATAGGTCGAGTTGTCACCCTCCCACTCTAAAACAATCTTTACCAGTTTCACAATTCTGTCGTGTTCTGCGTAATAATTCAAACCCAAAAAGATGTCAAGTGCAGATTAATGAAATGTGGGATAAATTTAAAGCACGAGGCTATGAGGCTAATGTGTTGCACAAAGCATTACACCGTGCCAAAATGAAAGTGGAAGCATCACGAGTTGTCATCCAATATTAGGATGATGTTTGCCACCAGATATAATACTTCCTCGTGCCAAATAGGCCAGTTAGTGAGAGATAATTGGTCGATTATCAAGGCGGACAAGGATTTGGCTAAAATCTGTCCGGATCCTCCAATAATGACATATACTCGCGGACAAAATCTCCGTGATCTGCTAGTGGTGACGGACCCGGTGAAATGTTACCAGCGTCAACAGTCAACTTGGCTGCCATCTGGTAAGCCGGGGAGTTTCCGATGTCCTAGCTGTATTTCATATAGGTATATGTCTCCAGGAGAAGTATTTTGTCACCCCCATACAGGACAGAAAATTAAGATCAAGCACCACATAGGTTGTACGACTACACATGTGATATATATGATTACCTGCCCGTGTGGCTTAGCCTATATTGGCAAGACAGGCTTGACTCTTAGAATCCGGATGGATGGACATAGGTCTGCGATCAGCACGGCGTTCAGGGATGGGAAGTCAGTTAAACTGGTGGCCAAGCATTTCCTTGAAAAAGGCCATAGATTACCTACTTTTAAGTATATTGGAATACACCATGTACCTGAACCCAGGAGAGGTGGCAATAGATCACAATTACTTTTGCAGCGTGAAACCTAGAAGATTAAACACCATGGCACCGAAGGGCCTTAATAAACAATGTTTTTTCAATTGTTTTTTAAATACACGCTAGAGCTTCAGGGTGTCCTTTGGTTCAGTGATAAGATTTTACCTGTGTAGTATTTATAAAACATTTTATTAAAAAATGTACTTGGGATACATTTTATGTAAAGTGTTAGTGGGAAAGCGTTTCATGTGTGGGTGGAACATTGCACAAGGGGAGGAGCGGCTTTTATGTGGGTTATTTAAGGGGTGTAATGGCAAAGGTGGTTTGTCTTGATAAAGGCTCTAGAGGGGAGCCGAAACGTCGATTTTGTACCATGTCGAAATAAAGTATATTTTTATTCAAGTCCCAGGAGTGAGTGCTGGCTATTCTATGGACTATATATATATATATATATATATATATATATATATATATATATATATATATATATATATATATATATATATATATATATATATATATATATATATATATATATACACATACATATACAGCTTATATATATATATATATTTTAACTGAAGATCTTATGATCAATATAGGCTTGGATATTAGTTTGTCCAACATGTTATCTAAGCATAAGACTCTTAAAGGCATTAATAGAATCTGCGATCACAACCTCATAAATAGTCCTTTTTGTATGACCAGGTGATTTCACGGAATGAGTTGATGCTGGAAGAAACAAGAAATACTATTACGGTCCCAGCATCTTTCATGTTAAGAATGTTGGCTTCACTCAACCATATACGGGCAGGTAAGAAACAATAATTACAATAGTAACAGGCATTGCAGGCAGCTGAGATTCTAAAGGCTTTGTGATTCAAAGTATTGCGTTTTTCTTTTTTTAATTTCTTGCGTGACTAGTGTAAACTTAAATTGCATTTGCTGGTTTCAGTTGTTAAAGCGGATTAATAGAGAGATTGCTAAAGGAATGAATGAAGCAAACAAAGCTTGTTGCAATGTCCTCACATAAATGACTTGGAGGTGCTGGTCTCTAGTTTCAGGCTGTGGACAGGAAAAACTGAGGGTATGAACTGAGTTAAGAGGACAAAGCAGATAAAAAAAGTAATATTAATAGTAATTGATATTTTGAGCAGAGAGAGAGATTAAAAAAATCAAAATAATATATAACTCTGAAAATCTAAAAGAGGAAATATATTTCTAATTAATGCAGACAAATGGAAGCTGTTAGTGAAGGCCAACTCCAGCAAGGGCATGCCCTGGAGAAAATATTTGGGTTCTAATTGACTGGGCCCGTAGCCGGCACAGTTTTTTTGCACACTAGCATTTACAGTATAGTTGTGTTTAGAGGACAGATATGTTAAGTTTAGCATTAGATGGAGAGTGATGAAAACATATAAACAAAATAAGTACATACAGTAAGTTTTGTTAAAGGAAAACTGTACCCCCCAAACAATGTAGGTCTCTATAAAAAGATATTGCATAAAACAGGTCATATGTAAAACCCTGCTTCATGTAAATAAACCAATTTCTTAATAATATACTTTTCTAGTAGTATGTGCCATTGGGTAATCATAAATAGAAAATTGCCATTTAAAAAAAATAAGGGCCGCCCCTGGCATCGTACGATTCACTATGCACACAAACATGCCAACAAACCATACTTGTTAGGTCACATGAGCCAATTAACGGACAGAGTTCTGTCTTTTGCTTCAACACTTCTTCCTGTTACAGTTACAGTTGTAGTATTTCTGGTCAGGTGATCTCTGAGGCAGCACACAGACCATCACAAATGGTGGCTCAAGGCAAGAGATGTAAAAGGGCAAGATTTACTTAAATATATAGATCAGTTTGGTAAGATTCTTTAATATGCCACTTAATATGATGTAAACTATCTGTTGCTTAAGTGTTCATTTTGGGGGTACAGTGGTGTGAAAAACTATTTGCCCCCTTCCTGATTTCTTATTCTTTTGAATGTTTATCACACAAAATGTTTCTGATCATCAAACACATTTAACTATTAGTCGAAGATAACACAAGTAAACACAAAATGCAGTTTTTAAATTAGGGTTTTTATTATTTAGGGAGAAAAGAAATCCAAACCTGTGTGAAAAAGTAATTGCCCCCTGAACCTAATAACTGGTTGGGCCACCCTTAGCAGCAATAACTGCAATCAAACGTTTGCGATAACTTGCAACGAGTCTTTTACAGCGCTCTGGAGGAATTTTGGCCCACTCATCTTTGCAGAATTGTTGTAATTCAGCTTTATTTGAGGGTTTTCTAGCATGAACCGCCTTTTTAAGGTCATGCCACAACATCTCAATAGGATTCAGGTCAGGACTTTGACTAGGCCACTCCAAAGTCTTCATTTTGTTTTTCTTCAGCCATTCAGAGGTGGATTTGCTGGTGTGTTTTGGGTCATTGTCCTGCTGTAGCACCCAAGATCGCTTCAGCTTGAGTTGACGAACAGATGGCCGGACATTCTCCTTCAGGATTTTTTGGTAGACAGTAGAATTCATGGTTTCATCTATCACAGCAAGTCTTCCAGGTCCTGAAGCAGCAAAACAACCCCAGACCATCACACTACCACCACCATATTTTACTGTTGGTATGATGTTCTTTTTCTGAAATGCTGTGTTACTTTTACGCCAGATGTAACGGGACGCGCACCTTCCAAAAAGTTCAACTTTTGTCTCGTCGGTCCACAAGGTATTTTCCCAAAAGTCTTGGCAATCATTGAGATGTTTTTTAGCAAAATTGAGACGAGCCTTAATGTTCTTTTTGCTTAAAAGTGGTTTGCGCCTTGGAAATCTGCCATGCAGGCCGTTTTTGCCCAGTCTCTTTCTTATGGTGGAGTCGTGAACACTGACCTTAATTGAGGCAAGTGAGGCCTGCAGTTCTTTAGATGTTGTCCTGGGGTCTTTTGTGGCCTCTCGGATGAGTTGTCTCTGCGCTCTTGGGGTAATTTTGGTCGGCCGGCCACTCCTGGGAAGGTTCACCACTGTTCCATGTTTTTGCCATTTGTGGATAATGGCTCTCACTGTGGTTCGCTGGAGTCCCAAAGCTTTAGATATGGCTTTATAACCTTTGAAATTGAACTCAGGTGTGATAAACCACAGTTAAGTTATTTTTTAAAAAGGGGGGCAATCACTTTTTCACACAGGCCCATGTAGATTTGGAGTTTTTTTTCTCCCTTAATAACATAAACCTTCATTTAAAAACTGCATTTTGTGTTCAATTATGTTATCTTTGACTAATAGTTAACGGTTTTTGATGAGCAGAAACATTTAAGTGTGACAAACATGCAAAAGAATAAGAAATCAGGAAGGGGGCAAATAGTTTTTCACACCACTGTATAGTTTTCCTTTAAAGAGAATTACTTAAAGTAGTGCTGTCCAACATCTGTGGTACAGAATTTTTCTTTGTGTCTATGTGGTGTAGGGCTGATAATGGAAGTTGACCACTCTGTTTTTTAAACAATATACACTTTAAACCACATACATGTTATCACTAAAATAGTTAAGAACATACCCACATTAATGGTTGGTGCTCAATTGTTTCACTCATGTGAAAAAAAGTTTATTAAGTCATATGAAGACCTATAATAAGAGGGCAAAAAAGGGGGGAAGGGGGAAGTAAAGAAAAATGTCCAGTATCGAAAGCTTGTAAGCAGTAAGGTGCACTTACCAATGCTAACAGGGGGTCCAGGTGTTCAAGCCCCAGACCTTCAGCTTGGGGAGGTAATGTCATACATTCTCAATTCAATGGTAGGCTGGCACAAAAAACGGACTTCACTCCAAAATATGACGCAAATAAAATATTTTTTATTACACAAAAAGTAACATCTCCAAGGGTGGGCACTTAGTCATAGGCTTGGGATATTCTGTACAACCAGTGATATTTAAATGGGAACACACCAATCAGAGAAGTGTTTTGGACAGATCAGAAAAGTTAATAAATATTCATAAGTAGTGAGTCTGTCCAAGGGAAACATAGTATATATAGAAACAACAGGTTAAAAGCTTAAGTATATAAGCTTGAGTATATATTTTTACAGAAAAAACATATATATTGCACCATAAGAAAATGCTTTTTATGCCAGCCTACCATTGAATTGAGAATATATGAAAACATACCCTTAATCTATATGCCGCACACACATAGGCAGTGTAGGAGAGGTAGAGAATGGCACATACGGACAGTAATAGGGCAGGCAAAGTATGTGTCATGCCAGGGCAGTATTGCTCTGGGCATACTTACAGTTAACAAGGTATATAAATGTTCTCAGGCTCACAAAGAGACCCTTGTTTGGGTATCCCACCAGGGGGCTGTGGAAAGGTGACATCCATATCTGCCTTCTGAGACAATTTGGAGTCACACCATTTGGGCAAGGAAGCTGGCCAGTCAGTTCTTTGATCAATTGATCAAAGAACAGAGCTGTGGACTTAGAGCAGCAGGGGAGGATAGTTAGTAGAAAAATATGGATTATAAGAAAGGATCCATATCTCCTATATCATAGGATTCACATCCTCATGCTTCCTAATAATACCAAACAGGGCCAGCCTATACCCACCAGTTAGGAGGGATGGTTCCTGGGGGACTGCAGCATGCAACCCCATTAGTGTTTGGTATCAATCGGATGACCCACATATGGATCACAGCCTGCCCATGTTTTTATTATAATATTGGGCAAGTACCAATATTATATTGGGGAATCTTGCCTGAAAACCCCCCCAGCAGGGGGGTCGTCAATGACAAGTTCCTGGGCACTCCTACCTCATGCATAAGGTAATGAGGAGAGTGTCCCAGCAGGCAATAAAAAGGTGACAGACCCAGTACCCAATGACATACAAGGAGGTTCCATATCCGTGGATTGTATGCCCAATGTTTCTTAACTCTTGCCTCAGAGGACACAACAAGAAATTCTAAACTTGGTAAAGTACATAGGGTCTTCTTAGTGTTTTTACTCCATTTTATTTACTGTTTTTGCAATTATTTTTTAATGTATGTCTTCCTTGTAATATACTTTTTATATACATGCACAGTTACTGTGGTAATATTAAAAATAACATTTTAATAACTTATGTCCTTGTGCTCTAGCAATATGAATGCTTGTGCCTAAGTGTATGAACTCACTACCATAGGAGAGAGTGCTTGATGCATTGTTGTAGTGTGAGTTATTACCTGTTATAGAATGCAGGGGAATAGTCACATTAGGTTTCTATCGCCTGTTAATGATAGATGGTGGCAGTGAATTAATTTTGTGGGTGTTGGTGTGTTTTGGGGTGTCTGATGTTAGTATAACCTGTGTGTAACCCCTTATAGGCAAACCCAAGAGTTATGTGTGGTTAAGAGTCCCGTGTTCGTGACAGTATGGAACAAACAGGCAGAGTAGGGCAGTCAGAATATGGAATATGCAGGCAGAGTATGGAACACACTGGTAGGGTAGAGTAGGCAATAGGTCAGAGCAGGGTAGGAGACCTATTGGGGCTACGCTTTGATGAACAGTACATATTGTACTATGTACAGTGACACAATGCCTCCTACAGTATCTCTGAGGTGTAAACAATGTGAGCACTGACAGTCTGAGGAGTGGTGGTCCTTACAGGTATGATCAATACACGGTCCTAAAGGTGTGAACAATGCAGGTTCTTTTACAGCCTGAATATGAGATTTGAACAATGTGGGGCCAGTTAATATCAGTTCTGATACCTTTTGAAGCTTACACAAAGGAAAGCAATCAAAGCAACTAGACATTAGTGGAGGGCCAGAAGCCAGAAGAGAAGGGCTCCGTGGTACACGCTGGAATAACCCAAGGGCCGGTTCAGTTTGTTGCTGGTAGGAGCAGCGGCCTGGGTTTCAGGTAAATAAATACATTAATTTGGGGGTGCCTAACATTTGGCACCTCCAAGTGCTAAATGGCTTTTCCTTCTTTAATAAAGAATGTACTGTAGCTACATTTACAGTTAGATGCAGGGCCGGAACTAGGGGTAGGCAGAGTAGGCACGTGCCAAGGTGCAAAGCTGGGGGGGCGCCAGGCACGCACCTGCTGTGTTGCCTACCCCATGTCCAGTCCCGTCTCTTACCGACTGCGGCTGGAATTATTTGCGCAAATGTGCTTCTGCGCATGCGTGCACACCGTTTCGCGCATGTGCGCTCGAGCGCAGTTTTGCACATGCACAACCAGGAGCAGACTCAGCCGGCGCCGTGGCTGGCCAGGTTGCGTAGGGCGCCTGGCTGGGTTGGCCCGGCTCTGGTTAGATGTGTCTGCTGATAGGGGCGCATCTGGTTTTTCTGCCTCCCTTAAATTCAATATAACTAATCAGAGATGTACATTTTTTGCACTGTGAAATTTTACAGGCACAAAACAAGCAATCAATAGCTGTGTAGGATTGAGAATGTAATAAAATGACTAAAAATGCAATCAAATCACCAAAATAAAACCAGTAGTAACGGTTCAGTGCAATTAGCAGTCAAGCTACTTATACTGCCAATAAAGACTAAAAAAATGTTACAAAATTGTGTATATGTTTGTGTGAACTTGCTCTTAGATCGTTTTAACTTTTTGTGGCACCTTGAAGGGTTAAACCTAAAAATAAAAACATTTTAGAACTCTGTTCTAATTATGGATGCACTGAATCCGGAATTCGGCCAGGATTCTGCCTTTTTCAGCAGGATTCGGATTCATTCAAATCCTTCTGCCCACTGGAATCCTAATTTGCATATGCAAATTAGGGGCGGGAGGGAAATTTCGTCACTTTTTGTTACAAAACAAGGAAGTAAAGAATGTTTTCTCCTTCCCACCACTAATTTGCATATACAAATTAGGATTCGGTTCAGTATTCGGCCGAATCTTTCGTGAAGGATTCGCCCGAATCCAAAATAGTGGATAATATAAAATCTTAAATCATGGGCATAAAAGTAAACAAGGAGCTTCTTCAGACATGCAAACAAACCTCAGATTAAAAAATCAGCCTTGAATTGTAGTAACACTGGAATTCAGTAATTTCAAAAGTTCTTTTGGTTTCTGATCTTTAAACAAAATTTTAAAAATTTGGATAATTGTGTCCTTCAAATTTTAAAGATGCCAATTTAAGTATTACTTGTCGAACATTACATTTTGTATAAAGAAACTATTCTGTGTGACAAATATGCACATGCTAAAAATAGAAAAATAGCACATGCTATGTGGAGATCTTTTCTCCTTGTTCATTTGAACTTTGCAGGGAATTTGATGTTATTCTGTTAACAGTCAAAATAAAAATGACCAGTTAAGGAAATAGTGACCATGAACATTCTGAGAAAATGGCAACAAAAGAATTCATGTATATAATGGCACCTCCAGCATGAAACAATGTACTGAATAACAATATATTTGTTCTTCACTTCTAGATCGAGGAGATGATCGTCCTGAAGGAGCTGGTCCGGATAACTCCAATGAAGATGAATGACCATACTTCTCTTATAAACATTTAAGCATATTGTATTTATATAAAAGCAATTTATTATAATTTTCCTAGACAGATTTGGCAAGTTTACTTTATTTTATGATATGAAAACTTTGTATTGTGACAGAATGGAGAGCCTCTGGTAACTTATTGTTTTAAATTAAAAGGATTTTTTTTATATAGACATCTAATACATTTTGGCATGGCTTTTGGTCAGTAGAATTAACCTTAATTCTAAACTATAACTCCAGTCATATGCATATTTTATGTTTTAATCATGGCAACTAAAATTTGGGCTTTCATATATTTTTAAAGAATGTTGCTCTTTTAAACAAAAGCTATCCTTGGGCTGAAGCCTGAAGCCTCTGCATTCTCTATGAGCTGTTTGGCTATCTAGGGTATAATACAGATGAGGGTTCTCTAAGGGCTCGCATATGGAAACATATCTAGGGTTAGCTAAGGATTTCTGGGCTAGCCACTTAATAAAATCATGCTGCAGTACCAGCAAGTACGTATTCTGCTTCTGTTTCAAGCAGACCTACATATTTTTATTGTATGTCTGTAAGTTTATGTCTTCTGATGAGCATTATTATTATAGGTTAAAAAAAATATCTCTGAACTGTCTGTAAATGCAATGTAAAATCCTTAAGAAAACAGAAATTGCAATACAATTATGTGCTTGCTATTTACCATTATCTATTTACCATGAGAATCTGTGTTCTATTGGTGCAGCTAATTTTGTGGGCAATAATAATATTGTAGGCAATCCCTGACAGAAGCAGAGTAAGAGTGGGATAAGCCAATCACAGCCCTGCATTCATACAATAAAAGTTTCCTATTAGGTAAGCCTAGCTGCTCATTGGTTGCTATTTTACAGTGCCAAGAGCCGCCAGTTGCCCTGCACAGCCTGAGAAAGGAGGCAGCAAAAAGCAGAACACATGGTTGGGACTAGTAGGGTCTTTGGAGATATTTTCAATAAATCAGCCTAAAACAACTTTTTAAAGCACATTCTTGTTCTTTTACACAATACTCCCCCTTTAAATATGACAGGTAAATGGTACACATACAGTTTTAACATACCATAGATATGCACTGTTCATATTTTTATTGTATTTATATTGATTTGTCAGTGGCTGATATGTTCCTGATAGGTGCAAATTTGAGTCCACTGTTGTAAAGCTTGCTGCTTTGCTTGGATGCCTGCAATTACTTTAAAATTTTAAGAAAAAATGCTATATTGTGAGTAGCAAACATGGCATATTGCGTAATATGGTTGCACTTTGTAAATAAACCCTCGTCTGCTAGCAAAAACTGGATCCCATGTGGTTTAAAAAAAACTGTGGAAGGTAAGATGTCCGTACGCCATTATTTAAAATACATTTCATTGCTTAGTTCTTTTAAAGGAGAACTAAACCCCAACAATGAATATGGCTAAAAATGCCATACTTTATATAAAGGAAATTTGTTCTTACCGTAATTTCTCTTTCCTTTGGATCCAAGCAGCAGCACCTATGAGATTGATTCCTCACTTAAAAATAGGACAGTTAGACACACCTCCAACAATTAAGTACCCAATAAAAGCCCCCCTTTGTCCCACACTCATCATTGTCATAACAAGTAAACCATAATGCATATCAACCATTTATTGAAAACAGTGGGTGGGAACTACCTCTGCTGCTTGGATCCAAAGGAAAGAGAAATTACGGTAAGAACAAATTTCCTTTTTCCATTGCATCCTTCGCAGCAGCACCTATGAGACATAGAAAGTAATTCTTTTATACAGGGAGGGAACTTCCAGACATCGCCGTGTGGAGAATGTTTCTGCCAAAACCTGCTTCCTGTGAAGCCCAGATGTCAAGCCTATAATGCTTCGAAAAAGTATGCAGACTACTCCATGTAGCTGCCTTGCAAATTTGCTCCGCTGACACTTGACTCCTTTCAGCCCAAGATGTGGCCACAGCTGTGGTGGAATGCGCTCTGACAAAAACTGGAGGCGAGAGATTTGCTAATTCATAACATAAGTGAATTGTATCTCTAATCCATCTAGCAATAGTAAACTTGGAAGCTTTATTGCCTTTTGTTCGACCTGCAAAAGCGATCAGTAAACTTTCGGACTTTCTGATGGAGCTGGACTTCCGTAAATAACTTTTCAATGCTCTTGCTACATCTAAAGAATGCAGATTCTCCTGCTCTTCTCCCACAGGATTTGGAAAGAAAGAGGGCAAAACTATTTCCTGGTTAATGTTTGAAGTCGTGGCCACCTTTGGTTGGAAGGATGGAACAGTTCTTAATACCACTCTGTTTTCCATAAAAAGAATATAAGGCTCTTTAGCAGAAAGAGCTCCTAATTCACTGATCCTCCTCGCAGAGGTAATTGCTAGTAGAAAAGTCAATTTCATAGATAACATCTTAATGTCAGAATCTTCGATAGGTTCAAATGGAGCATTACATAACCCCTTCAGAACAAAATTCAAGTCCCAACTCGACACAGGCTCTTTATAAGAAGGACGAATCTTCCAAAGAGCCTTCATAAACAATGTCACCAAAGGATTAGACTTAAAAACAATCCCAGTGAAAGCAGAAATCGCAGAGACATGTGCTCTAATCGTCCCAGGCTTTAACCCCTTGTCAAACCCTTGTAGGAAATTTAACACATCACAAGGGGTCAATGGTGCCACCTTGTTCTCCACACACCATTTGCTAAAGTCCTTTTGAATCCTTGCATGGGCTTTATTTGTGGAAGCTTTCCTAGATTGCAGCATGGTTTCTATTACTTGATGTTAGAGCCCATACTTAGTTAGTAAGGGCCTGTCAAGTTCCATGCCGTCAAGCGAAGTCTCCTCAGATCCTTGTAAAGATACTTGCCCTGAGACAGCAGGTCCTTGACCTGCGGGAGAATCCAAAACTCTCCATGAATCGGGCGACAGCTACATCCACCTTTGGTGGTGCTTCCCATTGATCAACTTCACTTTGTTCTACTGGATATAACAGTTTGAACCTCTTATTTATGACTGGAGCCTTTTCTGGATTCCTCCATTCCATATTCATAAGCTCCTTCATAAGCAGGTGTACCGGGAAAGTTTTATTTTTTATACAGCCTTTAAGATCCCCCTCTGGGTCCTTTGACTGAGACTCTCCCTCAGAAACCTCTATTTCTGCTCTTACGGCTTTTATCAACTTTGGCACTTTTTCTGTTTGGAGCAGAGCCAATTCCACCTCTTCCTCTGAAGATGATGAACCGACTTCATCTAGGATTACTAGATCCCCTTCTGGACCTGTATCAGAATCCTGTTTAGCAAAACCCCTCTCAGGGCCACTCTGATGTCCCACCTCCTGCATGGACTCCTTAATCAATTGTTTGATTAAATTAATGGAGGACACTGAGAGCTGGGATTCCCTCTCTAAACTCTCCACACAGCGCCCCCTCTGATAATCATCAGGAAGAGGTGCCTCACACTCTCTGCATATAATATGTTTGCTCTTCCTTTTTCTGTTTCTAGATCCTTGACTCTCCATTGGGCTTGACATCTAAGGTAGGTAAACAATAAATACTTTTTATTATTTGTCCCCCCCCCCTTTTTTTTTTTTTACTACCAAATATAAAAAAATACCTTTAGGCTTCATTAAGAAAAAAATTCAGGCAGAATCCTCCATAGGAAATAACAAACAGTCCCCCCTTTTACATGAAAAGGCCTGTTGTCTTTAATGCTGGCTTTAAATAGCCTATTCAAACCGTTTGGCGCGAATTTTGGCATTCCCAGCGCCATTAAGCCACCCTGCGCACATACTTACTTTGCGCATACGCAGTAACGGCTACCGCCGTTCCCCTGTCCGCGCGTCTGACGTCACGACGTGCCGCGTTCCGCCCTGTTGCTTGATCCCCGTGGGAAGTTTGAGCAAAAAATGGGGCCAGATAACAAAGAAGACTTTTCTACCTATGCAGAAAGTCATCTTCTTATACGCACCTTATCCTATATTGCTCTTGGAAAGGTATTTATTTCCATCCTTTGTTTTAAAACTTCCTGGAGGTATTGCTGCCCATTTCTCTTCCATCTAACAATCCTATCTTGTCCGGTAGGACAGAAAAAAACAAATGATGAGTGTGGGACAAAGGGGGGCTTTTATTGGGTACTTAATTGTTGGAGGTGTGTCTAACTGTCCTATTTTTAAGGGAGGAATCAATCTCATAGGTGCTGCTGCGAAGGATGCAAAGGAAAATGACCTTATTGCATCAGCCTAAAGTTTCAGCTTCTTAATCGCATGCGATTACAGGGGGTCACCATCTTGGAAAGTGTCTGTGACACTCACATGCTCAGTGGGCTCTGAGCAGCTGTTGAGAAGCTAAGCTTAGGGGTTGTTGCAATTTATCAATCAGAAAATTAGGTTTGCCTGTAATATAAGATGATGCTACAGAGCAGATTAAATTCTGATGCTAGTTGCACTGGTTTCTGTGCTTCCATGTAGTAATTACCTGTATTAATTATTAATCAGCCTTATATTGTACCATTTATATTTTATGTGTAATGTATATTTTGAGTCGGTCCGTAAAGCTCAGCGACTGACAGCAGCACAGAGCATGTGCAGCGAATGAGCAGAAAAGAAGATGGGGAGTTACTGGGGCATCTTTGGAGGCACAGATCTTCAATGCGGTTGCCTTGGGCTGGTACAGAAGCCCAAAACATAATGTTTCTAGCCTACTTCTTTAGTTAAGCTTTAGTTCTCCTTTAAAGGTAGGTTACTGTATATGTTCTGTATTTGTGTGTTAGAAACAATGATGACTATATAATATACAGTGTGTCACTCAGATCTCCTCTAAATTATTGTCTAATCCCAGTAAGCAAAACATTTTGAGGAAAAGCTTTACTGCTTGACCCTGTGCTAGATTTAAGGACTGGGTACTGATTCTGGCGCTTGGCCAAGCAACCATAGTTTTATAGAGGAACAAAAAAAGCACAGAATGACCGTTGGTCATGTGGTGGTCAAGAAATACTTCATCGTATTTTTTGAGCTTTCAGTATATTCTTTTATCCAGATCACTGCAAGAGTGACTGGGCTTCCGAAAAGGGGAATGTAACCTGTATGGCATCTAGATGTCTGTATTAGTAGCTGATGTACTTCATGAGAGCAATCATTGAGTTAGAAAAACAAGTAGTTTTCCAAGCTGATACCTATTAACCCTTTCACTGCCATAAGATTTGGTGCTTCTGGTACTTATAATATGAGACAATTTCTTGCATTTTAGGGGTGTTTCCTGGGGGGGGGCACTTTTAGTTTATCAAAGAAAATGATACATCTTTTTTTTTTTCTGGACAACCTAAGGTTTTCTACTCCAAACTACTGAACAGTTTGATTCCCAAAGTGCATAGGCTTACCTAAGTATGTGGTATGTAGTGGCCCCAAAATAAAAAAACTCCATATGATCGATCATTTCAACTACAGCAAAATTAACAAATGTACTGCATTGTCTGTGGGTCAAAGCCATAAAAAGTGTGTATACCACAGAGAGCTGTATATTTTTGGACATATTTTGAATCTAAAATGGGTAAATATGCTTTTCTATGCCAAACTGCTAACCTTTCTAAAAGATGGTGGTTTTAATGACATTTCTGAAAATCTCAAAGCTTTAAATTTGCAGCATTTTATCTCATTAGGTACCAGGTTAAAACATTAAAAAAAATTAAAATTAGGACATTTTGATGCCAAATGTGAGTAGGTTTACCAAAGTATTTAGAATTTAGAGACCAAAATATACCATGTGCATACTGTTGTTATGTCTTACATTTCAACTACTTCAAAAACACACTGCCTGTTTCATTTGTGATAAAAGCTGCAACAAAAGTGTGCTGAGCCCTAAAACCATATATTTTGGAAAGTACACATTCTCCTGAATCCAAAATGAGTAAATGTGTCTTTCCTATGTCTATCTACTATGTACCTGTGTGTAAAAAATGTGTCAGGCCTTTATTTTTAACCTTTTGATATGTAATAAACAAGATTTTATGACTGCTTGCTTTGTACTCTGATGTAAGGAAGCCTGAATTGGAAGTGCAAATTGGTAAGCATGCAAATTCTCATGGTTATCACTGTGGCTGCAGCAAACTAAGTATCCTACATGCATCATAAGAGGCCATGAATATATGCGAACCCCTGAAAAACATATTTTGGGAAATTACACATTCTGACAAATCTGAAATGGGTAAAGATGTCTTTCTAATTGAAAAGCTAGTGTGTGTGTGTGTGTATATATATATATATATATATGTGTGTGTGTGTGTGTGTATATATATATATATATATATATGTGTATATATATGTATGTATGTGTATATATATATATATGTATATATATATATATATATATATGTGTGTGTGTGTATATATATATATATATGTGTGTGTGTATATATATATATAGAAAACTATCTACCCGTTAGCTAAAAGAATTGGGGAACATTGGAGTAACATTAGGAGAAAGAAGTTGGGAGAAAAAGGAGAATCTGCCCACTCCTATGAACACTGTAACTCTGTCCAGGGGGGGAACCTTAAAGATCTAAAGTTTTTGGTGATAGATGGTGTTCCCACTCTGAAAAGAGGAGGTGATAGGGATAAACTTCTGAAATGCAAAGAACAAAAATGAATATTTGATCTGAATACCCTCCACCCAAATAGCTTAAACGGTAGATTTGAGCTGGCACCTTTCCTGTTAAGATAGTATGTTGGCTGACTGTTCCCATTTTTATGTAATATGTCTTTAATGCTGAATATGCCTGTGGTCCCTTTAAGATTAGGGTATTTAAAGAGATACAGACACCAGAAAAGAATCTTTTTATATCTATAATAATATTGCCTTTGAATGCTATTTATAATTTTGCCATAAAAGTATTTGCTTGATGCTTTTACATTACCTGTCTGATGCCCCATGTTCCTGTATGAGGGGGCTGCCATATTTGTGCAGCAGTAGTGTGTTAGCATTAGAAACTCTAACTGACAGGTTGAGAAGAGACAGTCAGGTTGGCAAAACAGTCAGGTTTAGGAACTTCAAGTAACAATTACTTACAAAAGCAGAACGATCAGTGAAAAATGATCAGTATGACCTATGGGTAACTTTTAATATAGATTAATATTTTGGAAATACATTTTTTAGTGTCAGTATCACTTTAAAGTGAGAAACAACATCACTTCCGGTTTTCAACTGCTTGAGAAAGCCCTATTGTGGCAAAACGCATTGCAGTACCCAGGTGGGGTCACTCCTTAGGTTGTACCTTCATTTCTGTATGCTTTTATTTCAAACATTGAAAAAATTGTGAAAATCTGTACCTTGCCGGTACTTCGTGATCCGCTAGTTCGTGAAATCTGTAAAGTAGCGTAAAATCGTGAAAAAGATTCGGAGGTTGCGTTCCGCTGTGGAGCGTACGCACTATAGCAGACTGTGCGCCACCTTCGATCTTCGGGAAAAGGACATCTGCAGAGAGGTGAATTCGTGAAACAGGTTTGGGCTGCTGAGCGTTCAAATCAAGGCTGTGCCCTCGAGGAATACCCGGAACTGAGAATCTGGTGAAACCAATCCAATCTCTTTTGGGGGGCTTTTACAGCTGGCAAGGAGTGGGGGACGCCCAAATACATCTCTTATGAAATTGGCTCTCTATCTTTAGCCATTCATCGATCTGCCTGCTAATCCACTAAGTAAAGTACTGCATATTTCATTGCTTCACCATATGGGGGGAAGAAAATCTTGATCTACACCACCAATTGAAATAACTTGCTGAATCTTGCTGAACTGCAACTCCCAACCTTTTTTATTGTTTGTCAATCTATAAGCATGCACCACAACCAAGGAACAGTTACTTGATTTTTCTTTACAGGAAAAGTGATCACCCACCTGGATTGAATCAGTAATTGTTTTTATGCATATTTATTCATAATTTATTCACAGTTTGATGCCCTATCTGCATAGATTTAGAATAGTCTCTGGCATCTTGGGTCTCTAAAATAAAAACTTTGTAATTTACATTTCTTGTCTGGCAGTCTACCGTTTACGAAGCACGCTTGCATATTGTGAGGCAGATTTAGCAAAATACGAGTTGCTGCGTTTTCTTTATTTAAGAAAAAAGTGGACATACAAAAAATTGTGAAAACACGAACACAAAAAAAAAGTATTTTCTGAAACCATAAATAATGGCATTTATTAAAGAAAAAAAAAGTAAACTTGCCATAAAAACGAGGCATGTAAAAGCTGTGAGGTTGTATAGAAATCTGTTGGAACTTAATTCTTTTTTTTCTCACTGCAGTTTTTCAGCCTCATTAAAAATTAATGGAACAATTTTATTCCCACCATCTGAAAAATGTGAACTTCAGCTAACGGTTGAGAAAATTTGCTTGTGTTTTGCGGGGGGTTTTTTGTGCTTTTTTTTCTGTAATATTGATTACAACAAGAATTGAAAGGATACAAAAGTGTTATTTTCTTTGTTCCTGTGTTTTAAGGTTTGTGAAATAAATGGTACATTTCTGCAATTTAAATGTTTTTTTATTGAATAAAATAATATACATTTATACAATATACATTTTATAACAGTGCCATCTGCTGGTTATTTTGCCCATGCCTAAAGGAAAAAAACAGGAGAAAGAAGGTAGAAGAGAGTCTTTACGTAAAGCCAAAATTAAAGACATGCACTAAAGACAAGGATAGTATTGGGGGTGTGGATGCCACAGAAAATTATAATTGCTGTATATAGAAACCCCCCCAAGTGCAAATTAGGAGAATAAAGCCCAGCTACTTTAACAAACAAAGAGCCTACAATATCCAGACACTGACTGGATTAATGGGTTAGGAAAGTTGGGTTAAATGGCACATAAATTCACTTTACAAATACATTAAAGATAGGCTTGCCACTTTTGCTCCTTCAAGCAAGTGGGGCATGAGATGCTTGACATTGGTGATAGAGCTGGTTATGTCAGGGGCATGATGATGATGATAGGGATTGGTGGTGACATCAAGGGGCAGTGCTGTAACAAGTCAATCAGTGATTAGCTGGACTCCTTGTATGTGTGTGTGTAAAGTGAATAAAGTACCCCCTCTTGTAAAATATAAGGATATTATAAGTTACCGTGGAGTTTCATGACCATATAAAAGCACGAGACCGAATGCCGAGTGTTTTTATACAGGTCATGGAACTCCAAGGTAACTTTTAATATCCTCATATTTTGCAACTGGGGGTACTTTATTATAATACACAAGTTTCAGTGAGTCATGTGACAGAAATGACATGAGGAGTTAATAGCATACCAAGGCGGTCTCATACATTGAGGGACCACTTATCACCAAGTATGTACAGGGAAACGAATAGGGGAGACCAAAGAAAGAAGAGCTTTCTGAAGGTAGAAGGGAGCCACAAGTGTGGTAGTCGTAGATGTATAACTTGTCAACATATGAAAATTTCAAAAGAATTTAAGTCTACGGTGACAAATACTAGCTTTAAAATAAGAGATTATATCAATTGCAATACATCCACAGTGGTTTACTTGATAACATGTCTGAAATGTCAGAAACTATGTGGGCTGCACAAGTAGAACGCTAAAGGAGCGAGAACATCTGAGTCAAATAAAGAATCCAAAAACAGTTGAAAAGAGTAATATAACGAGACATTTTTCAAGATGTAATGGGAGTGATGTAGCATATTTTTCTGTACAGGGAATAGAAAAAGTAAGACTGGGTAGTAGAGGGGGTAATCTGGCAGGGCTGTTGGCAAAAAGAGAACGTTTTTGGATTTTTTACTTGCATACTCGGTTACCACTTGGTTTGAACTACGAGTTTGATGTAACATGCTTTACGTAATATATAATGTAACTGGCTATGTCTACAATGAGGTGGATATATAGAGAATGTGATATACACTGGTAATAATATTAGGAGTGAGAATACAATGTAATGGGGCAGTAATTGCCATTTAAATACTTGTTTAAATGTGGGTATCCTGATAAAATGGTTGTGAGATGAAACAGAGTATAGGCAGAAAAACATTGTTAATAGGACCAATTTGATATGTATGTTGCTTTAAGAAAAGAAACGTGAGGTGGCAACACGTGATTGGTTTTAACGTTTGGGGAGGGACTTCCTGGGGTATAAATTTTGTGACCAGATGTAACAGCAGTAATGCCTATGAATAAGTGCCTGTGGGTGCGAAACGCGTAAGGCGGAGCATTAATTGGTCTGTATGCCTATTTTTTAATATTTATGATAAATAAAATGTGATTTTTTAACTTTGAGAATTGAAGTGCCCTTTGGAGTTGGGGGCTATATTCCAGCATTTTTGGCCCTTTTTGACAGGCCTGTATAGACTGCAGCAGTTGAGTAGTAAGTTTTTTAGAAATGACATGAGAACTCACTGTTTATAACTGGTGACATCAGAACTCACCGTTTATAAGGATATAATTTACAAGATATTCATGGCTTTTGTGTGTGTATATATATATATATATATATATATATATATATATATATATATATATATATATATATATATATATATATATATATATATATATATATATATATATATATATATATATATATATATATATAGCCTTCAAAATGGACCAGCACTCCAGAGATTCTTCCAAACAGATATTTTTATTCAAACATCACTCGTGTATCCAACGTTTCAGCCCACATTGGGGCCTTTATCTAGGATAAGGTGCAAGTGAAAAAGTGGTCATATAAATACAAAAAACGGCTCCAAAATGACGTCATTAGCAACTAATTAATGCAATTGGTGCAGTTTACATACATTGAATAATTGAATGTGTACCCTATTGAGATTTCACCACTAGTTGGTGAGGCATGTGACAGAAATGACATGAGAACTCACCGTTTATAAGGATATAATTTACAAGATATTCATGTCTTTTGTGTGTGTGTGTATATATATATATCCCGAGGGGTCCTATACTCGCAGTTCCTGAGGGTTATCAGGAACAATTCTGATCCCAGTAAGGCTGAAGTACAAATCACTGACTTGGCTGACCAGTTTCTTTCCAGGGGCTATTCGCCTACTCTGATTGAGGAACAACTAAGAAGAGCGAGGAAGTGGACTCAGGAGGATCTACTACAGACGAATCTGACCGTGAAACCTTCACCAGAGTTGATTTTCACCTCCAAATGGACTACGGTGAGCAGTAGACTTAAATCTGCAGTCGCAGATAGATGGGAGATCATCAATACTGACACACACTTACCTTTTTTTGAAAAGAAACGGCCCCTTTTGGCCTACAGAAGGGGTCAGAACCTTAGTGATCTGTTGGTGGTGAAAGACATACAACCTGTGCCCAAGACAGTGACTACGTGGTTGGGTCCACGATTAAGGAAGGGTTGTTTCAAATGCAATAACTGCTTAACAATGTTACAAGGGTCACACTTTACACATCCAAGGTCGGGTCGCAAATATTCCATCAACTTTAGGTTATCCTGTACAACGGACCATGTGGTGTACATGGCCTGGTGCCCTTGTGGCCTACATTATGTGGGCAAAACAACCACTACTTACAGAGAAAGGATGAACAATCACAGAAGTGCGATTAGATTGGCCCTTTCCAGCGGCAGAGCAGACCAACCGGTACCCAAACATTGGCTGAAGTGTGGGCATACTTTACCACAGTTTCGGCATATGCTGATCGATCATGTTCCTGTTCCCAGGAGGGGGGGTGACGGGTTTACTACTGCTGAAAAGGGAATCGATGTGGATTTATAAACTGGACACGCTGGCCCCTAAAGGGCTGACTATTTGGACACTCTTTGACCTAGTGTATTTATAATGTTTTTTTTTCGCTTACGGCTGTATAATCTTGTAGCATTTTTTCCATGTTTATTTGGACCCTTATTTGCTTACCACTATGCACTACTACTCTCTATAGGTGACACTGGTAGGTTTAGACATACACAAGGGTCCGATCTCTCATTTTGTGACTAATGCTCATTATACTTAGGTTGTAAGTTGTTTCCTTAACACCAGCATTCAGAATGTAGTTCCGATATTCCAGCTTGAATACTGTTTTCCCAAATTACTCTCTCAACACTTATTGTAAGTCCATTAGATTGACACATTTTGGCTACTGTCTTGTTACAAATAGGTTTATTAGCTATCGATGTGTTTTACTCATTGAGTACAAACATTTGGCAACATGAATAAGATAAACATCATTGATACATTTTATCTTTTTCTCTCAGGATATCAGCCTGCAGTGCAATGAAATTAAGCTAAATGCCCGAGGACGGCCCCACACAGGGTTTCGGGAGACGTCTGGCAGCTTCTGCAATAAAACACACAACAGTACGTTACCATGCCTGCCCCAATAGCGTGATAGAGACCGGTTTTCTTGAAGTGCTATACAAATCCTACGCCTGACACTATTATACCCGATGTTCTGGAGCCTCAGTTCTTGGTGTTAAGCGTGTGTTTTATTTGTGCGGATATGGTAAGTGAGCCGTTAAATCGGCCCGCTAGCCAGATACACAGGCACCGCCACCTTGACCGTGTATACGGCTTATGAGACTCCTCGATGGCAGACCCCCAATCGCGAGGTCAGTGTTTGATGGCAGTATTGATGTGCGCACTGGCAGAATCAACCGGTAGTATTACTTTGACGCTCCGTAGTGTATCGTGCTACGCTTATCGGCCTTCCGGGTAACGGCTGAAATAGCAAGCGAGAATAATGCAGTAGCTACCATACCCCATACGTCTATACCCGTACCTGATACTGGTGGCGACATCTATACCTATCGCTCATGCATCGTGAACACTGCAGGTTTGACTCAATCTAACGACAGAGGTTTCCTCCGTGTCTTTTAATTTTTTAATTTGTGTCTCACTTATATTATGTTTAAAGCTTGATGTTTGGCATCACAAATTACTTATGCACAGGGTTTGGTTTTGTGGGTCTCTCTCCCCAGTAATGTGGTTGCTCTGCACTTACCTCGCGAATCCGATCAGTGGATGACGTCATCCTCACGAGCTCACCACTCCCACGTCTCCTCACTTACCTGTTTTATCTGCATATTTGGCGCCCTTTTGCTACTACTAATGTGTATAAATACCTGTATGTTTGTTTTGGTGCACCTTCACTTCCTGAGGACGGCTCAAGTGTCCGAGCCGAAACGTTGAATAAAAGATATTTTCTCTTTTTTACCTAAGTCCTGTGTGTGCGGACCTTTTTTGAAAATTGCATACTATTGTTGTTTGGTTCCAGCACCGAGGCATCCATTTTGTGCTCTGAGTGCACCGACTCCATGCTGTTTATATATATATATATATATATATGTATGTATTTGTCTATATATATATATATATATATATATATATATATATATATATATATATATATATATATATATATATATATATATATAGTTTGTTAGCCAAAGAACCACACCAAACAGGACTTAATATAACGTTTCAAAAATCAAACTTTATTTTCAACATTTCAGCTCCATAACTAGCCGTCTTCAGGAAACAAAATGTTGTGTACAAACATGCAGTTTTAAATCCCCCAGAGCCCGCCAAAAAGTAGGAGTGACGTGGGTAATTGGATACTGTGCTCATAGTTACAGTATTAAGTGCCTTAATTTCTATTCAAATAAAAAACCGTTACAGGCTGTGTGATCTATATACACCTCATAATGTGCAAATCAGTGCTATCGGTAAATGCCCCGATCAATCCTAGTGGTGTATAGTAATAAAACCAAACAAATAAAAAAAATTAAAAAACATTGTATACCCCCGGCGTTCCGTCACTAGGGAAGTCGGGCAGTAATCATACACCGGGCTGAATGACAATTCTTTGGCGCATACCTTCAATCATGTTGCCTCTCTGTGCAGATACGGAGGGTGTAGAAAATGGGCAGTGCTGTCGATTGCCATGTCCGTGCCTAAAAACCTGTTGCATGTCAGAGTGTCCAGCGCCAGCGGTGTCAGCCGCAAACGGAATGCCTACACCTCATTGGACCGCTTCGGTCATGTCCATTTCCCATTGGTCGACGCACATTCTCCAACGTTAACCCTTACTGGGTTATTTGGTGCCCGAACCGCTTAGCAAGTCTCTCACCAAAGGAGGAGGCCAGCCAGCTGGTTTTCCCTGGACATACGCCATATCAGAACTCACCGGGATATCCCCCCCCCCCATGCCCCATCAGAAGGACCCTCCCCAAAGCTTTAAAAGCCACCCCACCCCCTCTATGGCGTCTTTTTTTCCTTCTGCTTTCCTTGCTCCATTGAAAGAAATATTTTTGCTTTTTAACCTTGGGAAAGCATTAGGTGACCGGAAATGGCACCTAGGGACTGGGGTTTTTTGATCCATGAGATCTTTTCCCCTGCACATTACCTCATATTTGGAACCTTCAGCGCTGTTCAGCTGGAAAAGGTAGGACAAAGCTGTTACAGTATGCTTGATCCCATGTGCCTTCCTGGCTGTCTGTATGGCATCCAGCGGCAAGTGCCTGTCCCCCCATCCGTGTGCCCTCCTGGCCTGCCTAAAAGCGTCCAGTGGCAATGGTGTGTGACCCTGCACCCCTGTATTTTTGCGGATGGGCGAGGGAGGTGGAAGATTAGTAGTACTCAGTATTTAGTTAGTGGCCTGAGTCTCCATTTTGTTTTTGTTTGGTTCCCTTAAATGGAGTCAGAATTCTGAGCCAACTGCCTCCCTCACAAAGTCTTTCCTAAGGTTGTGTATTAGGGCCCTTGCACGCGGGTATTATTTTGTCTGCGCTCCGCTGCATTCCACTTCCTTCCACTCATGGAGGCGCACGTGTGTGGGGGCCCTTGAGGTAAAAAAATAAATAAAAAAACACTCCCCACTCCACTGTATCAAAACTTTGGGCTGGTATGGTGTATTACTGAGTGGTAAGTTGCTCAATTCTATTACAATTGGCTGTTTTCATGCATACCTGAATATACCTGAATGTTATGTGGTCAGCCAAACTCAGGGTTTTCCAGAGAATATCTCCAGTCCTGTGTTATGGCTCCTACCTCTACACTGGGTAATGCACTGAATCCTATTTCTGTATAATCGGAAAGGATACGGCCAAAGGCAGAATAACTGCAATGTGCATTATTGATACAACAGGTTTGGGTTATAAGAACCCTTTAACAAGTGTGTACTTGATAGCACTGAATCCTGTTTTTGCTATGGAATAGGTTATAGCAACTAGTGCAGCGTTAAATGGCAACCTCTCAGAACTGGCTAATGAGATTCATACCAGATTGGCATCAGCTGAATGTAATCATGTGATCAGCTACACTACCTGACCTTCCAGAATATTCCTCCTGTTCTGGGTAGTGCTGACTGGGTAATGCACTGAATCTTATTTCGGTATTGTATAATTGGAAAGGATACGGCCAAAGGCAGAATAACTGCATTATACACAACAGGTTGGGGTTATAAAAACCCTTTAACAAGTGTGTACTTGATAGCACTGAATCCTATTATTGCTATGGAAAAGGTTATAGCAACTAGTGCAGCGTTAAATGGCAACCTCTCAGAACTGGCTAATGAGATGCATACCAGATTGGCATCAACTGAATGTAATCATGAGATCAGCTACACTGCCTGACCTTCCAGAATATTTCTCCTGTTCTGGGTAGTGCTGACTCTGCATTATGTTATAGTAGTGCAGAGTCAGGTAATAATCTGGGAACTGGCTAATTGGATGCATGCCTGAGTAGTCTCACCTGAATGTAGATATGATTAACTACTCAGTACCTGAGCTTCCAAAGAATTGCTCCAGTTGTGTTAGCAGCTGCTGCTGCTACACTGTATACGACCTGAATCCTTTCTTCTTGCCATCAGATGTGCTTCATGCTTAAAATGGGTCATAGGCCTAGTTGGTGGCAAATTGACTGTATATGTCATTATGCAACTTAGATTGTAGTAGTTAACAGTCTGGCTAATTGGGGCATACCTGAGCAACCTCTGCTGAATGTAATCATGTGACCAGCTAGAGGTGTGGTGAAACCACATATTCAGGCTATGTATGTGTTTTGAAAACATACTGTGTTTTAACCCTTTAAGTGCCAGCAGAATTTCCCGTTTTGGTTACGCGAAATGCCAGCCGTTTTTAAGCATTTTGTACTTGTTCAGTTTAACAAGGTTTTATTGTAGAAAAACCTCCATGAAACTAGGAAAATTATATATTGTTTTTTTCGTTTTAAAATGGGCTTTGACGTGCAAGCGGAATTTTGCGACTTTTCTGGGGATTTAATGTGAATTTTGGGTGAAATATGTAAAAAAAAAAAAATGTTAAATTATGTATATCTTGAGTTTTTTTTCCACAGAAAAGTTAATTTTACATGAATTTTTTTTGTGTTTGTAAAAGCCCTGAAAAAAAAATCCTGCCAAGTCCAATACCCAATATGTATCAGTAACCCACTTTTTTTGTCCAGGAGTAACCCCCAAACTAAAACAGCATTTTGTAGAATTTTACACCAGAACAAATTGGATAAGCACACGTGACAGTTGATGCAGCATAATTTATATGTAAATCTAAATTATCCCTTCAAGTTTGGTATTTTTAGAAACTACAGACCTTCAGGTTTCTAGGGGTGCTGTAGTTTTCACTCAAAATTCAAATACATTTTACCAGTGCGTTGTGATATTTAGAGCTTTTTTGTTGCATTTTTAGTTTTTTTCTAAAATGCAAACTTAGACGCAGGAATAAATGTAAATCTGACAAAATAACACCGTTATAAATGCTATAATTACAGACAATTTGAAAGACAAACTTCTCCTGAACAAAACAATACCCCATATGTATGGATACACATAGAGACGCAGCCACCAAACACCCCAAAACAGGAGTAACGCATAAGGGCAATTGCAGTTGAAAATCTGGGGGCTGCACTCTATGTGTACTACTTGCAGTTTTTCAGTCTAAACACCCCCAAACTGTGAAATAACCCCCACAATCCTTATATGTCCGAAAAGTACACTTCTTCAGCTATTCAAAGATGCCATTCTTGCTTTTCTACACGGAGAATTGTGGCCACAGTCATTCTTAGAAGTCAGCGATTTGGTCTGAAATAAAGGAAAAAAAGAGTTCCAAAGTTAGATTTCTCCCAAAGTTTCCATGGCAACTAACAAAAACCTGCTCAACAACAATCTGCAAGTTCCCCTGAATAGAACAATACCCCATATGTATGGATACACATAGAGACGCAGCCACCAAACACCCCAAAACAGGAGCAACGCATAAGGGCAATTGCAGTTGAAAATCTGGGGGCTGCGCTCTATGTATACTACTTGCAGTTTTTCAGTCTAAACACCCCCCAAACTGTGAAATAACCCCCATAAACCTTATATGCCCGAAAAGTACACTTCTTCAGCTATTCAAAGATGCCATTCTTACTTTTCTACACGGAGAATTGTGGCCGCAGTCATTCTTAGAAGTCAGCGATTTGGTCTGAAATAAAGGATAAAAGAGTTCCAAAGTTAGATTTCTCCAAAAGTTTCCATGGCAACTAACAAAAACCTGCTCAACAACAATCTGCAAGTTCCCCTGAATAGAACAATACCCCATATGTATGGATACACATAGAGACACAGCCCCCAAACACCCCAAAACAGGCACAATGCGTAATATTGGGGCTGCGAATTTATGTACAGTTCTCAAGTTTTTTCATCATAAACTGCCCCTTACCTGTAAAATAACCCCCATAAACCATATATATCCGAAAAGTACACTTCTTCAGCTATTCAAAGATGCCATTCTCGCTTTTCTACACAGAGAATTGTGGCTGCAGTCATTCATAGAAGTCAGCAATTTGGTCTCAAATAAAGGAAAAAAGATATAAAAAGTTATATTTTTCTCTAAGTTTCCACGGCAACTGACAAAAACCTGCTCAATAACAATCTGCACGTTCCCCTGAATAAAACGATACCCCATATGTATAAATAGACATAGATACGCAGCCACCAAACACCCCAAAACAGGCACAAAAGTCTAATATTGTTTCTATGAATTTATGTGCAAGTATCCATATTTCATCCTAAACTGTCCCTTACCAATGAAATAACCCCCAAAAACTATAGATTTCTTGAAAATAAACACCTTCAACTATTCAGAGATGCCATTCTTGCTTTACTACGTGGAGAATTGTGGTTGCATTCCATTGTAAAACTCTGTGCTTTGGTCTGAAATAAAGGAAAATACAATGTACAAAGTTAGATTTATCCCCAAGAATTCTCCTAAAGAATTTTGGGGCTACTCTGTGGATCTGTATATGGTTGCTACTACCCCATATTAACCCCAAAACATATTTCACTCACCATTTTGGATTCAGTGGAGCGTCTTTGAGTTTCATCTGTCCTGTGGTGTTACAATACCAATTTGTTTGCTTCTTCCTACACTATTTCAGCAATGACAAAATCTGTACCACATTTGCAGATATATTTACCAACAAAATCCATAGTAAATTTGGCCCATAAATTATGCAAGTGTCCTAAGAAGTTTAGGAATTTAGGTGGCAACAATAAGGATTGGGGCATTAGCAGCGGAGATAAAATTATGCCAGCAGCAGAAGTTTGTAGAAAGCTGGTGCCCCACTGGTAACAGGCATGGCAAAGTGCTATTAGGGCTGGGACACACTGGGCGATTTGGGGAGATTTAGTCGCCTGGCGACTAATCGCCGCGACTTTTCTCCCCGAATGCCTCCCCTCGCTCTGCGCCTGGCTAAAATGAAAAATCGCATGCGCTAATCACACGCGGCGATTCGTTTACCGAAGTCGCCCGAAGTTGCCTCTCGAGGAAACTTCGGGCGGCTTCGGAAAATGAATCGCCGCGTGTGATTAGCGCAGGCGATTTTTCATTTTAGCCAGGCGCAGAGCGAGGGGAGGCATTCGGGGAGAAAAGTCGCGGCGATTAGTCGACAGGCGTCTAAATCTCCCCAAATCGCCCAGTGTGTCCCAGCCCTTAGTATTCAGAGAGCACTGCAACTTAGTCTAACCTAAACACTGCATATATATTCACTTTGTGCTATAAGTACAAAAAAAATGAATTATTCCAACCACAACTTATCAGGAAAAATATGCTGAATGCATACACTAAGAACAAATCTAAACGATAGACCATAGTGTTTCGGTCACACTGTGCTCAAAAACCTTTGCTATTCAAGAAAACTGAAGACATACTACCCACAAATCCAGAGATGCCTAAATCTACAAAAACAAATGCAAATGTTGCCCAGAAATACAGACAAAACTATAGATAACTGCGCTGATAGATGAGCTTTTGAGGTGCCAGTAAAAAAAAACTTGTGGCATCAGCATTAGAGATGCACATCATCCCACGTATTCATCACGCACCACAAGTTCTATCGTGCGCCCTCTCGACCAACCAGCACCTCAGTTCGCTATGGCACCAGCGCAATACAAATGCTATCCATAACACTACAACTGGCCTAAAGCACCGTAGCTCAACACAAAAGCTGAATGCATAGACTAATAACAAACCTATATACACACAACTGTTTTTACTGCTACACAGCACAAAAAAATTGCACACCCTGTGCCAAATCCTACACCATAAATCAAAGATCATTACTATACAGAAAAAAACTGCTAACTTTTATCGTCAAACTTTTTTTTTCATTACCAATATCTATAACCTATTTATAAGTGAAGAAGGGACCTGCCAAAATGATCTCAATTGGGGGCTTGAATCTAAAAAACCACTGCACAAAAAACACAAAAAAGCTTCACTTTGACAGCACACCTAACCAGTTACTGCTAGTGTGTGCACAAAAACCTAGAGCGTGAAATGTTAGATCTCAATGGGGGGCTTGAATCTGAAAAACCACTGCACAAAACACAAAAAAAAATTGCATCACTTTGCCAGCACACCTAACCACCTAAACAGAGAATGCCAAGCTTACTATACAGATTTACTAAATCCTTTTACCACCAACAAACCCAGAGAGCCCTAACCTACCAACACAATACAGAATTCAAGTCCTCTCGAAGTGCACCACAGTATGGTACACCTCAAAACAGGGTTGGAAACACAAAGCAGGCTTGCTAGGACACTTGGGACAAAAATACCGCACGTCTTTTCTAACACCCCTGGAACGACAAACCTTACAAGCTCTCTGGGCATATCTTTTATTAGGTGTTGGAATTTGGGCAATGAAATGCTTACCCACCATTCGGGCAACATTGTCATTGCCAGGCACATCTGGAACCTCCTGTACATCTCCAAACAAAAGGGCAGGGAGCAGTTGCAGCAGAAAATTGTAATAAGACAATTTGGGGCCTGGTACTGCCGCCTTGTAAACGACATAAGAATTATAGAGGGTCATTTGAATCATGTAAATTGCTGCTTTTTTGTACCAGGCCCTGGTTTTTCTGGTGGCGTCATAGTAAGTTTGAATTTGGTCTGTTTTATCGACGCCACCCATATGCTTACTATATTCTTTACAACAGAGTGGCTTTGATTTTGCGGGCCTGCCATGTCTGTGTTGGACAACTACACTCTCATTGTGGATAGTAGTAAGCATAAAAACATTTTTTGTGTCTGCAAATTTTAGGGCCAGGAGCTCATCGCTTCTTAGAGCATTTACTTCTCCACGTTTCAATTTCTTGTCCACCAGTTCCTTAGGCAGTCCTTTGCGGTTTTGCCTAACGATGCCACAGGCAAGGGTGTCCAAACAATAAAGGGTTCTAAATAAGAGGATGCTCGTGTAAAAGTTATCCACGTATAAGTGGTAACCTTGGCCCAACAGTGGAGTTATGAGCTCCCAGACAATTTTACCACTGGCAGTCAAATCAAGGGGACAACCGGGGGGGTCCAAATTAGAGTCCTTTCCTTCATAAAACATGAAAAAACTAGTATAGCCCGTGCTGCTTTTGCAGAGTTTGTAAAATTTCATCCCATAGCGAGCCCGCTTACTAGGGATGTATTGGCGAAATCTTAGGCGCCCTTTGAAGAGCAAAAGGGACTCGTCCTCACATATATTTTGGGAGGGGGTGTAGACCTCTGCGAAGCGCTGAGACAGGCTATCTATAAGGGGCCTCAATTTGTAAAGCCTGTCGTGACCGGGCTCATTAGGGGGAACAGCTGCTGCGTTGTCGTTAAAATGAAGAAATCGCAGTAAAATTTGGTAACGGTTTCTTGGCATAACGGCTGAAAAAAGAGGGATGGAAAGGACTGTAGTGGTATCCCAGTATGAGGCTAAGGTGTTACGTTCAACGAGTCCCATTGCCAATGTGAGTGCCAGGAATCTTTTGATTTCACTGACATTAGTCGGATACCACGCATGGGCTCTTGAATACCCTGGTAAAGGGTGGCTGGCAAGATACTGCTCAGCGTATAAATTTGTAAAATGGACCATGTCCTGTAGGATGGCCTCTGTAATAAATTGATTGAAGAAATCTATGATTTGAAAGTTAGTGGTGTCCACCTTGACGCCCGCTACTGCAGTGAATGGGGGAATTTCTGGGGCATAATTACAGGGAGGCTCCCACACAGGCGCTCCAACTACTGCATCACCACTACCCTCACCCTCTTCAACCTCCATGGGTGCATCTGGCACACTGCCACCATCCTCTGACTCTTCAGCAGTAAGCGTGCCGCCACTACTAGCCTCTGCGCTAATAGTGCTGCTATCACCAACCTCTGATTCCTCAGTAGAGGCATCAGATGGGACATACTCAGAATCTGAATCGCTAAATTCCTTTGAGCTGGAGTCCATGCAAAACCTAGCCGCTTCCTCAGCGGTATAAAACCGTTTGGCCATTGTGCCAGAAATATACAGACAATTGCAAAGCTATGAATCAATAGGCAGTCAAACAAATGAGAAAGCAAGACAGCTCCTACTTGAAATATGAGAATAATAAAAAGCCAGCAAAATATGACCAAGCACTGCTAATACAAACAACCAGAACAAAAAAAAAAAAACACAAGCTAGCAAGATGACCAAAAGTTAACCCCTCCCAATATAAACAACCAGAACAAAAAAAAAAAACCTAAGCCAGCAAGATGACCAAGAATTTACCCCTGCTAATATAAACAACCAGAATAAAAAAAAACCAAGCCAGCAAGATGACCAAGAATTAACCCCTGCTAATATAAACAACCAGAATAAAAAAAAAACCAAGCCAGCAAGATGACCAAGAATTAACCCCTGCTAATATAAACCACCAGAACAAAAAAAAAAACACAAGCCAGCAAATTTCTGGGACAATCAGCTGAATCAAGCAGAATAAGACCACTAAAACTAAGTCACAGCAAAGGGAACGTTTTTTAGGGGCACTAAACAAGCAATAAAGAACAGTGCAAAGAAAACTCTTGAATACAATCACTAAAATGCAATAACGCTACCCAAAGCAATAAAACAACAACGATTGCACTGAAATCAGTGGTCAAGGGTCCTAGATGCACTAGTGTCCCTGCAAAGGAAACCGTTTTTGGGGAGCTAAGCAAGTAGTAAAAAATGCAAGGGAAAAACTGAATATAATCAACAAGATGCAGCAAAATTACTGTTATTGGAGTGAAACTGGTGGTCAGAACTATAGATCAACCAGCGTCACTGCAAAGGGAAACTTTTCTAGGGAACTAAATCAGCAGTAAAGGACAATGCAAAGGGGAAACCAGCAGTAAAGAACAATGCAAAGAATAAACTAATAAAATCACCAAAAGCAATGAAAATGAACAGTTATTGGAGTGAAATCAGTGGTCTGGACTATAGATCCACTAGCGTCACTGCAAAGGGAAACTTTTCTAGGGAACTAAATCAGCAGTAAAGGACAATGCAAAGGGGAAACCAGCAGTAAAGAACAATGCAAAGAATAAACTAATAAAATCACCAAAAGCAATGAAAATGAACAGTTATTGGAGTGAAATCAGTGGTCTGGACTATAGATCCACTAGCGTCACTGCAAAGGGAAACTTTTCTAGGGAACTAAATTAGCAGTAAAGGACAATGCAAAGGGAAACTTTTCTAGGGAACTAAATCAGCAGTAAAGGACAATGCAAAGGGGAAACCAGCAGTAAAGAACAATGCAAAGAATAAACTAATAAAATCACCAAAAGCAATGAAAATTACGTTTTTGGGGTGAAATCGGTGGTCTGAACTATAGATCCACCAGTATTACGGCAAAGGGAAACCAGCAGTAAAGAACAATGCAAAGGGGAACTAAACCAGCAGTAAAGAACAATGCAAAGGGGAAATAAATCAATAAGAGCAATAAAAAACACAAACTAATGATAAAATGGCAAAAAACAGTAAAAAGCAATCAAATAATTGTAATACAAGATCAGAAATAAAGTTTGAAGAACAAATAAAGAAAAAACTAGTATAGCCCGTGCTGCTTTTGCAGAGTTTGTAAAATTTCATCCCATAGCGAGCCCGCTTACTAGGGATGTATTGGCGAAATCTTAGGCGCCCTTTGAAGAGCAAAAGGGACTCGTCCTCACATATATTTTGGGAGGGGGTGTAGACCTCTGCGAAGCGCTGAGACAGGCTATCTATAAGGGGCCTCAATTTGTAAAGCCTGTCGTGACCGGGCTCATTAGGGGGAACAGCTGCTGCGTTGTCGTTAAAATGAAGAAATCGCAGTAAAATTTGGTAACGGTTTCTTGGCATAACGGCTGAAAAAAGAGGGATGGAAAGGACTGTAGTGGTATCCCAGTATGAGGCTAAGGTGTTACGTTCAACGAGTCCCATTGCCAATGTGAGTGCCAGGAATCTTTTGATTTCACTGACATTAGTCGGATACCACGCATGGGCTCTTGAATACCCTGGTAAAGGGTGGCTGGCAAGATACTGCTCAGCGTATAAATTTGTAAAATGGACCATGTCCTGTAGGATGGCCTCTGTAATAAATTGATTGAAGAAATCTATGATTTGAAAGTTAGTGGTGTCCACCTTGACGCCCGCTACTGCAGTGAATGGGGGAATTTCTGGGGCATAATTACAGGGAGGCTCCCACACAGGCGCTCCAACTACTGCATCACCACTACCCTCACCCTCTTCAACCTCCATGGGTGCATCTGGCACACTGCCACCATCCTCTGACTCTTCAGCAGTAAGCGTGCCGCCACTACTAGCCTCTGCGCTAATAGTGCTGCTATCACCAACCTCTGATTCCTCAGTAGAGGCATCAGATGGGACATACTCAGAATCTGAATCGCTAAATTCCTTTGAGCTGGAGTCCATGCAAAACCTAGCCGCTTCCTCAGCGGTATAAAACCGTTTGGCCATTGTGCCAGAAATATACAGACAATTGCAAAGCTATGAATCAATAGGCAGTCAAACAAATGAGAAAGCAAGACAGCTCCTACTTGAAATATGAGAATAATAAAAAGCCAGCAAAATATGACCAAGCACTGCTAATACAAACAACCAGAACAAAAAAAAAAAAACACAAGCTAGCAAGATGACCAAAAGTTAACCCCTCCCAATATAAACAACCAGAACAAAAAAAAAAAACCTAAGCCAGCAAGATGACCAAGAATTTACCCCTGCTAATATAAACAACCAGAATAAAAAAAAACCAAGCCAGCAAGATGACCAAGAATTAACCCCTGCTAATATAAACAACCAGAATAAAAAAAAAAACCAAGCCAGCAAGATGACCAAGAATTAACCCCTGCTAATATAAACCACCAGAACAAAAAAAAAAAACACAAACCAGCAAATTTCTGGGACAATCAGCTGAATCAAGCAGAATAAGACCACTAAAACTAAGTCACAGCAAAGGGAACGTTTTTTAGGGGCACTAAACAAGCAATAAAGAACAGTGCAAAGAAAACTCTTGAATACAATCACTAAAATGCAATAACGCTACCCAAAGCAATAAAACAACAACGATTGCACTGAAATCAGTGGTCAAGGGTCCTAGATGCACTAGTGTCCCTGCAAAGGAAACCGTTTTTGGGGAGCTAAGCAAGTAGTAAAAAATGCAAGGGAAAAACTGAATATAATCAACAAGATGCAGCAAAATTACTGTTATTGGAGTGAAACTGGTGGTCAGAACTATAGATCAACCAGCGTCACTGCAAAGGGAAACTTTTCTAGGGAACTAAATCAGCAGTAAAGGACAATGCAAAGGGGAAACCAGCAGTAAAGAACAATGCAAAGAATAAACTAATAAAATCACCAAAAGCAATGAAAATGAACAGTTATTGGAGTGAAATCAGTGGTCTGGACTATAGATCCACTAGCGTCACTGCAAAGGGAAACTTTTCTAGGGAACTAAATCAGCAGTAAAGGACAATGCAAAGGGGAAACCAGCAGTAAAGAACAATGCAAAGAATAAACTAAAAAAATCACCAAAAGCAATGAAAATGAACAGTTATTGGAGTGAAATCAGTGGTCTGGAATATAGATCCACTAGCGTCACTGCAAAGGGAAACTTTTCTAGGGAACTAAATCAGCAGTAAAGGACAATGCAAAGGGGAAACCAGCAGTAAAGAACAATGCAAAGAATAAACTAATAAAATCACCAAAAGCAATGAAAATGAACAGTTATTGGAGTGAAATCAGTGGTCTGGACTATAGATCCACTAGCGTCACTGCAAAGGGAAACTTTTCTAGGGAACTAAATCAGCAGTAAAGGACAATGCAAAGGGGAAACCAGCAGTAAAGAACAATGCAAAGAATAAACTAATAAAATCACCAAAAGCAATGAAAATGAACAGTTATTGGAGTGAAATCAGTGGTCTGGACTATAGATCCACTAGCGTCACTGCAAAGGGAAACTTTTCTAGGGAACTAAATTAGCAGTAAAGGACAATGCAAAGGGAAACTTTTCTAGGGAACTAAATCAGCAGTAAAGGACAATGCAAAGGGGAAACCAGCAGTAAAGAACAATGCAAAGAATAAACTAATAAAATCACCAAAAGCAATGAAAATTACGTTTTTGGGGTGAAATCGGTGGTCTGAACTATAGATCCACCAGTATTACGGCAAAGGGAAACCAGCAGTAAAGAACAATGCAAAGGGGAACTAAACCAGCAGTAAAGAACAATGCAAAGGGGAAATAAATCAATAAGAGCAATAAAAAACACAAACTAATGATAAAATGGCAAAAAACAGTAAAAAGCAATCAAATAATTGTAATACAAGATCAGAAATAAAGTTTGAAGAACAAATAAAGAAAAACTACTAAAGAAAGCAAAGAAAAAAAGTATAGAGAAAAAAAGTAAGAGTAAGTGTGAGTGTGAGTGTGTGCTTGGCAAAGTTGCCTGTAAGTGTGTTTGAGTGCAAAAGTGTACTAAGGCCAAAGAGAGAAGAAAAAAAAAAAAAAGAAAAAAAATTTTTTTTAGACAGTTATAAACAGAAATAAACAGAAACAAAGGGTGTAGAGAGGTGTAGTTGAGCTCACTCAGTCGAATCCAGGCAATCAAAGCGACCAACTCGGCAGGAAACCAGCAGAATGGCAGCAGGGGGGCTCCAACTGTAGCAGATGCGCAGCAGGAGTGGAAGGGGCGGCGTTTTCCGGGTGTAATTTATGGGGGGAGCAGTGGAGACGTCATCATTGTGCTCCTTGCGTCTCCACTGCTCCTATTGACTGCCCAAAACCGATCGCTTACCGGATCGGTAAGTATGACCTTCTTTGCTCATTGCCTAGGGGGTTCTGCACGGAATAGAAGCGGTGCGCAGCTTTTAAATGCACACCGCTTTCTGCAGGGAGGGAAATGCTGCAGAACGTAGAATCTACGTTCTGTGGCATTTCAAGTACCTTTGCCACAGAACATAGATTCTACGATCTGTGGCATTTAAAAGGTTAAATCTGTGATATTAGCATGTCTAAATCTGCAGCATGAACTGTTAATGGTGTCCTGTTGTTGGTATGTACTATAGGCTGCTACCAGTTCAGAGGTTGTAGGCCCTTGCAATTTTTTTAAGGCCATACAGTATGGATGTGTTTAGCTGTAAACTGCATGTTTCTTGTGCCTTGTTATATACAAGATGGATATATCATGCCTATAACTTCAGCTTAACCCTTTAAGTGCCAGCAGAATTTCACATTTTGGTTACGCGAAATGCCAGCCGTTTTTAAGCATTTTGTGCTCTCTCACTTTAGGGGCATTTTCTGAGGGGAAACCTATAGTTTACCTAGGAAAACTATACATTGTTTTTTTCGGTAGAAACTGAGCTTTCTAAATCTGCCTGAGTTTTCATGTATTTCCACCTGTGCAAAAAAATTTATAGTGCTAAATACCAAAAAAAAATGAAAAATTACCATTTTTCATCGTATATCAATTTATACCAGAAAAATATTTCATTTTACGGATGAAAATCCAACTGATTTGGAAAGCCTTATGTCTCTCGAACGTGCCAATACCAGATATGTATAGTTTTAGGGAGATTTAGGACTTCTGTACAGCAAAAACTCCCGGCAGTATATTACCGAATTTTGAAAGCACTAAGGCAGAAAACGGCATGCTTTAGATTCCAAGGCAAAAAATCCTGAAACCGTAGGTTTACCCCAGAAAACCATACATTTTTGAAAAGTACACATTCTGCCGATTACAAAATGGGTAACTATGTCTCTCTACTCCCAGCTACCAAACATAAAAGCTTGTCTGAACATAGCGGTTTTTCAAAAAAAAATTCAAAATTCTGAAAAATCATTTCACAGGTTTTATTTTGCTGCTCTGCATATCCCAAACTATATTAGGTACCAAGAAAAAGCACCTGAAATATGATTGCCAGGGGTCCACTGAACAGTTTGATACCCATTATGCATAGGTTTACCAAAGTATCTGGCATTTAGAGACACCAATATGAAGTTAGCACATCCAAATTGTTCAGGACTTTACTTCAGCTACTGAGAAATCAATACATTGACTGCATTTTTTGTGGGGTAAAAACACAGAAATATATGTTTACCCCCCAAACCCATATATTTTTGTACACATTCTACAGAATCTAAAATGGGTACCCATGCCTTCCTGCTCCAAACTACTGAGTCGCAAGGTTTTCCCAAAATTGTCGGTTTTGGTGAAATATCTGAAAATTGCCTCAAACCTTCAACTTCCCAGCACCATATCACCCATGTAGCATTACGTACTAAGAAAAAGCACCCTAAATATGATTGCCAGGGTTCCTCTGAACATTTTGGTGGCCATTGTTCATAAGTTTACCAAAGTATCTGGCATTTAGAGGACCCAAAATGAAGTTAGCGCATACAAATTGTCCTGTGGGTAACTTCAGCTAATGAAAAATCAACACATTGACTGCATTTTTGTGGGGTAAAAACACAGAAATATATGTTTACCCCCCAAACCCATACATTTTTGGAAAGTACACATTCTACTGAATCTAAAATGGGTACCCATGCCTTTCTGCTCCAAACTACTGAGTCGCAAGGCTTTGCCAAATTTGGCGGTTTTGGTGAAATATCTGAAAATTGCCTCAAAGCTTCAACTTTCCAGCATTGTATTGTCCATGTATCATTACCAGCATAAAGCATCCTAAATATAAACATAGGGGTCTACTAAACAGTTTGATGCCCAATGTGCATAGATATACCAAACTATGTGGCGCACAGAGACCCCCAAAAGACAATATGTAAAGACATTTTCACGGCTGACGCGCTGGCTGCTGCAATATAACCACCCGATGTGTGTATTATGCGACATTAGACCACCTAACAGTACAGAGACCCCAGAAAACCATATATTTTCAGAAAGAACACATTCTGACGAATCCAATATGGGTAAATAAGTGTTTCTACTGCAAACTGCCAAACTGCAAAGCAATGCTGAACATAACATTTTTTATCAAATTTCTGAAAATCGTCACAAAGCTTGAATTTTACCCCATTATATGCCCCACATTTTGTAATTTATCAGCATAAAACATCCTATATATGAACGCCAGGGGTCTACTAAACACTTTGATGCCCAATATGCATAGATATACCAAACTATGTGGCGCACAGAGACCACCAAATGACAATAGTGTATATACATTTTCACGGCTGACGCTCTGGCTGCTGCAATATAAGCACCTGGTGAGTGTAATATGCGACATTAGACCCCTCTAACAGTACAGAGACCCCAGAAAACCATATATTTTAAGAAAGTACACATTCTGACGAATCCAATATGGGTAAATATGTGTTCCTACTGCAAACTGCCAAACTGCAAAGCAATGCTGAACGTAACGGTTTTTATCAAATTTCTGAAAATCGTCACAAAGCTTGAATTTTACCCCATTATATGCCCCACATTTCGTAACGTATCAGCATAAAACATCTTAAATATGAATGCCAGGGGTCTACTGAACACTTTGATGCCCAATATGCATAGATATACCAAACTATGTGGCGCACAGAGACCCCCAAATGACAATAGTGTATATACATTCTCACAGCTGACGCGCTGGCTGCTGCAATATAAGCACCTGGTGTGTGTATTAGGCGACATTAGACCCCCCTAACAGTACAGAGACCCCAGAAAACCATATATTTTCAGAAAGTACACATTCTGACGAATCCAATATGGGTAAATAAGTGTTTCTACTGCAAACTGCCAAACTGCAAAGCAATGCTGAACATAACGTTTTTTATCAAATTTCTGAAAATCATCACAAAGCTTGAATTTTACCCCATTATTTGCCCCACATTTCGTAACTTATCAGCATAAAACATCCTAAATATGAACGCCATGGGTCTACTGAACACTTTGATGCCCAATATGCATAGATATACCAAACTATGTGGCGCACAGAGACCACCAAATGACAATAGTGTATATACATTTTCACGGCTGACGCGCTGGCTGCTGCAATATAAGCACCTGGTGTGTGTATTATGCGACATTAGACCCCCCTAACAGTACAGAGACCCCAGAAAACCATATATTTTCAGAAAGTACACATTCTAACAAATCCAATATGGGTAAATATGTGTTTCTACTGCAAACTGCCAAACTGCAAAGCAATGCTATACATAACGGTTTTTATCAAATTTCTGAAAATCGTCAGAAAGCTTGAATTTTACCCCATTATATGCCCCACATTTCGTAACGTATCAACATAAAACATCCTAAATATGAACGCCAGGTGTCTACTGAACACTTTGATGCCCATTATGCATAGATATACCAAACTATGTGGCGCACAGAGACCCCCAAATGGATATATAGTAGATAAAATTTACAAGGCAAAACAAAATAAGGCAGTAAAGAGTGAAATGCAAAAAAATCCAATAAAACCACAAAAATCAATGTTTTTTTTCCAGACTAGTGTTATCGGCCATCAGAATCACAATTTGAATATTTTAGCTGGGCCAAACAGGTTATACGGCTAGAAACAAGTGAACACAACATATGCAGAGCTGAAAATGCAATAAAATGGCTAAAAATTCAATAAAATGGCTAAAAATGCACCAAAATACCCAAAATTGCAATATAATCACCGAAATAACATACAAAAGGTATTGCACAGTACGGTTAGCGAATACGCTATTCGTAATGGCAATAAAACATTTTTTTCAGCCAAAAAAAGAGACGATGCGATAAGAAAATAAAAAAAAAGCCACAATGCCATGTATGTGCCATGTATGTGCGTGTGCGTGTGTACAATTGGTAAATTACATGTTATGTGCGCGTGTGTGCGTGTGCACGTGTGTGAGTGCAGTGAGTGTAAGTGACCCCCCCAATCCCCAAAAATGTATGTGTAAGTGTGAATCTAAGTGTGTATTACTGTAATAAGTGTGTGTTGGTGTGTTTGTGTGTGTAATTGTTGCACTAACCTGAAAAAGTTGCTGGAGACTGTTGCAGACGATCTGGAAGGACCCCAGGAAGACATCTGCGACGTGATTCCTGTCCCTGTGCTTTTGGGGCCCCTGGGCGATCGCGCCCCAGGGGCCACTCGATCCCCTGCTCTGCTCGTTGCCTAGGGGCAGGGGATCGAGGAGGAACGGAGCGAGCGGCTCTAACAGCCGCTCCTCCGCTCGAGAACCCGGAAGTGCTGCAGAACGTAGAATCTACGTTCTGTGGCATTTCAAGTACCTTTGCCACAGAACGTAGATTCTACGATCTGTGGCATTTAAAAGGTTAACCTATGGATAGGGTGATAGGTTGCAGTTGAACTATAGTGTCACTGGGCCTGCAGTAAGGATTGGACTCTGGTATAACCAATGTTTATATTGACTGCCTAACTGTTTTCCTCTTAGTTTTGCAGGGATTCTAGAGTTTAGCAGTATGCTAATCTGAATATGGGTTTCTCTGCACTGCAGAGAGTCACTACTTGGTGGTTTACAAACAGCATTTGACTTAAGTGTACCACAGTGCTCTCTGAGTTTGATCTATGGGATAGACCAGTCAGAATGCAGGTTATTAAGGGAGTTCAGAGGTTGGCGCCATGATAGGGTTGAAGTGGGTGCTCCTATCCACTAATTATGCCTGGCTAGGTTCTACCACAGTACTTGGTAGGGTACAGTTATGCTTGTTGGTTTTGCCTAAAGGCTGGCAGGTGGCAGCTGGTCTCATTGGCATCTTCTGTATTACAAGCAAGATATTAAAAGGCTTGTAAAACACATCTTAATTAGGTTGCATCTCTTCCGCCTTGAGAATAGCTGTACAGCTGAGGGGTTTGTTCTTGAAGCTATTCTGTACTGTTGTTGTCGTTGGCAGAAACAAGGTGCCTGGTAGCAACAAACAAATGGGGCACATATACATTCCCTTGTACTACCCTCACTAAGCTATTGCTTGTGGTGTTCAGGGATGTTAACCCTTACAATTGTATTGGATGTGTGGTTAAGATTACCGTCTTGGAGCTGCATAATGGTTATATTAAAGGAATGGGTTACATGTTTTGCAACATTTGCCATTCTATGCATTTTTCCCCTCTGGATAGGAGGTGTCCCTGACAAGAGTCACATCCACAGTGGCAGACATGAAGTTGCTTTTAGGGGGTTATCTCCTGCCTAATTGATTAGTCCAGGCTATTGCTTGTGTAACAGTCTACCGCTTGCCCTGAAGTACAGTATATTCAGGGTGTCTCTAGCTGGGAAGCTTGGAACATGTGTTTTTTGTGGCTTCCATCAGGATAAGGGACTAATGCATTGCTTGGGTAGAGCATGTGTCCTAGTTGGGGACGGATTCTTTGTTCCTGCCGAGCGCCTGTGTTGGCTGGGAATGTGCCTTCCTGTTCTCAAGCCATCCATGTAGGTGCAGGGGCACTTAGACTGTTCTTAGTGCTTACCTAAAGAACAGGTGGTAATGAGGCATTGGTTGTCCTGCTTGTCTCATATTATGGCAGTTATCATTCAAACATGGTTGGCCTTAATGTATCATACAGCCCAAATTAGGGACTGTTTTTCTAGATATTGTGATGCCTGTATGAGGGAGCTTCCTGGAAAAAGGTTGCCCACAGGAGTTTTGTATTAGAGTAAGGTTGCCTTTCGGCATGATGATAACCTTTTAGGGGGCCTTGGCAAACTGTGTGGATGTACAGTGTACTGGTCTAGAGGCTAGCATAACCACATATAGGCCTCTTGACAGGGATGATCAGGTTCTCTGCCCACAGTATTCTCCTATTAGGTAATATTATGTAGCCTTTGGGGTCTTCTATCATATTGTTACCCATCTGATAGCTTTATCAGATATGGTTCTGTTCACAATTAACAGTTTGGTTTATATGGTATTCTTGCACAGAACTGCTAGTTCTGTTATATGATTGGAGATTTGGAAACCTACTTAGGATAAACAGTATATTCCAATTGTGATGCATTTTAATCTGTTCTGTATTTGGTCCTATAATTGGTTGACACTATTCACCTCTGGCTAGTGATGTAAGATGGTCTGTCTCAGTGTGAGTTCCCTTTTAGGACTGGGTCCTAGCAGGATTTTCTTCCTCTTAGTATAGTTCGCTATAGGGATATGAGATGGTCAGTCTCAATGTGAGTTTCCCTTTAGGACTGGGTCCTAACAGGATTTTCTTCAACTACAACTAAGTATAATTGTTCATTGCTCTCTTCCTCTAGGATTGGAGTTGAGATCAGCTAATCCTATAACATGTCTCCTGTACATTATTAGGTTCTGCACCTGGAGCTGATAGTATGTCGAGTGCTGTACTTCACAACAGTAAGTACTGCAATATTATCCAGGAGTCTATTAGAGCCTAGTTCCCTCCCAACTGGGCATTAAGCTTGCTATGTCCCGGTGAGTTCTGATATGGAGTATGTCCAGGCAAAAGGGAAAATTGTATCATACTTACCGTAATTTTCCTTTCCTGGACATACTCCATATCAGCTAGTTCCCAACCCGTCTACAATGATTGTCTTAAAGCTAGTAACAAAGACGCCATAGAGGGGGAGGGGGTGGCTTTTAAAGCTTTGGGGAGGGTCTTTCTGATGGGGCATGGGGGCGGGGATATGCCGGTGAGTTCTGATATGGAGTATGTCCAGGAATGGAAAATTACGGTAAGTATGATACAATTTTCCCTTATTCAGCACTTCCATGTTCACTGTGCAGCTATGCGACATTGTCTGGGATCGTCTAATGTTGGTATATTATAAATAATTGGTGCACAGGGCATGGCATCCGTTAGTATATTAGCGCACTCTAGCAATATCTCCAGGTCAACTCTTAATTTCTCTCAACAGATCCTGCCACACACCGACCGAACTCTGCAAGAGGCCCGCAACCTGCCCTGCACCAGATGTTCATAACAGCCTTCGGTGTCGTAAAGCCTGAAGAGAAAAGATTGGGGTTAATGTAACAAACAGTAACCAAAATCAAAGAATAAATCAAAAAAATTAAGGATATCAGAAAAATAAAAAGGAGATTACTAACGATTGGAAAATATAAAGAAATGTCAGAAACCGTTACACGGAGGGAAATGTAGATGTGAATTCTAAACGGAGTCGGGAATAGCAAGGGATTGTGAATGCCCTTTTAATTTATTTTACTTTTCTACTCAGAGAGAACACCCATTCTACTTTCTCAGATGTATGCATGTGGGGACAAATTTACACAAATGTAGCTGAATGTATTCACCTAATCACCAAAAAGATAAGATAACATACAAAGTTACCCATTCTAATTTCTCAGACTGCTGTATCTACTCATCATGGATTTATGCATGTGGGGACATATTTGCATCAATGTAGCTGAATATATACACATAAAAATAGAGAAAATATCATACAAAGTTGCAAGTTTGTATCATTTGACTGTCTGTAGCAACAAGACAACTATACAGTTCAATTTATGGTGTTATTAAACAATAAATATCCATTTAATGGTCCAGACTCCCTTTTACTGTCTCTTGTAGCTTGACTAGTTAAAGAAAAATAATCTTTTCAAGAGAGCAACAGATAGGTTGATTTGTACACAGCAGAAGAGCAAAGCAGATTAAGAAAAATCAGAGACATCAACATCACCACAGGCTTTTTTTTAAACAAACTGAAACATCGGAAGGGTCTCATTCAGTCCTTTAGAAGCTAGAACATCCAATTTATAGATCCATCTGGATTCTTTTTGTAACAATAACAGGTCCTGTTGCCCCCTCTTCTTGGGACTGGTATGTGATCAATTAGCATGTGTCTGATCTGGGGCAACGAATGTCCCAGCTTTAGCCAGGGTTTTGCCACAGGATGGTCTGCTTTTCCTGTAGATAGGGCAGCTTGAATTGCGCACCTATGATTATTCATTCGTTCCCTGTACGTGGTTGAGGCTTTACCCACGTAGTATAAACCACAAGGGCACCATGCAAGATATATAACATGATCTGACAGGCAAGATAACCTGTGCTTAATGAAAAAAAAAATTCCGGTCCTTGGATGTGTAAAAAAAAGTTCCTTGTGACATTCCACTACAGGTCAGACAACCTGTGCATCTGTAACAGCCAACCTTCAGTGGTCTATCCAGCCACGTGCCCCTACTTTTACGATCTGGGAGCACATCTTTTATTTGATATGATTTTGATTATTTGATTTTGGTTACTGTTTGTTACATTAACCCCAATCTTTTCTCTTCAGGCTTTACGACACCGAAGGCTGTTATAAACATCTGGCGCAGGGCAGGTTGCGAGCCTCTTGCAGAGTTCGGTCGGTGTGTGGCAGGATCTGTTGAGAGAAATTAAGAGTTGACCTGGAGATATTGCTAGAGTGCGCTAATATACTAACGAATGCCATGCCCTGTGCACCAATTATTTATAATATACCAACATTAGATGATCCCAGACAATGTCGCATAGCTGCACAGTGAACATGGAAGTGCCGAATAACCAGCTGGCTGGCCTCCTCCTTTGGTGAGAGACTTGCTAAGCGGTTCGGGCACCAAATAACCCAGGAAGGGTTAACGTTGGAGAATGTGCGTCGACCAATGGGAAACGGACATGACCGAAGCGGTCCAATGAGGTGTAGGCATTCCGTTTGCAGCTGACACCGCTGGCGCTGGACACTCTGACATGCAACAGGTTGTTAGGCACGGACACGGCAATCGACAGCACTGCCCATTTTCTAAACCCTCCGTATCTGCACAGAGAGGCGACATGATTGAAGGTATGCACCAAAGAATTGTCATTCAGCCCGGTGTATGATTACTGCCCGACTTCCCTAGTGACGGAACGCCGGAGGTATACGATGTTTTTTAATTTTTTTAATTTGTTTGGGTTTATTACTATACACCACTAGGATTGATCGGGGCATTTACCGATAGCACTGATTTGCACATTATGAGGTGTGTATATAGATTACACGGCCTGTAACGTTTTTTTATTTGAATAGTAATGAAGGCACTTAATACGTCATGAGGGAGGTAACTATGAGCGCAGTATCCAATTACTCTTTGGCTAACAAACAATGTAATTGATTTGAACCAGCACACGGGCATTGGATTTTTCGCCGTGTGCAACAGCCACAAAGCGTCTAATATATATATATATATATATATATATATATATATATATATATATATATATATATATATATATATATATATATTAATATATATATATATTAATATATTTATATATATATATATATATATATATATATATATATATATAAAGTGGTCATATAAATACAAAAAACTGCTCCAAAATGACGTCATTAGCAACTAATTAATGCAATTGGTGCAGTTTACATACATTGAATAATTGAATGTGTACCCTATTGAGATTTCACCACTAGTTGGTGAAGCATTAGTGCTTACTGGATCGTAAGTGCAGTGATACATATTTTACACACCCGCAAGAGATACACTATCCGAAAGAGAAACTGCTTATTCTGGTAATTCTGCTATATCCATATACTGACATATCCATATACTGCAACTGCTTATTCTGGTAATTCTGCTATATCCATATACTGCCATATCCATTTACTGCAACTGCTTATTCTGGTAATTCTGCTATATCCATATACTGCAACTGCTTATTCTGGTAATTCTGCTATATCCATATACTGCCATATCCATATACTGCAACTGCTTATTCTGGTAATTCTGCTATATCCCTACTTGTATCTGTTAACCCCAATAACTTTTGTCTGTCAGGCCTATTCCACTTTAGTTCTTTGATAAATATCTCAAGCACACATCTGTGTCCACTCCTCCATGAACTAGAGATATTTTTATAGCCCCAAACCTGGTTCTGGTGTCTGTAAAACTCTGCCCTTTGCTAGCTGTTTAATTGATTAATTGATTAATTAGGCTCTGGTTTTCCCAATCAGCTACATATAAAGACCCAGTATTGGGGATGGCACTCGTGCTAATATTTCACAAGTGCTTAGAAATGACAGTTAAACAAGGCAGATTGACAAGGCAAAAGGAAAAAGATTCTCCTGCAATCAACAGTGAACCATCTGAGATAAGAAGAAAACAGATTTGTTTGTACCTGCTAGTTTGTTACTTCTTACTCCAAACATGCTTTATCCTGCAATACCAATCCTTACCTAATCAAAGCCTTAACTCACCTATTTAATCTTTCACTCTCAACTGGACTGTTTCCTTCTCAACTAAAACATGCTCTTGTCACCCCCATTCTGAAAAAACCCTCTCTTGATCTCTCCAATCTTGACAACCTCCGACCTATCATTCTGCTACCTTTCATCTCTAAACTACTTGAGCGCCTAGTCTACAACCGACTAACCTCATTCCTCTCTGACAATAACCTGCTGGACCCCCTACAATCTGGTTTTAAGCCACAACACTCCACGGAAACTGCCCTGACTCGACTAACTAATGACCTTTTAACCGCTAAAGCCAACAATCATTTCTCACTACTAATACTGCTTGATCGCTCAGCCGCATTTGATACTGTAGACCCTCTCCTCCTCCAGTCCCTCGGCCTTCGTGACACAGCCCTGTCCTGGTTCTCTTCTTACATCACCAATCGTTCCTTCAGTGTCTCCTACAATGGAGTATCATCTTCTCCCCTACCTCTTTCTGTTGGAGTTCCTCAAGGCTCTGTACTGGGACCATTACTATTCTCCCTCTATACTCCCTCCCTCTGCAAATTAATAAACTCGTATGGTTTCCACTACCACCTCTATGCTGACGATACTCAGATATATCTCTCGTCTCCTGATCTCAACCCAGAACTCCTAACTCGAGTCTCCTCCTGCCTGTCTGCTATCTCTACCTGGATGTAGCAACGCTTAAATTAAACCTCTCTAAAACTGAAATGGTTCTCTTTCCTCCAACTAACACCAGTAACATCCCGGAAGTATCCATCATAGTTAACAATTCCACTATCACCCCCTCTCCCCAGGCCCGGTGCCTTGGGGTTATCCTAGTTTCTGCCCTGTCATTCACTCCTCATATCCAGTCACTTATTAAAGTCACTTCCACCTAAGGAACATATTCAAAATACGATCATTTATCACCCAAGATGCTGCCAAAATTCTTATTCACTCTCTCATCATATCGCGTCTAGACTACTGTAACTCTCTTTTAATTGGCCTCCCCCTCCAGAGACTGTCACCTCTCCAGTCCATAATGAACACTGCTGCGAGGCTCATATACCTCAGCAACTGCTCCTCCTCTGCCTCACCATTCTGTCAATCCCTGCACTGGCTTCCGTTACCTTTCAGAATCAAATTCAAATTAATGACACTGACTTTCAAAGCACTTCATAACTCTGCCCCACCCTACATCTCTGAACTCATCTCGATATACTCACCAAATCGCTTACTACGCTCCTCTACTGACCTGCTACTCAACGCTTCTCTCATTACCTCCTCACATGCTCGCATTCAAGACTTTGCAAGGGCTGCACCCCTCCTCTGGAACTCTCTCCCACGGTCTGTCCGACTTTCTCCCAACCTTTCTGCTTTAAAGAAATCTCTGAAAACGCACTTCTTTCGAGAAGCCTACCCTCATTCTGCTTAACTACCAAACGCAACACCACATACAGTACCACATTTCTCACCCACTTAATTCGATCTTGCCCACTCCCACACCTTGTGTATTACTCCCTTCCCTTTAGAGTGTATGCCTATGCATAGGGCCTTCCTCACCTTTTTGTACCTGTATTGATTGTGATGTTTGTTACTCCATATGTTCTATGTATGTAATTCATGTGATTTAGTTGTATAATCACATTTACTTTACAGTGCTACGCAATATGTTGGCGCTATATAAATACATGTTAATAATAAATAATAAAATGTCATGTGACACTTCAATGGTGGTGTACATAATCAAATGCCCATGTGGACTTATATACTGTGGGAAAACCATCATACAATTAAAGGATTGCGATGCATAGGTCGAGTATAAGCAGCACTAGACCCGGATAGGATAGACAAAAGTAAGCATAAAAACCAAGACATTTCCCAACAGTTAGTGGCCAAACATTGGGCAGAGGCCAGTCCCGCAGCATTTAGATGCATGCCCCTTGAGCAGATCCCAAAAAGACCAAGAGGGGGGGAGACTATGATAATATACTTCTAAAAAAAAGAGGCATTCTGGATCCATGTTTTATTGCAGGCTCCTACAAGGATCAAAAAGCCCTAGCGCGTTTTGGGATACAATCCCTTAAAGAGATACTGACACCTGAAATCAAACTTTTTTTTACATCTATTATAATATTGGCTTTGCAAGCTACTTCTAACTTTGCCATAAAGTATTTACATGATGCTTTTACATTACCTGCCTGATCCCCCATGTTCCTGTATGAGGGGGCTGCCATATTTGTGCAGCAGGAGTCCGTTAGCATTAGAAACTGTAACTAACAGGCTGAGATATGACAGTCAGGTCAGCACAGTCAGGTCAGCAAAGTCAGAGTGTCAGAGAGTCAGGCTTAGGAACTTCAACTAACAATTATATACAAAAACAAACCTCTCAGCAACAAATGATCAACATGACCTATAGGTAACATTTAATGTACATTCATATGCTAAAATTCATTTTTTAGTGACAGTATCACTTTAATCATAGGCATACATCAAAAAGATCACAGACACATTATATACCAAAAGGGCATAGTGACCCCTGCTGGCTTTAACATAGTACTACAGTTAAAAACACAATTTTAATCCTCTTAATAAAACCAACATCCAGAGGTAAAAACCTCAACTGTATCTTAAAATAACATGCTGTTACTTAAAACAGATCCCTGTACCCATGTAACCACATATGTGATCTCTAGCTCCTGGTCTTTTAATCCTAATCTATAAATATATAAATAAATACACATCTATAACCAGGCCTGGACTGGGAGTCAAAATAAGCCCTGCCATTCCAAGTACACAGCCCCCTACTAGCCCAAAACAGCCTCCTACCCGCCCACTATATGGTAACTTTCTATGGAACCATACAGCAGCCCCTCTGGCATTTGCTAGAACCCACAGATTGCCAGTACTGGCCTGTCTATAACTAGATTATATGAGTCTATGAATTAAATGTTGATTAATTTTTGATTATTATCGAATATACTGTTTCAAATATGTAAATGTATAAATAATTCAGTAAATGTACGTATATTCGAAAAATCAGGGAAAGGGGGAGGAATGCGAAAATCTGAAGAAAATAAAGAAAATATGAGACAAAAACAAAACAAAAGATGTAGAGAGGACTAACGTTTGTTCATGAAATCCAGTCAATATAGATAAGATATGTCATGTCTCGTATTCAGTCCCTTGGGTATTCTTGTCTCCAATTTGAGGATCCAGAATGCCTCTCTTAAATTTAAGGATCACACCTGGTCCCCACACCTAAGGGGTGTCTTAACATGTTCTATAACTTTGACTGATAAGTCTTGTGCTCGTTTTTTAGAACATAAAGCAAAATTATTATTACCAATTGGGGACCCCTCATCCTGTTTGTCTATTGCTCGTATATGCTCCCGTATCCTTTCCTTTAGACTACAGGTCTAAGACACAATCATTATTGTGTCTCTCAGATATTAAAAGCAAGTCTCTCCTGCGTTAAGAGGTCTTAAATTAGCGATTGTTAATATTGTAACATTTCTAGATAGTGGATGAAACAATGTTACCTTAATCCCCCCTGCCTGGAGAGTTGTGAAAACAGTGGATAAATCAATAAAAGTAAACTTTGAATGCTCTTAGCTTGTCAGTGATACGCAACTCTCGTAAATCATTTGATATGTCTTTTACTGCTCGCGTACGGAAGAAGAGTTGTATGCAATCTCGTAGCGAAAGTCAGTTGTTATAATTTATAGTGTGTATAACTTATATAACTTTTTTTTTTGTTCATCTGTTTTCTCCTGACGAAGAGCCCTGTGTGGGTTCAAAACGTTGAGTTCAATAAAAAAACTTTTATTTGCATCTATAAATAACCCTGTGAGTGCCGCTGTTCTCTCTCTCTCTCTCTCTCTCTCTCTCTCTCTATCTATTAATCAACGTTTCGGCTCGACTGCTGGAGCAGTATTCAGTACAATAGAATTTGCGCCATATGGGCATAGGTCCAAGTACCTGACTTGTTTTTAACAGCTCTGTACAATATAGGGAGTGTAATGGCATTAAAGATACGCACACATCCATGCAGGTCTGAATAAACAGTTACTGTTGATGACATATAAACTCCCTGGGGTTGCTAGGCAACCGTTTTTGGCACCGTGAAGTTTTGGGGTTTTTAAATTCTGTCACACTACTGTGGGACTGGTTGCACTGTGCAAATCCAGACAAAGATCTCTGTGGGGGACAAAACATTCAACAAAAGGGACATTTGGAAAACTAATTTGGCAAATCTTGCGAGTGCCCTTCTTCTGCAATGTTGTTTTTCAGCTTTATGTTCTCTTTTCCTAAAATAAGAGCCACAAATATCCTGTAAATTATATCCGTATAAACAGTGCTTAGTGATGTCATTTGTCACATGACTCACTGAAACTTGTGTATTATAACTAATGTACCCCCTGTTGTGAAATATGAGGATATAATACACAAGAGCCGTGAATATCCTGTAAATTATATCTTTAGTGCTTAGTGTCATCAGTTATGATTAGGATTCGGCCATACCCCCTTAGTGTCATCAGTTATGATTTTGGATTCGGCCATACCCCTGAATCTTTTGCAAAACATTCGGCTGAATACCGAACCAAATTCTAATTTGAATATGCAAATTAGGAGTTGGAAGGGGAAAACATTTTTTACTTCCTTGTTTGTGACAAAAAGTCACGTGATTTCACATATGATATTTGGCATATGCGAATTAGTATTCGTTCGGGCAGGCAAAAGGATTAGGCCGAATCTGAATCCTGCTGGAAAAGGCTGAATCCTGGCCCGAACCGAATCCTGGATTTGGGGCATCCCTGGTAATAATCGGAGCTTAATGATGTTATTTGTCATATGACTCACTGAAACGTGTATATTATAATAAAAGTACCCCCTGTTGCAAAATATGAGGATATAAGAAATCACCTCGGAGTTCTATGGCCTTCTCCCTCGTGCTTTTATATGGTCATGGAACTCCTTGGTAACTTATAATATCCTTATATTTTACAATAGGGGGTACTTTATTCACTATATAAGAAGTTACCTTGGAGTTCTATGGCCTTCGGCCTTGTACTTTTGTGTTGTCATGGAACTCCTAGGTGACTTATTATAACCTTAAAAAAGTAATGCGTATGATTAAGTAATTATTATTTGCCAAATGTGCCTGCATATAATGCCTTTCATTTATCGGTGTGCTGCAGATGAAAGTAGGGATGCACCTAATTCAGGATTCGGTTCGGGATTCTGCATTTTTCACCAGGATTCAGATTTCGACCGAATCCTTCTGCCCGGCTAAACCTAATCCTAATTTGCATATGCAAATTAGAGACGGGTAGTGAAATTGCATGACTTTTTGTCACAAAACAAGGAAGTAAGATATGTTTTCCCCTTCCAACCCCTAATTTGCATATGCAGATTTGGTTCAGTATTCTGCTGGATCTTTCGCGAAGGATTCAGACGAATCCAAAATGGTTAATTTGGTGCATCCCTAGATGATAGTTCTGGTCCCAATTGCTATCCCATGCTGTGAATCATACCCAACTCCACTTCTTCTGCTACTTTCAAGATCTGAAAAGGTTACCACCTTTTCTGGAAAAAAATACAGGCCTTTTTTTTTTTTTTTTTTTAAATAGCTTTAGGTTTTTCTCAACGTATTTCTTCGGCATAAAGCACTATTTTACCTACCTACCTGGTAAAATACCAGCTAGGTTGCAACCGCTGCCACCAAACTGGTTCAACTACAGCAACATCCTCAGGGTTCTAAAGTCATTCATTAGGTTTTGACCACGAATAAATTGAATTTAGAAAATGCCAATGTTCTGCTTCTGCAGCTGTCACCTCTACAGCTCACAGTAAGAGCATGTGACAATGAAGGTGTTGTTTATTTGGGAGTGGTGAGTAGGTGGGCGCGGCCTAATGTTTCACAAAAGTTCAGGTTGTCACTGAAAGTGATATATAAATGACAGTAGCCTTGAAGCCCGTCTGCTAACAAAATTCCGCTAACACACACTGTTGAAGACCGACTACTCACTCGAATATACGTAACCAATACAACATAGAAACACAAAGATTTACGCTATGTCATGTCTCTACAGAACAATTGGCAGACAACACAGGCAAATCACCAGCCCCTTTACAGAACACTCAGAAAGAAGGAAGTGGGGTGGAGCTTGTGCGCTGTACGCCTGGCCTCCGACCAATGAAAAAGTGTGTGTTATACCAATGCCCCCTGTCAGCCCTTGGTGCCACTGAGTGCACTTCCGTTGCGGTTTTTTTCCTCCAAGCTTTTCTCATTTGGTATCCTGCTGTCCATTGAGAAGAAATGGCTGCGGCAGTCGGGTTGAGGGCAAGTTACCACAGAGCCTTGGACAGGATAGAGATGATGCTTCCTCCCAAATTACGGCCTTTCTATAATCACCCCGCAGGTACATTTCAAATTAGGGAAGGTGCCGCCTCTTCAGCAAATTCTGCACAAAATATGTGCGTTTGGGGCGATGTAATTCGATGGACTTTATTTTAGGATCGCTTGCGTAAAACCGTTGGTCTTTTTAGTGAAATAATCGTAATACGAATGCTGGCTGGTGTGATGTGCCATTCTGAACCTTCTAGCCTTGGTATTAGTTGCTGTGGGGGCCACACCTGCTAGAAAGTTCTGATCAGCATTCATCTTTAGATTTGCATAGGTGTTGAAAAGGATTCCTCCCTTGGCAGAAATCAATTCAGGTTACATAAAACTAAACTGTTAACATGTAAAAAGAGTAGTGCTGTTTATTTTTTCCTTACTCAAGCACCCTAACAAAAATAAAGATAAAACTACCTAATTTTATGTGTGACTTTCAAGGACATTGTCTCAAGTTATATCATGGCAATAAAAAATAGGTTCTAGGCTTCCATAAGAACCAAGGAAATAAACAAAAAGGCACGCACTCCTGCGACACACCAGATGAATACAATTGAAGTCTTTATTCCATGGGTAAAATCAAAACGTCCTGACATGTTTCATATCCAAAGATATGTAGTCATACAGGAGTGCGTGCCTTTTCGTTTATTTCCTTGTATCTCATCCCAAACTACAGGTTCGGGGCGCTGCACCTGGGCCACCCCTCATCATCGGTGAGTGCGAACGTTAACTACATTGATTGAACCAAACAGCATATTACGCTACACCCATAAGAGATGGACTTGGGGCATTGCACTAGAGTCCTGCGCGGGTCCATTTTTTGGAACCCGAACCCAACCCGTACTCGCAACCTTCAATTCGCACACCTGGACCCGCAACCTGCATTCTTACCAGCTTGGACCAGCTACCCGACCTGCAAGTACCTTATCCGCAACCCAGACCCGCTGACCATCAAGAATCAGGAAGTGCTGTCATTGTAAACCGGAAGTGACACCATAGAAAGTAGACGTGATCAGAAAAAAAGGAGTAAATATCGATATTGAGAAGACCCCCGGCCCGACCCGCAGAACCGCGTCTATATCCGCACCTGGAACTTCTGCACGCAATCTGCCGGGTACTGTAGGTTTTTGCTGGTAACCCGCGGGTAGGACTCTACATTGCACCCAGGTCAACCCTGTTACCGGATGAGCTTTTGGTGTTTAATTGTTATACATGAATTTTTACTTTTTTGGATAGAGCTGCGGGTTTTTTCATTTTTCTTTTTTCTGTTTCAATTCCATAAGAACCAGTTTACTTCTAGTAACACCGGTTAGTCTGTTTATTTGAATTCATCCAATTAAAACTGGCTTTTCTGCTTTCATTTGAACCTGAGGCACAAACCCCTAATTCACCTTAATGGCTACTGCTTTTTCTTGTTTTACTTAATTTTTTTCTTCTAGGGTCGAGTATTTTGTGCATTGATTCAATCCATTGAAACTGGAGCTTGTAGAAAAAAAAGTTGTCTGTCCAAATATTTATGGACCTAACTGTATTTCTGATAGGGATGTTTTGGGGCAAGTTAAAGGAGAATTCAACCTGTGGGGAAAAAAAAACCGTACTCCCCCCCCCCCCAGGCTAACTACCCCCCAGGGAAATGCCCCATACTCCATACTTACCCCTCTCTGAAGATTCTTCCAGCGAAGTTCCACACATCCATCTTCCGGCTCCTCTGTAAGCTGACTGAGAGATTGGAAATTTCCGTGTAATTCTGCGCATGTGCAGTTGTCGCAAACCTGCAAACTGCTCCAACTGCGCATTCGGAGAAATACCGATCTCCCAGTCAGCTTACAGAGGACGCGGAAGATGGATGCGTGGAACTTCGCGGAAGAATCTGCGGCGATGGATAAGTATGGAGTATGGGGCATTTCCCCGGGGGGAAGTTAGCCTGGGGGAGGAGGGAGGGGGTCTACCTGGGGTGGGGGGGGGGTACGGGTTTTTTTCCCCACCGGTTGAATTCTTCTTTGAAGGAAAACTATACCCCCCAAACAATGTAGGTCTCTATAAAAAGATACTGAGTAAAACAGCTCATGTGTAAAACCCTGCTTCATGTAAATGAACCATTATCATAATAATATACTTTTTAGTAGTATGTGCCATTGGGTAATCATAAATAGAAAATTGCCATTTTAAAAAATAAGGGCCGCCCCCTGAGATCGTAAGATTCACTGTGTACACATACAAACCACATGTAAGGTCACATGAGCCAATTAACAGACAGAGTTCTGCCTTTTGCTTCCTCACTTCTTCCTGTTACAGTTAGTGTTGTAGTATTTCTGGTCAGGTGACCTCTGAGGCAGCACAGATAGAGTCACGAAATGGTGGTTCAAGGCAAGAGATGTAAAAGGGCAATATTTATGTAAATATATATTCCAGTTTGGTAAGATTCTTTAATATGTCATTCAATTTGATATGAACTATCTGTTGCTTAAGTATTCATTTTGGGGGTATAGTTTTCCTTTAAGTGCCTAAGTAATTGTGGCCTCAAAATTCTTTTAAATGTTTACAAGTTAGTTTTGTGTTTTTATTATGTTGACAAAGGTAACTGACCTTTCACACAGTTAATCAGGGTTAAACTTTAAAACACAACAATATTTTAGTTAACTCTTTTTTTTCATGGCAATCTAGCTAGTGCAATAGAAATGGAAACAACCTATACAAAAACATAGCTTTCATGGCTTCTGATCCAATCTAATTTCTGATTTGTTGCTATTTAGCACCAATGTAAGTACATCAGTTCCCTTTTAGAGTACATCTTAAAACAATTTGAATTTGGTGTAATTTGTAATTATTGAATCCATCTGGCTGGAGTCAAATGTAGAAATATGAAGTTAAACTGGCAAAAGTGCTTTACTTTACTCTAAATTTTTGATATTAAGAAAAAAAATAGTGAAGTATTTTAAAAAAAAGTCTGTTCAGACAATTGTGAATTTTGCGTTTAATGTTTTTTTGGCATAAGCAAATATTTTAATCCAACTGGATTCAACATCTTTTCTTAACATCACTTTTGTAATTTCTCCCATAAGTCTGCAGTAGGGGCTTCTGAAAAAGGTAAGGAGATTTTGGGGCTGCACTACTTTTTTCCTTTGTCTGGCAAGTTTCTTGTATAAGCAGGACTGGCCCTGGGAAAAAACTATAGAACCACCCCTAGTGAATTTAATATGTAGCATATTGACCCCCTTACCCCAGTGATTAAGGCTTTTCTCCTCCTTTAAGTGTATTTTCATAGTTATTTTATCCCCGCCCCCTTTTTTTTTTTTTTTTACGTGGAATATAAGGAATTTGGAAATGTGAATAGTTGCATGACTATAATAGTAAAGTAAAGGTTCTGTAAATTTAAAAAATATCTATTTACTTATGTGAAAGTCATAGTCCAGAATGTAAAATCCTGGTTAGTCCTAAGTATCTTAGGTAGGTACCACTCCATTTGATTTCTTTCCACTAGATGTTAAAGCATTGTTAGTGGGATTTGCTTTCTTTATGTCAGAGTTTGTTGGTTGATCAAGCCTAGTTTGCATCTATGTTTCAATCTATCCCAGAGGTGCTCACTTGGGCTGAGGGCTGGTGTTTTATGGATTTTATTATTTTTTATTATTACTGTTGTTATCCTGCTAAAACAGGAAAGGTTCTCCTCCAAACTGATACTGCAAAACAGGAGCAACACATTTATAAACAATGTTAAACAATAGCCAATTCCAATAATTAGAAGGGGAGTTCACATGCCGTTGCCTATAATTAACACAGTTTTACAAAAATGGATTTGCTAAATATTGCTTTCATTTGAATCTCCATAGTGTAGCTGGTGCCTGCTATGATTACATCCATGTACTTTTGGCTTTTGAAGAATCTAGTTGAGGTTAGAGCCCTGATCCAACCTGGATATTTTAACAAATGCCAGAAAGAGAACTGGAAGCTGCCAGTGCTTTACATTTGGGTTGTTTGGACTATTTTGGCAAACCAATGCATCTGTAGGTGGAATAGTTTAGTGACAGGTTAAAATCTACACTGGCATTTTTGCTGGTTTACACGTTGCACGTTTGCTTGATTAATATAATAATAGTCTCCAGAAGTATGTCTTATTCACGTTTTGTTAACAATAGTAGAAAAGGGATTTTCTAACTGGCTATGCCATAATCAAAACATCGAAAAGCTGTGTCATTTGCATCTAATTAAACAAACTTATTTTTAATTGATAGTACTGTTGGACAAGGACTGCATCAACATGTCCCTTATATGGCCACCTTTACACACTCACAATAAATAAAGTTTGGTTCTACTGACTCCATTAAAATTATAATATGCACCCTAAAATGGTAAACTAGTATTGTACTTAGAAGACAGTACATGTTTTGTATGACCTTTCTTACGGATTATTGCTTGACAAAAAAGACAAAGTATTCCTCCTTATTTCCTGGTAATTTGGATGAAGAGAGTTCACCTTTAGATTATGAAGTTTGCAGGTTTTTTTTTTTTTTTGCATGTAGCACCATACCCAGCACATGGAGCAGAAATCCAATGCCTGGGTTTGGTTGGAGTTACTTGTCATGGACTCACGGTTAATTAGTTTTTTTTTTAGCCTCAGCCACATAAATTAATATTTACAGTACATTGTTTTATTCACTGAATATCTAACTGCACCATTAAACTTAATAAAGTCTTTACTTGCTCACGGTTGCTGTAAAGCTCTTCTCTGAAGATATAAGCACAATCCAGTGAGTGTTGTGTACTGAATTCATTGCCATTACTCTACACTCCCAGATAACTACTGACTTGCACATAACTTGTGAATAACAGTTTACGCCCTCAAAAATCTTTGTTACCTCTATATTAGAGCAAATACTTTATCTTACTCATTACATAGTCTTAGGCTAAGGGCACATGCTCTCTGCTTTCCTTTTCCTGTGTTTTGTCCTAGGGTGGAGAAAAGCAGATGTTATTTGAATACACTTTATTCTTTTAACTTTTTTTTTTTTATAATTGGCCACAATATTGCTTAAATAAATCTGCACTAGCTCATAAGATCACATATCTTTCAAAACCAATGGAATATTCGGCAAGTAAACAAAAAAGTATGCATAATTTGTACCTATATATAATTAAGGGTAGGCGACCAAACATCCCATGTCCATAGCCCTTAGGGTTGTGATTGCTAACATTGGAGATAAATGTGATATTGCCCAAAGCAACCAATCGGCAGTTAGATTTGAACATTCACCTACAAGTTAGAAAACAAAACCAAAGATCCGATTGGTCTAATTTACTTTTATTTACTTATAACACAAAAAAGCCATTAATATCCTGTAAATTATATCTTTATAATACACAAAAGCTATGAATATCTTGTAAATTATATCCTTATAAACGGTGACTTCTGATGTCATTTGTCACATGACTCACTGAAACTTGTGTATTATAATAAAGTACCCCCAGTTGCAAAATATGAGGATATTCGAAGTTACCTCGGACTTCCATGACCTGTATAAAAACTCTCTGCCTTCAGCCTCGTGTTTTTATATGGTCATGAAACGCCTCAGTAACTTATAATATCCTTGTAATTTACATGAGGGGGTACTTTATTCACTAAATAATACACAATAGCCATGAATATCTTGTAAATTATATCCTTATAAATGGTGAGTTCTGATGTCATTTCTGTCACATGACTCATTGAAATTTGTGTATTATAATAAATAAAGTACCCCCAGTTGTAAAATATGAGGACATTAGAATTTACCGAGGAGTTTCATGACCTGTATTCGGCCTGGTTTTTTTATATGGTCATGAAACTCCTCGGTAACTTATAATATCCTTATATTTTACAAGAGGGGGTACTTTATTCACTATATAAGCGGTGACTAGTGATGTCATCAGTTATAAACGGTGAGTAGTGATGTCATTTTTGTTACATGACTCACTAAAACTTGTGTATTATAATAAAAAAAGTACCCCTTGGAAAATATGAGGATTCCCACACAACAGACTTGGGAAGAGAAGGTACTGCTGGGTGGATTTAAGCTTATGTCCAGTAGAAGTAGGAACCATCATCTTGTAGCAGTGATAAGCAATGAAATAAACTGCAATGTCTTATTGTCCTATGCCTATAAAAAGTATTTGTTTCAGAATTGCATTAGCAACTTTTTTTGCATTGTTTAAATACTAATGTATTCTTTTTTTCTTTAAGGACCTAAAACTGTGTTCTTTTGGGCTCCAATAACGAAATGGGTGAGTTCTTGTGTTCAAACTGTGTTTTCCAAAAATAAATATTATATTGTAAAAAAAAAAAAAAAAAAAAAAAAGTGACAGTCCTACAGATGATAAATGCAAAATCTTATGTCCTACAACAACATTAACTGAGAGCTGTTTGTCTTTCAGGGGTTGGTGATTGCTGGGCTTGCAGACATGACCAGACCAGCTGAGAAACTTAGCACAGGACAGTCTGCTGTTCTAACTGCCACGGGTATGTATTTTTCATTTTCATACTTTTGTCCGGGGGTTGTTTAGTCCTCCTTTAAGGGCAGAGGGGCACTTTGTCTCCTGTGAAAAATCATATTCCCTATAGGTGAGAAAACACCAAAGAATACCTTTGAACGGAGCCCTCTGTAAATTTCTGCAGCTCAAATTGACCTCAAATAACTGCGTAAAAATGCAAAAGGAAGTATTTACAATTGTCATTCTCAAGAAGTCCATTTTAACCCGTGACAATTAACAAAGGGGACAATTCAAAGGTATTTGTCTGCTTTGTTGCCAACAGGGGGGTGTGATTTCCTGTGTACTATAATCTGCTGTTGCCCTAAGATTTACAGTGATAGGATGGAGGGGGGTTTAACTGCTGCTGCCAGAGGTAGTTAAATAGCCTTGTCTGCCTGTGACTGCTTCTGATAATGTGATGTGCATTGTGTTTGATGTAAGCAGAGTGATAAGGTCCCTCTTTTGCTGCTCTATGTTCAACATTCAGGTGCTTTAAAAGGAAAGTGAATCATTCAGATCAGTCATCCATAACAACACATGTACCAAATGAAACTTTGTTATTTTTCTTAACAGGACTCATTTGGTCACGTTATTCCCTTGTGATCATTCCCAAAAATTGGTCTCTGTTTGCTGTAAACTTCTTTGTTGGTTGTGCAGGAGGGTCCCAACTTTTCAGAATATGGAGGTGAGTATTTTAAAATTATTATTACTAATATATATGTGTGTGTGGAACCCAACGGACATTTCCGTCCCAGTTGAGACCCACAATGGAGACATACCCACAATGTCATAACATATATAGCAGAAACATGGCACTTTTCTCCCTTTTGGAACACAGTAGTTATGTTTGGCTTGGAGGCAGCCTGAAATTGAATATACCCTATGTATACAAGTAAGTGGTGTGCCGAAGATTAAAATAGTTCACAACATATATACCCACCACATGTGTTCATACAGGAAATAACCTAACTTAGATTCAAATTTAAAGTGCACTAAATTAGCAGTATATATAATAAACCTAAACATATATACATAATAATACAATCTTTTTAAGAATGATGCATTAACCCTTTAAGTGCCAGCAGAATTTCACATTTTGGTTATGCGAAATGCCAGCCATTTTTTAAACATTTGTGCTTTCTCACTTTAGGGGCATTTTCTGAGGGGAAACCTATAGTTTACCTAAGAAAACTATACATTGGTTTTTTTCGGGAGAAACTGAGCTTTCTAAATCTGCCTGAGTTTTCATGTATTTCTACCTCTGCAAAAAGATTTATAGCACTAAATACAAAAAAAAATGAAAAATTTCTATTTTTCACAATATATGAACTTATACCAGAAAAATATTTCATTTTACGCATGAAAATCCAACTGATTTGGAAAGCCTCATGTCTCTCGAACGTGCCAATACCAGATATGTATAGTTTTAGGCAGATTTAGGACTTCTGTACAGCAAAAACTCCCGGGCGTTTATTACCGAATTTTGAAAGCAGAAGGCAGAAAACAGCATACTTTAGATTCCAAGGCCTCAAAATCCTGAAACATTAGGTTTACCCCAGAAACCCATATATTTTTGAAAAGTACACATTCTGCTGATTCCAAAATGGGTAGCTATGTCTCTCTACTCCTAACAAAAAACATAGACAAAAACATAGCTTTCATGGCTTCTGATCCAATCTAATTTCTGATTTGTTGCTATTTAGCACCAATGTAAGTACATCAGTTCCCTTTTAGAGTACATCTTAAAACAATTTGAATTTGGTGTAATTTGTAATTATTGAATCCATCTGGCTGGAGTCAAATGTAGAAATATGACGTTAAACTGGCAAAAGTGCTTTACTTTACTCTAAATTTTTGATATTAAAAAAAAATAGTGAAGTATTTTAAAAAAAAAGTCTGTTCAGACAATTGTGAATTTTGCGTTTAATGTTTTTTTGGCATAAGCAAATATTTTAATCCAACTGGATTCAACATCTTTTCTTAACATCACTTTTGTAATTTCTCCCATAAGTCTGCAGTAGGGGCTTCTGAAAAAGGTAAGGAGATTTTGGGGCTGCACTACTTTTTTCCTTTGTCTGGCAAGTTTCTTGTATAAGCAGGACTGGCCCTGGGAAAAAACTATAGAACCACCCCTAGTGAATTTAATATGTAGCATATTGACCCCCTTCCCCCAGTGATTAAGGCTTTTCTTCTCCTTTAAGTGTATTTTCATAGTTATTTTATCCCCGCCCCTTTTTTTTTTTTTTTTTTACGTGGAATATAAGGAATTTGGAAATGTGAATAGTTGCATGACTATAATAGTAAAGTAAAGGTTCTGTAAATTTAAAAAATATCTATTTACTTATGTGAAAGTCATAGTCCAGAATGTAAAATCCTGGTTAGTCCTAAGTATCTTAGGTAGGTACCACTCCATTTGATTTCTTTCCACTAGATGTTAAAGCATTGTTAGTGGGATTTGCTTTCTTTATGTCAGAGTTTGTTGGTTGATCAAGCCTAGTTTGCATCTATGTTTCAATCTATCCCAGAGGTGCTCACTTGGGCTGAGGGCTGGTGTTTTATGGATTTTATTATTTTTTATTATTACTGTTGTTATCCTGCTAAAACAGGAAAGGTTCTCCTCCAAACTGATACTGCAAAACAGGAGCAACACATTTATAAACAATGTTAAACAATAGCCAATTCCAATAATTAGAAGGGGAGTTCACATGCCGTTGCCTATAATTAACACAGTTTTACAAAAATGGATTTGCTAAATATTGCTTTCATTTGAATCTCCATAGTGTAGCTGGTGCCTGCTATGATTACATCCATGTACTTTTGGCTTTTGAAGAATCTAGTTGAGGTTAGAGCCCTGATCCAACCTGGATATTTTAACAAATGCCAGAAAGAGAACTGGAAGCTGCCAGTGCTTTACATTGGGGTTGTTTGGACTATTTTGGCAAACCAATGCATCTGTAGGTGGAATAGTTTAGTGACAGGTTAAAATCTACACTGGCATTTTTGCTGGTTTACACGTTGCACGTTTGCTTGATTAATATAATAATAGTCTCCAGAAGTATGTCTTATTCACGTTTTGTTAACAATAGTAGAAAAAGGATTTTCTAACTGGCTATGCCATAATCAAAACATCGAAAAGCTGTGTCATTTGCATCTAATTAAACAAACTTATTTTTAATTGATAGTACTATTGGACAAGGACTGCATCAACATGTCCCTTATATGGCCACCTTTACACACTCACAATAAATAAAGTTTGGTTCTACTGACTCCATTAAAATTATAATATGCACCCTAAAATGGTAAACTAGTATTGTACTTAGAAGACAGTACATGTTTTGTATGACCTTTCTTACGGATTATTGCTTGACAAAAAAGACAAAGTATTCCTCCTTATTTCCTGGTAATTTGGATGAAGAGAGTTCACCTTTAGATTATGAAGTTTGCAGGTTTTTTTTTTTTTTTGCATGTAGCACCATACCCAGCACATGGAGCAGAAATCCAATGCCTGGGTTTGGTTGGAGTTACTTGTCATGGACTCACGGTTAATTAGTTTTTTTTTAGCCTCAGCCACATAAATTAATATTTACAGTACATTGTTTTATTCACTGAATATCTAACTGCACCATTAAACTTAATAAAGTCTTTACTTGCTCACGGTTGCTGTAAAGCTCTTCTCTGAAGATATAAGCACAATCCAGTGAGTGTTGTGTACTGAATTCATTGCCATTACTCTACACTCCCAGATAACTACTGACTTGCACATAACTTGTGAATAACAGTTTACGCCCTCAAAAATCTTTGTTACCTCTATATTAGAGCAAATACTTTATCTTACTCATTACATAGTCTTAGGCTAAGGGCACATGCTCTCTGCTTTCCTTTTCCTGTGTTTTGTCCTAGGGTGGAGAAAAGCAGATGTTATTTGAATACACTTTATTCTTTTAACTTTTTTTTTTTTATAATTGGCCACAATATTGCTTAAATAAATCTGCACTAGCTCATAAGATCACATATCTTTCAAAACCAATGGAATATTCGGCAAGTAAACAAAAAAGTATGCATAATTTGTACCTATATATAATTAAGGGTAGGCGACCAAACATCCCATGTCCATAGCCCTTAGGGTTGTGATTGCTAACATTGGAGATAAATGTGATATTGCCCAAAGCAACCAATCGGCAGTTAGATTTGAACATTCACCTACAAGTTAGAAAACAAAACCAAAGATCCGATTGGTCTAATTTACTTTTATTTACTTATAACACAAAAAAGCCATTAATATCCTGTAAATTATATCTTTATAATACACAAAAGCTATGAATATCTTGTAAATTATATCCTTATAAACGGTGACTTCTGATGTCATTTGTCACATGACTCACTGAAACTTGTGTATTATAATAAAGTACCCCCAGTTGCAAAATATGAGGATATTCGAAGTTACCTCGGACTTCCATGACCTGTATAAAAACTCTCTGCCTTCAGCCTCGTGTTTTTATATGGTCATGAAACGCCTCAGTAACTTATAATATCCTTGTAATTTACATGAGGGGGTACTTTATTCACTAAATAATACACAATAGCCATGAATATCTTGTAAATTATATCCTTATAAATGGTGAGTTCTGATGTCATTTCTGTCACATGACTCATTGAAATTTGTGTATTATAATAAATAAAGTACCCCCAGTTGTAAAATATGAGGACATTAGAATTTACCGAGGAGTTTCATGACCTGTATTCGGCCTGGTTTTTTTATATGGTCATGAAACTCCTCGGTAACTTATAATATCCTTATATTTTACAAGAGGGGTACTTTATTCACTATATAAGCGGTGACTAGTGATGTCATCAGTTATAAACGGTGAGTAGTGATGTCATTTTTGTTACATGACTCACTAAAACTTGTGTATTATAATAAAAAAGTACCCCTTGGAAAATATGAGGATTCCCACACAACAGACTTGGGAAGAGAAGGTACTGCTGGGTGGATTTAAGCTTATGTCCAGTAGAAGTAGGAACCATCATCTTGTAGCAGTGATAAGCAATGAAATAAACTGCAATGTCTTATTGTCCTATGCCTATAAAAAGTATTTGTTTCAGAATTGCATTAGCAACTTTTTTGCATTGTTTAAATACTAATGTATTCTTTTTTTCTTTAAGGACCTAAAACTGTGTTCTTTTGGGCTCCAATAACGAAATGGGTGAGTTCTTGTGTTCAAACTGTGTTTTCCAAAAATAAATATTATATTGTAAAAAAAAAAAAAAAAAAAAAAAAAGTGACAGTCCTACAGATGATAAATGCAAAATCTTATGTCCTACAACAACATTAACTGAGAGCTGTTTGTCTTTCAGGGGTTGGTGATTGCTGGGCTTGCAGACATGACCAGACCAGCTGAGAAACTTAGCACAGGACAGTCTGCTGTTCTAACTGCCACGGGTATGTATTTTTCATTTTCATACTTTTGTCCGGGGGTTGTTTAGTCCTCCTTTAAGGGCAGAGGGGCACTTTGTCTCCTGTGAAAAATCATATTCCCTATAGGTGAGAAAACACCAAAGAATACCTTTGAACGGAGCCCTCTGTAAATTTCTGCAGCTCAAATTGACCTCAAATAACTGCGTAAAAATGCAAAAGGAAGTATTTACAATTGTCATTCTCAAGAAGTCCATTTTAACCCGTGACAATTAACAAAGGGGACAATTCAAAGGTATTTGTCTGCTTTGTTGCCAACAGGGGGGTGTGATTTCCTGTGTACTATAATCTGCTGTTGCCCTAAGATTTACAGTGATAGGATGGAGGGGGGTTTAACTGCTGCTGCCAGAGGTAGTTAAATAGCCTTGTCTGCCTGTGACTGCTTCTGATAATGTGATGTGCATTGTGTTTGATGTAAGCAGAGTGATAAGGTCCCTCTTTTGCTGCTCTATGTTCAACATTCAGGTGCTTTAAAAGGAAAGTGAATCATTCAGATCAGTCATCCATAACAACACATGTACCAAATGAAACTTTGTTATTTTTCTTAACAGGACTCATTTGGTCACGTTATTCCCTTGTGATCATTCCCAAAAATTGGTCTCTGTTTGCTGTAAACTTCTTTGTTGGTTGTGCAGGAGGGTCCCAACTTTTCAGAATATGGAGGTGAGTATTTTAAAATTATTATTACTAATATATATGTGTGTGTGGAACCCAACGGACATTTCCGTCCCAGTTGAGACCCACAATGGAGACATACCCACAATGTCATAACATATATAGCAGAAACATGGCACTTTTCTCCCTTTTGGAACACAGTAGTTATGTTTGGCTTGGAGGCAACCTGAAATTGAATATACCCTATGTATACAAGTAAGTGGTGTGCCGAAGATTAAAATAGTTCACAACATATATACCCACCACATGTGTTCATACAGGAAATAACCTAACTTAGATTCAAATTTAAAGTGCACTAAATTAGCAGTATATATAATAAACCTAAACATATATACATAATAATACAATCTTTTTAAGAATGATGCATTAACCCTTTAAGTGCCAGCAGAATTTCACATTTTGGTTATGCGAAATGCCAGCCATTTTTTAAACATTTGTGCTTTCTCACTTTAGGGGCATTTTCTGAGGGGAAACCTATAGTTTACCTAAGAAAACTATACATTGGTTTTTTTCGGGAGAAACTGAGCTTTCTAAATCTGCCTGAGTTTTCATGTATTTCTACCTCTGCAAAAAGATTTATAGCACTAAATACAAAAAAAAATGAAAAATTTCTATTTTTCACAATATATGAACTTATACCAGAAAAATATTTCATTTTACGCATGAAAATCCAACTGATTTGGAAAGCCTCATGTCTCTCGAACGTGCCAATACCAGATATGTATAGTTTTAGGCAGATTTAGGACTTCTGTACAGCAAAAACTCCCGGGCGTTTATTACCGAATTTTGAAAGCAGAAGGCAGAAAACAGCATACTTTAGATTCCAAGGCCTCAAAATCCTGAAACATTAGGTTTACCCCAGAAACCCATATATTTTTGAAAAGTACACATTCTGCTGATTCCAAAATGGGTAGCTATGTCTCTCTACTCCTAACAAAAAACATAGACAAAAACATAGCTTTCATGGCTTCTGATCCAATCTAATTTCTGATTTGTTGCTATTTAGCACCAATGTAAGTACATCAGTTCCCTTTTAGAGTACATCTTAAAACAATTTGAATTTGGTGTAATTTGTAATTATTGAATCCATCTGGCTGGAGTCAAATGTAGAAATATGACGTTAAACTGGCAAAAGTGCTTTACTTTACTCAAAATTTTTGATATTAAAAAAAAAATAGTGAAGTATTTTAAAAAAAAAGTCTGTTCAGACAATTGTGAATTTTGCGTTTAATGTTTTTTTGGCATAAGCAAATATTTTAATCCAACTGGATTCAACATCTTTTCTTAACATCACTTTTGTAATTTCTCCCATAAGTCTGCAGTAGGGGCTTCTGAAAAAGGTAAGGAGATTTTGGGGCTGCACTACTTTTTTCCTTTGTCTGGCAAGTTTCTTGTATAAGCAGGACTGGCCCTGGGAAAAAACTATAGAACCACCCCTAGTGAATTTAATATGTAGCATATTGACCCCCTTCCCCCAGTGATTAAGGCTTTTCTTCTCCTTTAAGTGTATTTTCATAGTTATTTTATCCCCGCCCCTTTTTTTTTTTTTTTTTACGTGGAATATAAGGAATTTGGAAATGTGAATAGTTGCATGACTATAATAGTAAAGTAAAGGTTCTGTAAATTTAAAAAATATCTATTTACTTATGTGAAAGTCATAGTCCAGAATGTAAAATCCTGGTTAGTCCTAAGTATCTTAGGTAGGTACCACTCCATTTGATTTCTTTCCACTAGATGTTAAAGCATTGTTAGTGGGATTTGCTTTCTTTATGTCAGAGTTTGTTGGTTGATCAAGCCTAGTTTGCATCTATGTTTCAATCTATCCCAGAGGTGCTCACTTGGGCTGAGGGCTGGTGTTTTATGGATTTTATTATTTTTTATTATTACTGTTGTTATCCTGCTAAAACAGGAAAGGTTCTCCTCCAAACTGATACTGCAAAACAGGAGCAACACATTTATAAACAATGTTAAACAATAGCCAATTCCAATAATTAGAAGGGGAGTTCACATGCCGTTGCCTATAATTAACACAGTTTTACAAAAATGGATTTGCTAAATATTGCTTTCATTTGAATCTCCATAGTGTAGCTGGTGCCTGCTATGATTACATCCATGTACTTTTGGCTTTTGAAGAATCTAGTTGAGGTTAGAGCCCTGATCCAACCTGGATATTTTAACAAATGCCAGAAAGAGAACTGGAAGCTGCCAGTGCTTTACATTGGGGTTGTTTGGACTATTTTGGCAAACCAATGCATCTGTAGGTGGAATAGTTTAGTGACAGGTTAAAATCTACACTGGCATTTTTGCTGGTTTACACGTTGCACGTTTGCTTGATTAATATAATAATAGTCTCCAGAAGTATGTCTTATTCACGTTTTGTTAACAATAGTAGAAAAAGGATTTTCTAACTGGCTATGCCATAATCAAAACATCGAAAAGCTGTGTCATTTGCATCTAATTAAACAAACTTATTTTTAATTGATAGTACTGTTGGACAAGGACTGCATCAACATGTCCCTTATATGGCCACCTTTACACACTCACAATAAATAAAGTTTGGTTCTACTGACTCCATTAAAATTATAATATGCACCCTAAAATGGTAAACTAGTATTGTACTTAGAAGACAGTACATGTTTTGTATGACCTTTCTTACGGATTATTGCTTGACAAAAAAGACAAAATATTCCTCCTTATTTCCTGGTAATTTGGATGAAGAGAGGTCACCTTTAGATTATGAAGTTTGCAGGTTTTTTTTTTTTTTTTGCATGTAGCACCATGCCCAGCACATGGAGCAGAAATCCAATGCCTGGGTTTGGTTGGAGTTTCTTGTCATGGACTCGCGGTTAATTAGTTTTTTTTTAGCCTCAGCCACATAAATTAATATTTACAGTACATTGTTTTATTCACTGAATATCTAACTGCACCATTAAACTTAATAAAGTCTTTACTTGCTCACGGTTGCTGTAAAGCTCTTCTCTGAAGATATAAGCACAATCCAGTGAGTGTTGTGTACTGAATTCATTGCCATTACTCTACACTCCCAGATAACTACTGACTTGCACATAACTTGTGAATAACAGTTTACGCCCTCAAAAATCTTTGATACCTCTATATTAGAGCAAATACTTTATCTTACTCATTACATAGTCTTAGGCTAAGGGCACATGCTCTCTGCTTTCCTTTTCCTGTGTTTTGTCCTAGGGTGGAGAAAAGCAGATGTTATTTGAATACACTTTATTCTTTTAACTTTTTTTTTTTATAATTGGCCACAATATTGCTTAAATAAATCTGCACTAGCTCATAAGATCACATATCTTTCAAAACCAATGGAATATTCGGCAAGTAAACAAAAAAGTATGCATAATTTGTACCTATATATAATTAAGGGTAGGCGACCAAACATCCCATGTCCATAGCCCTTAGGGTTGTGATTGCTAACATTGGAGATAAATGTGATATTGCCCAAAGCAACCAATCGGCAGTTAGATTTGAACATTCACCTACAAGTTAGAAAACAAAACCAAAGATCCGATTGGTCTAATTTACTTTTATTTACTTATAACACAAAAAAGCCATTAATATCCTGTAAATTATATCTTTATAATACACAAAAGCTATGAATATCTTGTAAATTATATCCTTATAAACGGTGACTTCTGATGTCATTTGTCACATGACTCACTGAAACTTGTGTATTATAATAAAGTACCCCAGTTGCAAAATATGAGGATATTCGAAGTTACCTCGGACTTCCATGACCTGTATAAAAACTCTCTGCCTTCAGCCTCGTGTTTTTATATGGTCATGAAACGCCTCAGTAACTTATAATATCCTTGTAATTTACATGAGGGGGTACTTTATTCACTATATAATACACAATAGCCATGAATATCTTGAAGATTATATCCTTATAAATGGTGAGTTCTGATGTCATTTCTGTCACATGACTCATTGAAATTTGTGTATTATAATAAATAAAGTACCCCCAGTTGTAAAATATGAGGACATTAGAATTTACCGAGGAGTTTCATGACCTGTATTCGGCCTCGTTTTTTTATATGGTCATGAAACTCCTCGGTAACTTATAATATCCTTATATTTTACAAGAGGGGGTACTTTATTCACTATATAAGCGGTGACTAGTGATTTCATCAGTTATAAACGGTGAGTAGTGATGTCATTTTTGTCACATGACTCACTAAAACTTGTGTATTATAATAAAAAAAGTACCCCTTGGAAAATATGAGGATTCCCACACAACAGACTTGGGAAGAGAAGGTACTGCTGGGTGGATTTAAGCTTATGTCCAGTAGAAGTAGGAACCATCATCTTGTAGCAGTGATAAGCAATGAAATAAACTGCAATGTCTTATTGTCCTATGCCTATAAAAAGTATTTGTTTCAGAATTGCATTAGCAACTTTTTTTGCATTGTTTAAATACTAATGTATTCTTTTTTTCTTTAAGGACCTAAAACTGTGTTCTTTTGGGCTCCAATAACGAAATGGGTGAGTTCTTGTGTTCAAACTGTGTTTTCCAAAAATAAATATTATATTGTAAAAAAAAAAAAAAAAAAAAAAAAGTGACAGTCCTACAGATGATAAATGCAAAATCTTATGTCCTACAACAACATTAACTGAGAGCTGTTTGTCTTTCAGGGGTTGGTGATTGCTGGGCTTGCAGACATGACCAGACCAGCTGAGAAACTTAGCACAGGACAGTCTGCTGTTCTAACTGCCACGGGTATGTATTTTTCATTTTCATACTTTTGTCCGGGGGTTGTTTAGTCCTCCTTTAAGGGCAGAGGGGCACTTTGTCTCCTGTGAAAAATCATATTCCCTATAGGTGAGAAAACACCAAAGAATACCTTTGAACGGAGCCCTCTGTAAATTTCTGCAGCTCAAATTGACCTCAAATAACTGCGTAAAAATGCAAAAGGGAGTATTTACAATTGTCATTCTCAAGAAGTCCATTTTAACCCGTGACAATTAACAAAGGGGACAATTCAAAGGTATTTGTCTGCTTTGTTGCCAACAGGGGGGTGTGATTTCCTGTGTACTATAATCTGCTGTTGCCCTAAGATTTACAGTGATAGGATGGAGGGGGGTTTAACTGCTGCTGCCAGAGGTAGTTAAATAGCCTTGTCTGCCTGTGACTGCTTCTGATAATGTGATGTGCATTGTGTTTGATGTAAGCAGAGTGATAAGGTCCCTCTTTTGCTGCTCTATTTTCAACATTCAGGTGCTTTTAAAAGGAAAGTGAATCATTCAGATCAGTCATCCATAACAACACATGTACTAAATGAAACTTTGTTATTTTTCTTAACAGGACTCATTTGGTCACGTTATTCCCTTGTGATCATTCCCAAAAATTGGTCTCTGTTTGCTGTAAACTTCTTTGTTGGTTGTGCAGGGGGGTCCCAACTTTTCAGAATATGGAGGTGAGTATTTTAAAATTATTATTACTAATATATATGTGTGTGTGGAACCCAACGGACATTTCCGTCCCAGTTGAGACCCACAATGGAGACATACCCACAATGTCATAACATATATAGCAGAAACATGGCACTTTTCTCCCTTTTGGAACACAGTAGTTATGTTTGGCTTGGAGGCAGCCTGAAATTGAATATACCCTATGTATACAAGTAAGTGGTGTGCCGAAGATTAAAATAGTTCACAACATATATACCCACCCTACATGTGTTCATACAGGAAATAACCTAACTTAGATTCAAATTTAAAGTGCACTAAATTAGCAGTATATATAATAAACCTAAACATATATACATAATAATACAATCTTTTTAAGAATGATGCATTAACCCTTTAAGTGCCAGCAGAATTTCACATTTTGGTTATGCGAAATGCCAGCCATTTTTTAAACATTTGTGCTTTCTCACTTTAGGGGCATTTTCTGAGGGGAAACCTATAGTTTACCTAAGAAAACTATACATTGGTTTTTTTCGGGAGAAACTGAGATTTCTAAATCTGCCTGAGTTTTCATGTATTTCCACCTCTGCAAAAAGATTTATAGCGCTAAATACAAAAAAAAATGAAAAATTTCTATTTTTCACAATATATGAACTTATACCAGAAAAATATTTCATTTTACGCATGAAAATCCAACTGATTTGGAAAGCCTCGTGTCTCTCGAACGTGCCAATACCATATATGTATAGTTTTAGGCAGATTTAGGACTTCTGTACAGCAAAAACTCCCGGGCGTTTATTACCGAATTTTGAAAGCAGAAGGCAGAAAACAGCATACTTTAGATTCCAAGGCCTCAAAATCCTGAAACATTAGGTTTACCCCAGAAACCCATATATTTTTGAAAAGTACACATTCTGCTGATTCCAAAATGGGTAGCTATGTCTCTCTACTCCTAACTACCAAACATCAAATTGTTTTAAATGTACATAATAAATGTATTATGTGCCATGAGACCCCCTACCAGTATGGAGACCCTAGAAAACCATATATTTTCTGAAAGTATACATTCTGATGAATCTAAAGCAGCTAATGACATCTTTCTACTGCAAACTACCAAACTGCAAAGCTATGCTAAACAATGCTTTTTTTGAAATTTCTCAAAATAGTTACAAAGCTTGCATTTTACCCCATTATATACCCCACATTTTGTAACGTACCAGCAAAAGGCATCCTAAATATGAATGTCAGGGGTGTACTAAACAGTTTGATGCCTGATATGAAAAGATTTACTAAACTAGGTGGCATACGGAGACCCCTAAATGAAAATAGTACATATGAATTTTCACCTATGACCTTTTTTATCCGTTGAGCCACATTCAAATAAAAGAAACCCAACTAGGATTGTTTTTCCTGCAATAAGGATTAATTATATCATAGTTGGGATCATGCCAAGGGACTGTTTTATTATTACAGAGAAAAAGGAAGTCGTTTTTAAAACGGAGCCTACAGGAGATGGCCTTCCCGTAATTTGGAGCTTTCTGGATAACGGGTTTCCAGATGAAGGATCCCATACCTACAACGTACTACATATGGTACAATTTCTACACCTAAGTGACGTAATTTCCTGTATGAATACATGCAGGGTATATATGTTGTGAATCATTGTGGGTGCATTTGCCTGAGAAAGGTCCCAACTGTGCCCAAAACGTCACGTCAGTTGCACATACAACCTTGAATAACACTTTTTGATAATAAATTCCCGGTGTTGTTTGTTGTTGGTATTTTATCAAATATAAAACCAATACACACACCATCAATTAAAATAGTATATCTCAGATGTATAAATAGGACGTGTAGTGCTGGTAGCTGCGGAAAAGCTTTCCAAATGAAAGTCAGTAGTTTCCTGCAGTATTCTATATTGTCTGCAGCCAGATAGATCAGTGAAAATCACCAGCTAACCTCTGACTCATTCTGCATAGTTTTTTTGCTTGTCTTCCCAAAGTGCATCAAACAAAATCTATTGTTTAGCTGAAACAATTGCGAACTGTATGTCACTCATCTACAATCCAGGCCAAAGTCAAAAGGTTTTATATTTGTGTTTGCAAGGGGAGGCTTTATAGATAATTGGTCAACGAGATAAAATAAAAACAAGCACTCTTCTTTGGTTGGTTTGCAACCCAATTGTTTTGTGTTTGTCCACTCTAAATGATAGATTTCACTGATAATTTATAATCCAAGAAAATGTTTTCCCACTGGAGCGAAAGGCTGACCCAAAACAATATATAGAAAAACAACACTTTCACTGATAGTGATGCAACAAGGCAGATATTCTGCCATCCACAATGCTGGCAATATGTATTTTAGAAGTTCTGACATCAGAATACACCAGTTATACAAATGGGTAGCTGAATTTTATATAGATTACTTTGGATTGGGTTGGATTGCTTTCATTTGGAGATATAGAAACTACTACAGTAACTCATTTCAGTAGAAGTCAGTGGGTGCAAGTCTCACTGTCCATCTGATTAAAAGAATTTACAATAAAGTCTTATGTGATCAAGCTCAAACATTTTGCTATGGATAATTAATTTGCTATATTAACAAACTATAATATTATTAACCAAGTTTTGTATTTCTTCTATGCAGGTACAATCAGGAACTTAAAGCTGATGTGCAGCAAGAAGTAAAACCTTGAAGCATTCATTATCATCTATGGAATATTTTAAAGGGTGGAATAGAAACATAACTGTGGTATTTTGCATGAAATATAAACTTCACTTAAGATCTAAAGGTCATGGTATTAGAAAAACGCACGTGTTTCTTATGCTTTTGGTTGAAATATTTGTAGACTAACAAATTAATAAAGGATGAATTCAGATTGCAGTTTTGGCCTGCTAATTATGTGTTTTGTTTTGAATAACCATTACAAAAAAATTTAATGTAGAAGGAATAAATCTGTTTCAAAACTTGTTTTGGAAACAGCCAGATATTACCACCTCCCTGAGTAAACCATATAGAACGGTTTGCTGCAGAAGTATGCATATCACTGCCATTTGTGCATCTGCTATGGTGCTTTGCATTTGATATTATCAAAAGTAGCTGACTGGGAGTCAGGAGTGTTTAGACAACTGCTGGTTTTCCTGGACAGCACCAGTAGTCACAACAGCGCCCCCCTGTACTGTAGCTTTTAGGAGTTCACTTATGCATTTCCCCTGGTTATTTCCCCCCCCCCAAGTGGATACTGACTCCCAGTTTGTTTCCTTCCAGATAGTTGTGCTGCCTGGACTTATATATATTCTTCTCCTTTCCCCAGGCCTGCAATTATGTTCATATTTTGTTTTTAATAAAAAACATAACCCTACTCCAAAGAGCAGGGACCAAGCAGCCCCTAAGAACCTGATTTTGCCTCTGGTCATTACACTAAATCCCTGAATCATTTAAGGTGGCCATACACGTAGAGATCCTAGGGCTCTATGATCGGATCATAATGCAGGCAATACTTGTGGTCGTTGATGCGGTCCGCGATCCGACAGGATTTTTAGCTCTGCCCGATTGTCATATGGCCAATTTTCGGCCAGATATCGATCGGGAAGCCCTTCAGAGGGCTCCACACACGGGCCAATTATGTTGCCGACTCGGTCTGTCTAACCTTTAGTTAATGGGACCTTGAGCTTACTATAAGGTTTTTATCATTATAGTGATCTAGCACTTTGATAGAAAACAAAGGTGTAACACCACCCTAAAAGAAATAAAGGATTGTGTTAGTGTGTGGGTATTTGTGAGTGTACAAAACTAAAAAAATTTAAAAAGCTAACTTTGTCTATGTATGTGTGTGTGTAAATTAGTGTGGCTGTAGAAGATGGTCATTCAATCAGGTTTGTGAATGATCAAAAAGAATGTTGTTTCCTAATTTGGTCTCTAGATGTCAGCAACTCCAAAGGATGTCTTTAGTTAAAAAATCCCAGGGAGGTTTCTAAAGCTGGCCACAGACGCAAAGATCCGATCGTACTAATCAATGTACGATCACACTTTCCCATCTCCCGACCTGCCATTAACCATTCAGATCAAAGTCTTACCATTCCGACCAAATAAAGTAGTTAAAGAACAGATCAGCTGATGTTCTGCCGCTGACAGCAATCGTACGATAGAAAAAGCTAGTGACAGTCTCCCACTGAAAATCGTACGATCGGCAATACATGCAGAGATATTACCCACAGCCGACAGAAATTTTCTAACCTGAGTCGATCGACCAAACGACCGATCTCCGCCAGACGAAAAATGTTGGGACTCACTCTCCACACACATTTCGAAAATCATATGAATCCTCAATTCGTACGATGAGATCTTTGCGTCTATGGCCAGTTTAACAGAAGTCTTAAAGGGGACATATACCATAATTTTTTACAATGCAGAAAACCATGTAAAATAATGTAAAATATAAGGAATTGTTTTTATTTTAATAAACAAGCATGAAAACTGTGTTCAGCCCGCCCCTTTGCTAAGTTTCCTGTCTTGGAATCTCTGGTATGTGGCTCTGCCACTACTGTTTCTTTCATTCTCAGCTGTGTTCGTTTTACTCCCTACACTGCTCCTTTCTGACACTCTCAGCTCACATCCCCCTCTCTCCCCTGCTCCTTTCTCTCCCTCTCTGTTTGTTTCCCCCCCTCCCTCCAATGCTCCGTTTCTGCCACTCTCTGCTCTATTTGTTTAACCCCTTACTCACCTGCTCATTTCTCCCCTCCCTGCACTGCTCCTTTCTTTCACTCTCTGCTCTATTCATTTAATCTTCCAGTTCTTCCCCCTGCTCATTTCACTCCCTCTCTGCTCATTCCCCCTCCCTCCTCATTCCCCCTCCCTCCACTACTCGTTTGTCACTCTCTGCTCTATTCATTTAACCTCCACCTTCCTATCTCTCACTGTTCGCTTTTCTCCCTGTCTGCCTTGTTCTTTTCCTTGTCCCTCCACTGCTCCTTTCCCCCCTTACCCAATGCTTGTTACTCTCCTTTGTGGATATTGGTTAAAAAAAAAGAAAAGCAAACTATAACATTTTGTAAATAAAAACACATACAATCTCATTTTGTATACAAAAAGCTATGAATATTTTTTAGGTTTTCCTTTTTTATTTTTACACCTTGAATCTGTTATGAGATGTTACACAATTCCAGAACATCAGCTGCATTTATCTCCTTACAACTCCCTGCACCTGACAATAAACTGTTCCAGAACAGCTGCCTTTCCCTTGCAACTCCCTGCACCTGATCATAAAATATTCCAAAACAGATGCATTTTCCATTGCAACTCATTGCACCTGATAAACTCTTCTAGAACAGCTGCCTTTCCCTTGCAACTCCCTGCACCTGACCTCAAACTGTTACAGCAGTGAGCACAGCTGCATTTTTCCCTTGCAACTCCCAGCACAAGATCATAAAAATGCTCCAAAAAAGCTGCATGTTTTCCTTGCAACTCACTGCACCTGAAAATGTTTTAGAACAGCAAATTTGTTTTCTCTTTATAGTTTGTATTAAACTTAACATCTCTTGCATTATGCTGAGCATTTACAATACACTGATAAGTTAAATGATCAGGCAGCAGCATAAGACAATTATGTGCAGGCTGGAAACACACAGGACAGAGGGTGGGAGGGGAGGGGTTTGGCTGCTACAGCTCATGAGTTCAGCCTGTCAGTCAGTGCTGTGACCACTTCCTGTGAGAGAATGAACAGACACTCCCACTCTTCATTTCAGCCTAGCTTCTGACCTGAGAGGTTCTCATTGCAGCTCTGATATAATGACACTTTTAGCAGGTAAAATGCATTCAAAACTTATTTTTTTCTGCATCATTACATTGTTTGAGGAAAGATTCATCATATATCTGAATATGAAGGTTATGCAAAATGTCCCCTTTAAGCTGGCCATAGACACTCAGATTCGACCGTACAAATCCTCAGTTAGTACAATTTTCGGATCGTGTGTGGAGTGTCCCAACATTTATCTTGCCATGCCGATCGGTCTTTGAGTTGATCGGACAGGATAGAAAATTTCTGTGTGCTGCCGATCATATGTCTGCATGTATTGCCAATCAGACGATTTTCAGTGGGAGACTATCACCAGCTTGGTCGGACATTCGTACGATTGCTGTAGGATGAGAACAACGGCTGATCTGTTCTTTTACTGCTTTATTTGGTCTGAATGGTTAGTGGCAGGTCGGGAGATGAGGACGTACGATTGTTCTTGGCACACACTGATGTCAATGACAAAAATTAGAGGAAGGGGGATGAAAGGCTAAATGCAAGGACCTGTGCTTTGTGCTACATCAGGAAGGCAGGGGAGGTTTAGGGAGGTAAATATGTTGCAAAGATATTGGTGCATGGATGATGTTTACATGGAGAGCTTATGGGCAAAAATGATAGGGCTGCAAATCCATTACAGGGTAAGATACAGGGATTATGATCTCAGCCTGGCAATTATAGGCCAGTAAATTTGACAATTATTTGAAGGCTTGTTAAGAGGTCACATTCAAAAGTTTGTCCCGGTGAATGGCATTATAAGCAGCAATCCGCATGGCTTTAAGAAGGATCGGTCATGTCAGACAGCAGGGGAGCAGTAGATGAGATCTATTTGGATCTTGCCAAAGTGTTTATAGTGCTTTCTAAACTAAGGTCTGCTGGGCTTAATGAAGTCAATTGCACACGGATAGGAAACTTGCTACAGGATCGGGTACAAAGGGTGGTTGTTAATGGTACATTCTCTACATGGAGTAAGATTCTTAGTGGGGTCTCTCAGGGCTCGGTATTGGGTCCGCTTTTATTTAACTTGTTCAATGACTTAGCGGAGGGTATTATAAGTAATGTATTAGTGTTTGCAGATGACACAAAACTATCCAGCCCAATAAATTCCATCCAGGAGGCAGCATCCTTGATCTTGGAGGATCTTGACAAACTGGCAATCTGGGCAGCTAAGTGGCAAATGAGATTCAATGTTGATAAATGTAAAGTCATGCACCTGGGATGTAAAAATATTCAAGGCACTTATACCCTAAATGGAACTGCACTAGGCAAATCCATAATGGAAAAGGACCTTGAAGTCCTTGTAGATAATAAATAATAAACTTGGCTGTAGCAAGCAATTCCACTCTGTATTAAGAGGCATTGATTCAGAGGAGGAGGGGGTCGTTCTTCCACTGTATAGAGCACTGGTAAGGCCCCAGTAGAATATGCCATACAGTTTTGGTCTCCAGCGGTCATTGACATTATTGAATTAGAGAGGGTGAACAGAAGGGCAACTAAGCTGGTAAGAGGTATGGAAAATTTTAGCTATGAGGAAAAACTGGCCAAATTTGGGTTGTTCATGCTGGAGAAGAGGCACTTAAGGGGTGATATAACTATGAATAAATATATAAGGGGATCATATAATAATGGTTTATTTATCAGGAGGTCTTTCCAGCTGACGCAAGGTCACCCATTCCGTTTAGAAGAAAGGAGGTTCCACCTAAATATTTGGAAGATGTTTTTTACAGTGAGAGCTGCGAAGATGTGGAATTCTCTCCCTGAATCATTGGTACAGGCTGATACATTAGATAGCTTTAAGAAGGGGTTGGACAGCTTTTTAGCAAGGTTGGGAATACAGGTTTATGGAAGATAGCTCATATTGCAAGTTGATCCAGGGACTAGTCCAATTGCAATCTTGGAGTCAGAAATGAATTGGAGAGGCTTCAAATTGGGGTTTTGCCTTCCTCTGGATCAACTAGCAGTTAGGCAGGATAAAAAAAAGTTAAAAGTTTGAACTTGAGGGATGTGTGTCTTATTTCAACCTAACTTACTATGTTACTATTGTGTTAGAAGCTCTTGTTGCATACTGTATATAAAAGGTGTGAGGCAAGTCTTTATGATGGAGGATTTTAATTACCCAGATACCGACTGCAGCAACAGTTCTATAAGGACAGTACAGTACTGTCAGGGCAGAACTTCCCCATCAGGTAAACACAGTTGAAGCTAGCAATTATTTTAGCACCAGTGACACTGGACCTTCAGACTGTTCAAGGCCTCAGAGAGCTTGTGGTCACTGGCTCTAAATACCAGCAAATGATGCCCTCTCCTGCCAAACTTTTCCAAAAAGAGACCAACCTAATTGCACCACTGACCACCAGGTAGCACCTGTCACAGTCGGCACCCAAACACCAGAACAAATGCCAAGCACCCTGGTCTCGGCTCGTGCTTCACCTGTAGTGTAGTAGCCCTCAGCTACTTGGATGCCACCAGGACTTAAAGGAGAGGTGCAAGGCAAGGTTCTGGATAAACAGAGGGGCACGTCTGTTTAGCTAGAGTCTTAAGGCAGAAGGTCACGGTACAGAACAGGAAACCAGAATCGTCGTCAGAACAGGCCAGTTCGAGGCAGGCAGATGTCAATCGTAATCAGGGTCAAACCAGACTAATTCAATGCTCAAAAGGAGAGACAAAAAGCGGAGTACATGACGTCGCACAATCCCAAAGCAACCCTATATTAACAAATGTGTCTACCAACTTGAAGTGATCAACTATTCGACTTGATTGAAAGTATTGTGATTTTTGTGAACGTCTCCTCTGTATTCATTGAATAAATAATTAATTGAAAGTGAAAATCTTGTCAATTCATGGTGATTGAAATCATTAAAGTGCATAGTGCTTATTTGTGAACATAGAAATGTGTTTCAACCCACACCTTGGACTCCAATAAAGAAACCTGATAAAATGTGACTGTTCCCATATAGATCTTGCATCACCCGTTTCCCTATACTGGCTGAATAGTAGTCAGGGAGTACATTGAGGATTTAGTTAGCAATAATGCAATGATCTCGAGAGAGGATGGGTATGGAGTAAACATGTAATGAAAGTTGATCTGGGGTGACCCCAAACAACTAACTTGGACAATAATTATAATGGTGAAAACGGTTCAGTGTGTTGTCCTCAAGCGCAGTATGAGCCAGTAAAGTTGTATATATAGTTAAAACGCTTGGCCCTTCTGTTAGGAAGGTAGACTGATCAGCCACTGTACAGTATGGTGTGCACGGAGAATTAACTAACACTGTGTCCTCTCAGAGGCACCTATAACATTTGGCCTATTCCCTAGACACTGCAAAGGCAACACCTTAAACTGACACGTTGGCTGAACAATGCGCGTATAGGATCTGACCCTCCACGTACTAAATTATACCCTCCGTTCTCCCCCCTTCTAGTTCTCTATCTCACTGCGGGCTGTCATTAAGTTCCTCTTGTTCCCTGTCTTAGAGCCGCTGAACAAGCGGCAAAGCTACGGTGCCTAGCTGTCATTAAGTTCCTCTTGTTCCCTGTCTTAGAGCCGCTGAACAAGCGGCAAAGCTACGGTGCCTAGTGTCATTCAGATCCGATATACATTAAGACACTCCCCCAATCGTGTCTATTCTAAATGTATAATAACGGTCCCATTGGTTCAGTATTGTTCCTTATGGTACTGCCACATCGCAATTTCAAACTCCTACCAAAAGGAAAAATTATGCATTTCAAATGCACTTTGTACTCCTTAAAAATCAAATATATTTTTGGTGTGAACTGTCTGTGGGTCAAATCCAATCCTTCTGTTATTATTCCTTCCATTCTAAGGGGCCGTGGGTTTGTGGCTTTATAGGGTTACTTTGCCTCTCCTAATTATTAGGGCAAGACTGCATGACTTTTTAACCCTCCAGTAACCTGGTGGTGTCCCAGGCCTTAGAAAATAACAGGCAGTTCGTTTGCGGGACAACTCCACCATCTATTCTTTCCTAACTTTTTTATGGATTATGACTGCATGACTTTTTAACCCTCCAGTAACCTGGGCCATTTATTTATTCTTATACTCCTTTTTAATTAGTCAACAAATTACCTACTTCTATTCACATTAATTTATTGCACTGCACTTTATGGCACAATAACTGTATATTACGTGTTGAAATATTAATTGAGTTTTTTGTAGTTTTTTTTAGTCTGGATATATAAATGAACTCATATATACATAATTAATTGAATTATCCTGAAATGGTGGCTTTTTAGAATTCAGTATTAATGAATTAAAATTAATAGTTGCAATAGCACCTTTGAATCTGCACAGCACTTTAATTTTGCACTTTATTAGGTATTGAACAAGACCTTTAGTCTTTGTAAACTGGTAATTTATTAGTAACAGCTATTGGCGGGGTTTCTTTTTCTTAATTATTTTTAAATTTGTTATAGTATCTGATGTTGCCAGACCCTAGCCAACAGCTGCTTAAAAAGGTTCATAATATATAAACAAAGGCTTCCAATTTTCAATTTTGGGCTGCTGTAAGTTGCCATAGACGGTTACTATTTATTGGGCTGGTGGGGTGCTGTTTGGTCCTCTGTCTATGTACCTGAAATGCCAGGTCCTATTTTGAATCTCAGTTCAGACCTGGTGTGGTCTGTGGAAACTGGAAAGTCTTAATAGCAGGTAGATTTTACCTTGAAATACTGTACATCAGGGATGCCCAAAAGGTAGATCAGGATCTACCAGTAGACCTTTAGCTGGTGATAAGTAGATCTCAAGAAACTGTCAAAAAACGGCTTGTCTAAATCCCCCTCCTATTTCATGCTTTTCATTTAGATATTGTTACTTAGGAAATAGTTTTTTGTTAAATTGTTAAATATAGAAATATATAGGGTTGCCACCTGGCCGGTATTTTACCGGACTAGCCTGTAAAACACCTACCTTAAAAAAGGTGGCAACCCTAAATATATATTTTCTCATAAAACAATATTTAAATAATATTTTCCATGGAATAGAATGCTAACAATGCCTATGGACAAGGCCGCCATCAGGGGGTCACAGGGGGGACAGTTTTCCCGGGCCCGCAGGATTTTGTGTCTAAGGGGGGGCCTGGCCATGCTTCACTTACTTGATTATCCGGGCCCCCTGCTTTCGTGCTGCCAGCTTCACAAAATAGGACAATGCAGGACCCTCGTTGGTCCTTTAAGAATAAGTCCCGGTAAATCTGCATTGGGATTGGATCCCCTTATCCAATCCCTGTACAGCTTTACTGGGACTTATTCTTAAAGGACCACAAGGGTACAGGAAATCTTAATAGCTTAAGCTTCCATGCACAGAGCTGCAGTGTCCTATTTAAGTGAAGCATGGCCGGGCCCCCCCTTAGACACAAAACACTGGCATGCAATTTTTTTTTTACTTGCAGTGGGCCCCTGATCACCAATGGCTTTTTATAACTTGTGGGGGGCCCAGGCCAAACATTTTTTTTCCTTGCAGGGGGGCCCCTGATCACCAATGGCTTTTTATAACTTGTGGGGGGGCCAGGCCATCAATTTTTCTTTTTTACTTGTAACATTGGTGCCGCAGTATGCGGGAGATTGTACTTTTATGGGGGCCCTGGCGCCAATTTTTTTTTTTAACTTATAAGGGTGCCTGACCATCAATAGCTTTTTATAACTGTGTGTGTGGGGGGGGGTTAACTTTTTAGCACTGATGTGTATGTGGTTGGGGGCAGGGGTGGGCAGGGCCTTGAAAATTTTGTTGTACGCCCCATGATTTCTAATGGCGGCCCTGCTTATGGATGTAGATCATAATGGGACAACATCACCAAGTAGACCTCTCATTAGTAAAGTATGGACACTCCTGCTGTACATGCTCTGAATGCTGGACTGCTATTCATAAGGAGTCTGAAAGATTGTCTCTTATGTCTATTTCCTATAGAGAACATGAAGTTTCCCACAACTATTTGCAGAGGATATCATATGACATAGCTGCAATCACATCCTCTAGTCAGAAATATAAATCACCAACATTATTTTGAGAAAAAGAGTTCAAATCTTCCATTCAGTCACTGTTTCGGCAATTGTTGGCAGCAGTACAATCTCCCGCAGACTGCTATGAAAACACTGTGCCCTTTGACCGATGTTGTCTATGCTTTACGTGTAGCCAAGGCGGGGACTTTTTTTTTCAATAAGAAGCAAAACTAAACGGCTTGCAGGAAGCTGCAGCTGCTCTTCGCCTGGAATAGAGGTTCCTTAGGGCCTAAGTGAGTTCTATAGACGAGCAGTTGGTCCGTGTGGAAGCGACACCATGGCAGGCAGAGGCAGGATGGCGGAGGACGTAGCCACAGCTTCCAGTTACCGAGAGGTCCAGCCCCAGCACATGCACCTGGAGCTCACAGTAGACACAGAGGCTCGTATGCTGCGGGGTTCCCAGCGGCTGGATTTGCAGGTGCTACGGGAGACCGAGGAACTTCGACTGGACACACATCGCTGCTTGCGGGTGCGGGGGGTTCGGCTGGAGAAGAACCAGGGGAAACACGAGACGCTGTCGTGGGAGGAGAAGCCTTTCACAGGTTATGGCACTATGGTTGTTCTGCGGCTGCCCAGCCTTCTGCCCTCGGGAGCCAGGATTCGGGTGATCATCGATTACGAGGCTGCAGACAGCCCAGGGGTGGGTGAGCTTATAGGCTTTTAACGTCACATTTTCTGGCTTGTGAGTTTTAAACAATAGAGACAAACCAAATGAAAACATTCTCTACGTTGAAATATATCTTTCTTTATTGTTGCCACTGAGATACTAAAGCTGATGTATTGTACATTCTTTTTATTCTTGCTTTGAGTAATGAGCTCCAGATTTCTTTGTGACAACATATACAGAGAATCACATTTGGCAAGTGTTGTTTTTGCATATCTTTTATGCTACCTTGGCTTCTTTAAGCAAAATACATTGTTATAGTCCAGGTTTAAGAAAAATGCATGTTTCTACAATGCCTATACTGTTAATATAGATCAGGCACTCCCAAGAAATTTGTGTATGGACCCCAAAATTCTCTAGAGCTCCACTGCCCTCTTCGGATGACTTTATCATTTTGTTAAAATGCAGAACATCATTTTTTTTTTAAATGTAGAAAATATAATAAGGTGACTGATTGTCTCACTAGACAGAAGCTATAGTTTATAATCACGTAGACAGAGTATGTTGTGAGAAAGGAAAACTTACTGCCAAGTATCTCTTCAGAGTTCAACCTGTTGCTCTACTATCTAATTTACTTTTATGGCCTATCAATAGACTTGGCACCAGGTCTGGACTGAGAATCAAAATAGGCCCTGGCATTTCAGGTACACAGAGACCCAATCAGTGCCCAGCAGCCCACTAGATACTGACTTTATAAGGCACCTTATAGTAGCCCCTCTGGCATTTGCCAGAACCCACAGCCATTCCGGGCCTGCTTGGCACCCTCTTAGGCTAGGACAAGATGGGCCGAAGTCAGCTTGCTGAAATCTGCAGGCCAATTTTAGCTGTACCCTCTTCTTTTTTTGTGTCCGGGAACCCTTGTGTCGGCATCGGCGCAAACACTCTTGGTGTATTTCTGTGCGATATGCAAAGTCTTGCATTTCTTTGCCGAAATCAGCCCAGTGTGTTCACACCAGAGCTGACACAAAGGCTCCGGACGCTAAAGAGGAAGGGTCTCACTGGGCACTTGTGTGTCCTGCCGACCCAGACCCACTACCCCGCTGGCCACAATTGCAACTGCCTGGCTGGGATGGGAGCCCCTGAAGTGGCAGCCCCAGTGCGCCCAGGACCACTCAGTCCAATGCCGAGAAGACTATACTGCTCGCAGTGAGAGGCTGAAATCGACCTACGGATTTCAACAGGCTGAATTTGGGCGCATCTAGCCCTGGCCTTCGTTCCCCACTAGGGTGTTGTGGGGCGCTGTCTACAGTCTTTCAGTTGTCCATCAGAATGCAGCCCAGAACGTAACACATGGAGATATTCTCATGGTTGATCAGATTGGTGCAGTGTAGATCATACATCGTTTTTGCACTGTGACTATTTGTGGGGAATGCCGGTGTGCCTACCCCAAACTGCTTAGATTAATAATTTGTAAGTGGATGTTTTAAGGCAAGCTAATGCTTATACATTTAAACACTGTATTGTGGGTACAAAACATGGTGATTTACTTGTGAAAATTGCACTTTGTAAAGTGAAACTTTAAAATGTCCCTTTCGATACTTTTTGTGCACTTTGCATATCTATTTTACTCTTTACACTGCTGAGCTTGTTATTTTACTTCCCTTAACTTTTGCTGCATCAGCTGTTTACTTGCATGACAATCTTGGAATAAGACATTTATGAGCTGTTATATGTCACTGGATGAACCTTGATATCACCAACTTTTGGCTGAAAGGCTAAATTTCAAGTTTTTTTCATACCAGTCAGTGCTACAATGTTCATTACTTTTATGTATTCCAGAAAGTTACATACATTGAAATTTAAAAAATAAAGAGAACGTTGGCTTGGCCCCTAAATGAGAATGGCACACAAAATTGCAAAGTGTTGCAACCCTGCCCTGTCCACCTTCTCTTGTTATTAGGGACAGTTTTAACCTGTGATAGTAATGTGGTTATAAATATGCCACGCCTATGGAAGTTTACAGTCTTTAGGATCAATGCTTATTCACAAAGGATCCCCTAATTTGGCAAAGCCATCACAACTCAGTGAGCAACTTGCTGAGCCCCGATCAGATATCATTAAGAGAGGCTTTATTTTTGACCAGTAAGCCATCAACTTTTTAAGGTGTGGCCTTGTTGGCAGGCAGTATTTGGGTATGAAAGTTTATGGTACATTTTAGAAAATAAATGGAATATAAGATACAGGGAAACTGAAACTGAAAAGGTGCTATATCAGATCTCAATGAATAAAGGAGGATAGAGCAGATAAATGGAGTTAGGCTTTTCCAGGATGTGTTTATTAAGCAATGGAATGGATGAAAAAAATATGCCACACTGCAAGTGTAACTATTAACATCTTTGGGTACAGAGGCTAACTTTATCCCAACACTGCAGAAAAAAAAAATTGGACAGAAGGAAGTATTAAGTCATATTAAAAGTTGCAGTGTTTTGAGAATGTTATAGAGATGTGTACTGATTCTAGATGATACTTGAAAAAGGGCAGGTGATAGTAGCAGGTAAAAAAAAATTATTATTAGTCACAAGATTAAATAACAGTACAGGTATGGGATCTGTTATCAAGAAACCCATTATCCAGAAGGTTCTGAATTACAGAAAGGACATCTTCCATAGAATCCATTTTATCCAAATAATCCAACATTTTAAAAAGGATTTCCCTTTTCTCTGTAATAGTAAAACAGTACCTTGTACTTGATCCAAACTAAGATAATTTATCCTTATTGGAAGTAAAACCAATCTATTAGGTTTATTTAATGTTTTAATGTTTTCTAGTAGGGTAAGAAGATCCAAAGTACAGAAAGGTCTGTTTATCCAGAAAACCTCAGGTCCCAGGCATTCTGGATAACTGGTTCCATACTCGTATTTTCCAGAGAGAATGAAGGAACCCAACAATTATTGCTTTTACCAGCTATGTTTATATAAATAGAAAATATTAAAAGATATTGCAAACAAGATTTACTTTGTGTTACTTTGTGCCTTTAACTGAGAAAGAAAGAATAACCTTTAATAAAGGGAATTATGAAATCAATTGAAGGAAGAGCAGGGAAGATCTATATACAGTTGTCTGAAGAAAGGGATTTTTATCAACAGGAATATAATTCAAGAGGGATGAGGGGTAATACTAGACAGTAACGCTCAGGATAATTTTGTACTTGAAAGTGGCAATAACTACAAATTCTCTTAGGACTTATTAAAGGGGATGTAAAGGCAAAATAATAAAAATCCCATGAATCTCCAATATACTTTAATTAAAAAATGTGTACCGTTTTATAATAAACCTGACTGTATGCAGTGCAATTCTCCCTTCGTTTTACTTGCTCTGACTGCTGCTGACAGTCCCTAGCTGCTCTGCAGGGAAATGTTCATACTTTCAAAAGGGGGGATCCCCCCCCACCTTACTTCCCAGAACTCCAGCAGCTTTGTTTCCCTGTAGAGCAGCTGGCAACTGTGTAGAGATTCATTTCCACAGACCCAGAGCCCTGCTGTATCTGCTACTATGGCAGACTATTTGACTTGTGCTGTTTTGATAATTTATGACGATCCCTAAGCTTAACCTCCCAGCAGACACCCAGATCACACTTGCAAGGTCTTGCAAAGAAGGTTTAACATAGTTAGAAGATGATGACCCATTGCAGCCATTTGAAAGCATAAATCATTTGTTTCATTAGGCTTCTGGTGCAGTAAGTTCATGTTTAGTATACAAAATACAGCATTTCTAGCATTATTCTATTTTAGACTTTAATTCCCCTTCAAAGCAAGCATCTCAGTTTGTATACTCCATTTCTCTAAACAGGTTTGTTGGTTGGACCCACAACAGACTGCAGGCAAGAAGAAGCCTTACATGTACACGCAAGGCCAGGCAGTTCTTAACCGCTCCTTCTTCCCATGCTTTGATAGCCCTGCTGTTAAATGCACCTATTCTGCCAATATCAAGGTGAGTTTCAGTACAGTAAGTGATCTGCTTTTTTTTGTCATGAAGGGTTTTTCAATCCAAGGTGTACAGTTAAAATAATAACCAAGAGCCAATTAGTGTACTTTATAAATTGGTTTTATTATACAGAGCTTCTGTGTGAAATGTGCCCCAGTAGGAATGAAGAATACAGTTTTAGAATGAATGGATGCAATACATCAAAAAATTTGTGGCACTCCCTTATTAAAGACATAGTGACACGTAGGGGCACATCTACTATTGGTCAAATATTGAGGGTTAATTAACCCTCAATATTCGACCATCAAAGTAAAATCCTTCGACTTCAAATATCGAAGTCGAAGGATTTACCGCATTTCCTGCGATCGAACGATCAAAGGAAAAATCGTTCGAACGATTCAAAGGATTTTAATCCATCGATCGAACGATTTTCCTTCGATCCCAAATTGGCTAGAAAGCCTATGGGGACCTTCCCCATAGGCTAACATTTATTCTCGGTAGGTTTTAGGTGGCGAAGTAGGTGGTCGAAGTTTTTTTTTAAAGAAACAGTACATCCACTATCAAATGGTCGAATAGTCGAGCTATTTTTAGTTAGAATCGTTTGATTCAAAGTCGTAGTTGAAGGTCGAAGTAGCCAATTCGATGGTCGAAGTAGCCAAAAAAATACTTCGAAATTCGAAGTATTTTTTATTCTATTCCTTCACTCGAGCTAAGTAAATGTGCCCCCTAAACATTAAACCTTTTTTTTAACCGCTATCATAACATTGTCTTTGTATACTATTCATAAATTTGCCATAAAGTATTTGTCACGTATTTTTATGCTACCTATCTGATCCCCCATCTGCCATCTTTGTGCAGCAGTAGTCTGTTAGCATTAGAAACTCTAGACAGGTCTGCTTTTGTAAGTAATTGTTACTTAAAAGTCCTTTAATCTGTCAGCAAAAAACAATGAACATGACCTATAGGTAAATTTTAATGTACATTATTATCTTAAAGAGTATCTTTTATAGTGTCAGTATCACTTTAAAGGGGATGTAGTAGCTACAGTCTCACCCTTTCCCTCCTGTGTTTCCAAACCTGCACCTTACTTGGTTGTAGATTTAGCATGCTGTTCATGCAGTAACCCTGTAATTTCTCTATGGCTGAGGCACTTGGTGCATCGGCTCCGCTGCTCTCAGCCTGTGTTTTTTCTGCAGGCTGAGAGATGCAGATCTGTCTGTGTGTAGCTACATGGAGAGGAGCAGAGATTGGGCTGAAAATGCCTGCTTTCTGGTTTTTGGGCTGTTCTCCACTTCTGCTCTGTGTAGCCACAAGCAGGCAGAAGCTGTGATTGTCCATAAACCTACTGGGAGATGCAGAAGGGATCGGATCCGCTTCTCTCAGCTCTCTCTCTCAGGACCATTTTTATGTGATTATTTTTTTCTCTCTAGGTACCTGAGGGTTTTACAGCTGTTATGAGTGCAAATAACTCAGACCGCCAAGGTGATACTTTTATCTTCAAAATGACACAACCCATTCCAGCATATCTGGTAGCTCTGGTGGTTGGTGACATTGTATCCGCCGAGGTAGGGCCAAGGTATGTTCAGTTGTTCAGTGGGCTAATAAGATAGAGGAAGGTCCTATTTCTGTACTGTTTATATTCTTAAATGATGGTTGCATGTTTGGTTGTAGGAGCCGTGTCTGGGCTGAGCCTTGTCTTATAGAAGCAGCTAAAAAGGAGTATGATGGAGTGATCGAGGACTTCCTAAAAGTGGGGGAGAAGCTATTTGGTCCTTATGTATGGGGAAGGTAAGTGGTTTTGGATCTCCCCTGCAATGTTAGAGCCTGCATTAATTATTTTTTACACCAGACAACAGACAAACATTGTTATAAAAACACCTACCTTTTGTCTTATTCTGTCACCCATCTAGTTCAGTTATTGAGTTATTGAGGAATGTGTTGATTCCCCAGGTATGATGTACTGTTCATGCCACCATCTTTCCCATTTGGTGGAATGGAAAACCCCTGCATCACATTTGTCACCCCATGTCTGCTGGCTGGCGATCGCTCATTGGCTGATGTTATCATACATGAGATTTCACACAGCTGGTTCGGGAACCTGGTCACCAATGCCAACTGGGGAGAATTTTGGCTGAATGAGGGCTTCACAATGTATGCCCAACGTAGAATTACAACTGAATTATATGGTGAGTCCAATCATTCTGATGAACTAATTACATTTAGAAGTGAAGGTGGAACATTCTATTATATCCTAGTAAGTTATAATTACATTAATAAAGCCTGGATTTATTTTGGTGCACTTGGGATAGTTTAAGGTGCACCAGTGCCACTTTGATTTTTGTGCAGAAAGATTCATCTGTAGACTAGAAAAAAAGGATTGGGTGGTAGTAATGGTAAAAACAAAACAAATGGGCCATTAGATCTTGATAACATTTTTTTTTTTAAAAAAGTTTAAATGAATTTTTAACAATATTGAAAACAGTGTATGCTGCATTTATTAGGCTCATATTGATTATTGCTGTACATTGCTCTTTAAACCCATCCTTTTATCTTATTGTATGAGTGTGAATTGTTCAGATCCTAGCAAACCAGACTATCTACCATGCTTCTTTGTGGGTTATTATTTTTGCAGTTCATGGGCCATTTTCATTTGGGATTCATTCATTCGAGATTGTTGTAATCTGATCTTTTCATCTTTGGCTGTATAATAAAGTAATACTTTACAAGTTGTTTATGTTTTTTTTTCTGTCCTATGTTTGCAAGCAGACTGCATCTTCTCAGCACTGTCTTTGTATGTTTGTAGGTCCTGCGTACACTTGTCTGGAAGCAGCTGCTGGAAGAGCCCTGCTACGGCAGCACATGGACACTTCTGGGGAAGACCATCCTTTGAACAAATTGCGAGTAAAGATAGAGCCTGGTGTGTATGTTAACATGCATACGTTCATAGCATAAGATGTTGCAGAGTAACATTTTTTCCTCTTTTATTTCGACAGGGGTGGATCCAGATGATACGTATAATGAGACTCCCTACGAAAAAGGATTCTGCTTTGTTTCATACCTAGCCCACCTCACTGGGGACCAGACAAAATTTGATGACTTTTTAAAGGTAATAAACAAAGCATCAGCAGTACAAATACATGGATCCATGACTCAAATACGGTTAGCATATATTTTAGCATTTCATTTGATAATTATAAATTTAGATATATTTTTAGATTTTTCCACTTTCTCCAGCAAGCAGGTTTCATTTGGACTAAAAGGGGTGAACTTGATGGATATGTCATTTTTTAAACTCACCTACTATTTTATTATTGCTTCATCTTAAATAAAATACTTTAGGATATTTATTTTATTTCATTTTGCAGTTCTGTACAGCTTGCCCGAACATTTTTGGGCATCAAAGTCTTGAAGGTCTGTTTTCAGAATAGCCCTGCTTTCTTCATCTTGCCCCTGTACTCTATCCACACCCCTACTCTATGCAGTCTATTTTGACATGAGCCAATTAAGTTGGGGGTGCATAAACACTATCTGAATTTCCCAAAAGAAATACATATTTTTTGTAATTGCACAGACATGCATAATTCTACACACTGAAGGGAAACCATGATATATCGCTGACTTGTAGGAATCTTTTCCCAACCCCCCTTAGGCTCACAGAATTGCAATTCACATCAAAGGAATTGCTTAGTATAAAAATAAAAACTGGATAGATAGGCTGTGCTAAATAAAAAATGTTTCTAATATTGTTAGTTAGCCAAAAATGCAATGTATAAAGACTGGAGTAACTGGGTATGTAATATAATAGCCAGAACACTACTTCCTGCTTTTCAGTTCTCTTGGTTTACACTGACTCGTTACCAGGCAGTAACCAATCAGAGACTTGACGGGGGCCACATGGGTCATATCTGTTGCTTTTGAATCTGAGCTGAATGCTGAGGATCAATTGCAAACTCACTGAACAGATATGTCTCATTTGGCGCCACTCAAGTCGCTGACTAGCTTAGAGTTATAGAGCTGAAAAGCAAGAAGTAGTGTTCTGGCTATTAAGTTAGACATCCAGTCACTCCAGCCTTTATACATTACATTTTTGCCTAACTATATTAGAAACATTTTTTATTTTGCACAGCCTATCTATTTATACAGTTTTTATTTTCACACTGAACTGTTCCTTTAATTTAATTTGTTAGATATTGTATACATCCAACAGTCCCTTGTAGATGTGTGCAGATTCCTACAAAAAATGTAATCTACTCAGTGTTGTACAGCTAGTTTAGAATAGGAGTCAGTAGCATTCTGATGGTTGGCTTCTGCTCACCAGTGTTCTTAACTGAGTGGTAACTATTTCTTTTTATAGGGCCCTCAATTACAAACTTACTCTCTTTCCTTTCAGGCCTATGTAAATAAGTTCAAATTCCAAAGCATTCTTGCTGATGAAGCCCTTGAGTTTTATCTAGAATATTTTCCAGAACTGAAAGCACGGGGAGTGGATAAGATAGCTGGTAAGTTTATAAAAGGACTTTTTTATTAAAGCCAAGAGAAACAATACTGTATAAAAGTGCATAGTTACAGCCTTTTTAGTCCATACATATAAGCACTTGCAGTGCAGCCCTTCTAGTTGTATTTTCTTTTATTTTTTTGTTTTTTTTTAACAATTGTTTTTATTGAAATTTTCTAGTGCACATACAACAGTGTTCATGCTCAATAAACATCTACAAGTTCAGATAACAGTGTCCTTGAATCATTGACATTCATTTTACAGATTTCAAAGCATGAGATGGGTATACATTGAAAAAATAACTCAGATATAACTTGTCAATGCATCTGCAGGGTTTCATTTTTAGCCATGAACTTACATACATTATTTATTCACCTGTATATGCACTTAACCTCCCTCATGTATTTCCCCCAACCTAACCCTAACTGGCTGCCAACCATAACCCAAACCAAGAGGTATATTACTATCTTTACCTATGGAAATCTCATTGAAATACCTACAGCTCACTTCTTTACTCTAGGATTACATCCATTTGAATCTACTCATCTCCCTGCTTCTAGGGGAGGTGTTTGTCCACCCAATCATTCCATATAGCATCAAACTTAGCTGGGCAATACGTTAGTTTGTACATGGGAATATTGTTATTTACCATAGTTATCCATTGCTTTTTTGTGGGCGCTGCAGTATCCTTCCAGTTAATAGCTATCAAACTTTTAGCATAAATAAATAACGCTGATAGGAGACTTCGAATTTTACGTGTAGAAGTTATACTTTCCACATAATTAAGCAGAATAGGTGTAGGGTCTAGAAGTATAGGAATAGAGGAAACCTCCATACAGTCCTCTACAATGTCTTTCCAAAATGTTTGAAGCTTGCGGCAGGACCAGACCATGTGCATAAAATTAGCTGGTGTGTGATGACATTTAGGGCACTCATCAGGAATAGTGTTAGTTATTAGGGATAGCTTATGTGGGGTGAGGTAAGTCCGGTGGAGATATCTGAATTGTACCATTTTGTCCCTGAGACTTATAAGGGAATCAAACACCGCATCTAGGGTTTCTTCCCAGAGATCTGGAGTTAATGTTGGTACATCTATATTCCATTTCAAATATAATTTGGGGAGTATTTGTGGTATGGGAAGACTAATTAGTTTGTACAATTGGGACATAGGTTTACGCAATCCCTGAGTGTGTAAATATTCCTCCAATTTAGTGGGACTTGTCTCTATAGTTGCAAATGGTAGTTGAACCTGAATAGCATGACGTAATTGAAGATATCTGAAAAACATTTGGTTTGGAAGACTAAATTTAGTTTTTAGATCAACAAAAGGTTGTAATTTGACTTGATCAATTATGTCACCAATGTATTTTATTTGATATATTGCCCAAATTTGAGGGTCAGGAATCTTCTGTCTGGTTCCGGACCAGCAGTACACTGCTCAAACAATAAAGGAATATAGTAGCGTTTATCACTCCTTAATAAAGCTTACTGGGTGAGCTGAACTGTAGTCACCAAAAACCATCAGGCTTCATCCTGTTGAAGTCGTCCTTGGGGTGCATCTGATTGCTGACCTAGTTGCGGAGTATGTGGCATTCTTTCAAGCCATTCATGTGTCTCCTCTGGTTTATTAAAGAAGTACACCTTGTTGTCTTTGACCATGCGTAATTTCACTGGAAACATCATGGCATGTGTAATTTGGCATGTTCTCAGAGATTCCTTTACTGAGGCGTACTTTTGACGATGCTTACGTACTTCAAGTGAAAAGTCAGGATATAGAGATATTCTTTGATTCTCCATCATAATATTTCCTGCCTTCCTGGCAGCAATTAGTGCAATGTCTCTGTCTCTTTAATTTTATAGCCTCGCCACAATCGGCCTAGGCGGGGCACCAGGAGGAGGGGCACGCCCAGGGACCCTATGGGCCTGTTCAATAACAAATGTAGAAGTGAATATTTCTTGTCCAAATTCCTTAACCAGACAGTTTTCTAGAAAATGTTCCATGTTTGCTCCTTCCACCTTTTTACGGCATGCCAACCACACTAATATTATTTTGCCTTTTTTTCTATATCATCCGCCCGCGCCTCTAAAGTATTAAGATGGCGGGTCACTTGCTCTATTTTGTGAGGCAAAGGGTGGACAGTGTCCTCCATGTCAGAAATACAGTGCTCCATTTCAATTGTGCGCTCTCTCAACTTCTGCATATCTTGCTTAAGAATTGCAAAACTTGTGCCCAATTCCTCCAATTTCTGCACCACAGTAGTGTGATTTTGTGAAAGGTGCATTACCTCCGACAAAGTCGGTTCCGGTGGTTGGGCCTCAGGGGTCGTAGCCTACCTTCTTTGTAGTGTCTGTACTACGTATTGGGGACAACTGCATTGAGGAAACTGGAGAGGAATATCTTGCAAACGTATCAGTTTCGCTGTTGCTTGTTGCGCTTTTGCCTGGTGTACCTCCACCAAGTGAGACGAGGCTGGTCTCAATGCGTCGCCATCTTGGTTTGAGACTCATAGGGCAAAGGGTCCACAATTGTATGTGCCCACTGGTTAGGGTGCAGACCTAATGAATGACTTAATGGGTGCTTAGGACATGCCATATCTTGGATTTGCTAGTATGCTCCACAAGGCACGGAAGGGTCAACACTGGATTAGCCTATTCATTCTAGGAATCCTAGGATAAGGGCCAGGGCAGAATAAGTGTTTGCTTCACAGCTCTCAGCCTGTATTTTTTTTTTTTTTTTGCATGCTAAAAGAAACAGATCCACTCCGTTGCTTGCACATGCAAGCTTCTACTTTCATGCAGGCACATGGAGTGGAAGTTGGTCTAAAAAAAAAAAAAAGGATTCTCGTGTTTTCAGGCTGACCTTTACTCTAGTCCATAGCTTGCTGATCTGTTCAGCACTCCCTTAATGATAATTGACCCTTGGGGGGTTACTGCAGGTGTGTGGGTTCTTAACAATTTGTTTGTTATATAATAAGTTTGCATCAACATTTTTCTTTTTTTTTATCTTTCTGATAGGTCTGGAATTTGACCATTGGTTAAACACTCCAGGATGGCCTCCTTTCCTCCCAGACCTGTCCCCTGGAGAGGCACTTATGAAACCAGCGGCAGAACTAGCAAACCTCTGGTCTTCTACACCACTTGATACTGAAACGATTTCAAAAGTCGATCCCACCAAATGGAGAACCTATCAACTTGTTTACTTTTTGGATAGGGTACTGGAATTGTCACCATTACCTAATGGTAAGAGCCTATGTCATCTCTATATGAATAGTTTTTTTGCTTGTTCTCCCTAAAAGTAGTGGCATTCATAGACCTAAACATTGACTCTATGCAGAGCCGTCAGTGCTGGATTAAAGGAGAAGTAAACCCTTAATATGGATATGGCTTAAAATCAGCCTTATATTGTGACATTTATATTCTATGTGTATTGTAAATTGTGAGTTGGTCCCTAAGCTCAGTAAGTGACAGCAGCACAGAGCATGTGCAGTGAATCATCAGAAAAGAAGATTGGGAGCTACTGGGGCATCTTTGGAGACACAGATCTTTACTGCTAGAGCAATGTGGTTGCCTTGGGCTTGTATAGAAGCCCAAAACAAAGAGTACAACATTTCTAGCTACTTCTTTAGTTAGGCTTTAGTTCTCCTTTAAGACTAAATGCCACTCTAGGCAAGGTAGTGCTTTTGCCCTTTTGATATACAAAAAAACTAGCCTGTTAATGTTGAGAAAAGTCATTGCAATGCAAGTGCTATATCCATAAGTGCTCACACCTAAATCTATGGATCTATAAACATTTATACACAAAACTATGAACACAGGGTTAAACAAGCAGAGAAGAAATGCACTTACTGAGATATATGCTCCTCTGTGTACTGCTCCATAAGGCATCATATGCCTTATTATCAGATTAATTGCTACTGGTAAACTACACAGTGGTTACAGGCAACATAGTTGTACAGCCCTTTATTGATACATGTATCATGCCTTTCTGGGTATTTTCTACATAATCACAATCCTTTATAAAGAATATTTTTCTACCTATATGTTTTTCTGCAGGTTTTCATAGTAGCACTATAAATGTTTGCTGAAATATGGTTACATTCTGCTGTATGTTTGGCTTGTGCCTATCTAGGAAATATTGAACAACTGGAAAAGTTTTATCCAAAGATTTCCAATGCCACAAATGCTGAGCTGCGCATGCGCTGGGCCCAGATTGTGTTGAGGAATGACTACCAGCCCCACTTTCATAAAGTCAGGGACTTTCTCCATTGCCAGGTATGAATCTGGACTCATTGTGTGCGGTATACCATAGTTAATACTACATGTGATGGAATAGTATATTATTTACACTTCAAACTGATTTAGCTATACTGTGTTTTCATATGTATTTCTGTCTATTAGGAAGGCACGATCAATAAATGCTTATTTTATAATGAAAAAGTAGATCACGATATAACATAACATTGACCTGATTTAACAAGGTCAGTGCAGACCCTTGTTGGCCTACAACTGGTATGTTTCCTTTGGAATTAAAGGGGTGGTTAACCTTTAAGTAAAGTTTTAGTATGTTATAAAATGGCTAATTCTAAGCAACTGTTACATCTGTCTTGATTTTTTATTTTTATAGATTAATTATTTGCCTTTTTCTTCTGACTCTACCCAGCTTTCACATGGGGGTCATTGATCCCATCCAAAAAACAAATGCTCTGTAACGCTACACATTTATTGCTGCTTTTTATTACTCATCTTTTTGTTCAGGCCCTCTCCTATTCATATTGCAGTCTCTTAATCAAATTATTGCATGGTTACTAGGGTCATTTGGACCCTAACAACCAGACTGCTGAAATTGCAAACTGAAGAGCTGCTAAATAAAAAGCTAAATAACTCAAAAACCACAAATAAAAAAATGAAAACTAATTGCAAATTGCTTCATAATATAACTCTCTACAACATACGAATAATTAACTCAAAGGTGAATAACTCCTTTAACTTGATATTGTTCTACACAGATATGTATATATTTCTGGTGCCTGAATAGTGGACGTTAAGGCCAATTGTTATTCACCAGAGGCAGCCAATGAGTTTTATCTGGTGTATTTTCTGATATTTATTTAACAAGTGCAATGTTTAACAGAACAGTATTTTAACTTAGAACAAAACTGAAATAATAAAGTAGAATGTGCTCTGTGACTGCCTCAAGGTGGTAGTCTGTTTGGTGGTTGGAGGGGCCTACAAAGTGTAGAGTTTTTTGTACATCTGTTTTTCTGCATTCAAGAAATCACACAGACTACAATATAATTGTTATGAGAATACTTCTTTTTTCTGCTTTGTAATCTTCTCCCTACACCACTTTGTTTTCTTAGGGGAAACAGAAGTATACTTTACCTTTGTATCGTACCATGCAAGCTGGCTCAGAGGCAGCGCAGGCCCTTGCTAGGGAGACCTTTATCCAAACTTGCCCACAGCTTCATGCCAATGTTCAGAACTACGTGAAGAGGATCCTAGGCACATAGAGCCACACTTCTGCTATTGAAGCTCAACTTAAAGTGGACATGTCACCTAGACACAAAAAGCTGTATAATAAAAGTCCTTTGCAAATTAAACATGAAATCCAATTTCTATTATTTATTAAAGCATTCATCGCTGTTGTAAACTCATTTTAAAATCATTTTAAAATCTCAGCTGTCAATCAAATATTGTCTGCCCCTCCTCTATGCCATAGGCAAAGAGGCGGGGCAGACAATTACTTTCACTTTCCATTTAGCACTTCTTAGATGTCACTGCTCTCCCCACATTCCCCTGTTCTCTTTACCATTTAATTGTGTAACCAGTACATGGGGATTGACATTTGTTCCCCCAGTCTGGTGCACAAACAAGATTCTGAGATGATACAAGGCTTGTCTTGATAACAGTGCCCACAAAATGACTCCTGCCTGCTTGTTATAATTATGAATTCCCAGACTGAAGGAAACAAGATTCAAATAATTTATATAGTGTAATTAAAGTTCATTTTGCTTGACTGATGTGATAAAATAGGATTTGGAATCATTTTTTTGGGTGACGGGTCCCCTTTAAGGTACAAAGGAGAGTGTATATCGAAGAGCAACATTGTCCCATTACAGAATAGAAGCGCAATCGACATACTGTGTGAGCCTGTCATAACTGAAAATGCAATAAAGCAAAACAAACATCAGTCTGCCTACGTTATTATTGCTCTGATACATGTTACAGTGTGTGAGTAAATGACTAGCATACAAATGCATTGTTGATAAAATCGTTTTAAGCTGTAGCAAAGCTGCAATTTTTCAGCATCAGATTTTATTTCTAAAAGCAAGTATGTATTCTCACTATGAGATGGGGATAAGTGCGCAGCAGCCAGCAGGTAGCAATAAAAGAAACATTCTGAAGCAGCTGAACTACCATGACTAAACTACACACAACTAAACTACCTGTTGCAGGTCTCACAGTCACATATAAGCAAGTGGTCTGCAACTGTAGGCATGATGGAGGGCCAGTACATACAAGGAGACATTTATGGCAATGGTGCGTGGACTAGGACATACCACTGCCATCAATTATAAAAAGCAAACATCACATGGACAAAGTAGGGGGTGGATAAGATGAATAAATCATAGATGCTAAATTGACAGGAGGCACTGGAAAAGCTGAGGGGACAGGAGGCGTGCCAACATATTGTCCAAGATGGTCGGGTTTGGTGCTAAGGAGGTCAAAAAGTGTGATACTTTACCGTATTCCCTAAGAAATTGCATTTTGGGGGATGCTGTAAAGCAAGTTTTGAGAAAAGTTTTAAGAAATACATGCTAATAAATATGCAGACTGGTTGTTTGATGTAGAAAGACATATATTTTAATTTTATCAGAATGTGTACTTTATAAATTATTTTCTGGGGTCAACTTACTGTTAGTAGCTTTAAGCACACTTAAAATGCAGACAGTATTAGATAAAAGATACAATTACTATTACCCAGATGTTCTAGTTTTTTACCCATGCAATTTGTTCTGAGTTGCTAGAAATCACTTCATCCAATACAGAGCCATTTCTGGTTAGTTCCTCAACAATCTGTGACATGAAGTTGTCATGCAGAACAATTATACATTTTGTTACCATTAACTGTGCTGAAGGTATTATTCACCATTCAATGTCTAAATAATTTAATCCCCCATTAAGAAGACTTGGTCCAACATTACTATTTGCAGCAGGAGCTGAGCCTCAGTCTCTTCACTTAAATGTGGGGTGGTCTGTAGCATTCTGCTACCATTAATTTGACTGTCACCTTTCTTCTCCACAACTTCTTCCGTAATACTAGGTTTCAAATCATGCTTGGTATACATACATTAGACCTGTAGCCAGATTTGCAACACTTATTAAATAACTGTCCTTTATTAAATAACCCTTAGTGATGGTGTTAAGGGAAGTCAAGAATAGCAGGGGTATGGTATTATAATAGAGCCTGTCTTCCTAAACTATATTATTGTGTTATGTATAGTGCAATACATTTTTATTAATTTCACACTCTACTTATACAGCTCACCTACACACAAAATGTATGTTGTGAGTGGCTTTTATTTTCTACAAATCGTCTTTCAACTAAGCATTACCTTAACACCTAGTAATTGTATATAGGTTTTGGCTAGAGAACATGTTGCTTTTGGTTGATGATTTGGACCCCATCCCCTGGAAAATTTCCTCATCCATAATCCTTTCCTCTCCCTGATAATCCTTATGTACACTGCCAGTGAAAGTTTATTTGCTTATGTACACTACCAGTCAAAAGTGTTTGAACACCATATAGGGGCTTATTTATCAACACTGCACCAAAACAGTAACGTTTGTCAATCAAATTTTTCTTGCAATATTTTACCTGCTGCTGGATGAAAAAAGTTAATTACTTATTAGTTGTTAATGATAATTGCAAAATTGCCTTGGTTTCAAATCATGCTTGGCATTACAGACTTTGGACCTGTAGCAAACTTTGCACCTTTTATTACATAACCCCTTTGCGTTTATTACACTTAGTGCTGGTGCCATAAGTGCGAGGGAATCAGATAGTTCCCAAGGACTTTATGCAGGGATTGAAACAGGGTCCCCATGAATAACAGGGCTATGGTATAATGATGGAGCCTTTTCCCCCCAACTTATATTATTGTATTATTTATATGTGGCACATTTTTATTATTTACATATGCTATTTAAAAAGCTCATCTAGTTACAAATATACATAAGCTGTGTATGGCTTGCAGTGTTTTGGCAATAAATATGTTTTCTACAAATCATCTATCAACTTGCCATTATCCTAACCCCTAGTGTACAGATTTAGACAAGGAAAACAGGATTGCTTTTGACTGATGGTTTTGACCCCCCCCCCCCCCGGAAAAATTCCTCACCCATGATCTTGGCCTTTCTCTCATAATCCTTACATACATTATTAGTCAAAAGTTTACATGCTTATGTACACTAACAGTCAAAAGTTTTTTACCATCATATAGGGATTCATTTATCACCACTGGGCTGATTTGCACTAGAAATTTACAATGCTTAGAAGATTAATTATATAGATCCTGTCCCACCTGCTGGTGGCTCCAGGGCAACTCCTGCCATGAGGCAAGTTGAGAATCTTGCCTCAGGTGGCAGCGAGCAGCCGTTAACAGGGGCTGCCTCAGTTGGCAGCAACCAGGCCCGGATTTGTGGAAAGGCCACCTAGGCCCTGGCCTAGGGTGGCAGGATTTTAGGGGGGCGGCATGCTGCCCAACCACAGCCACATTGGTTCAAAAACACTGGGGATGTGCAGAAGATACAATAATTTTGTAAATTTCCCGTGCCCAATCCACATTGCTCAGGTCCCAATTATGAAAATTTGCTTGAATAAAGGGGGGGCACGTGTGACGAACGGCAGTGGGCCTAGGGGCTCCCGCTATGTAAATCCAGCCCTGGCAGCAACCCCAGCAATGGTGCTGGATTGTTCAAACAGCATAACAAAAAAATCCCCTAGGGCAGTACTGTCTAACTTATTACATGTAGTGGGCCTGGGACAATTCTCATATATTGTGGGCCAGATTATATTAAAATGATGATGTCATACAATCATCATCATTTATATATATATATATATATATATATATATATATATATATATATATATATATATATATATATATATATATATATAAAAGGTTCTGGAAGCCAGCACAGCTCGTCACATGGTCGTTTTTGCCTGGGTGCAAAAAGCCCAATAAGTAGAGATATAGCAACGGATGAAGCTTGCACTCACAGGTCTTAAAAGAAATTTTCAAGTGTTTATTAGATCAAAAAACAACTAACGTTTCGGCTAGCACTCTAGCCTTTTTTTGAGAAAGAGAGACAGTATGTAACTTGGGAAAGGACAGAATTAAAAAGATCGGGAGTAGTCAAGTAGAGTTGGGTGTCATCAGCATAAAGGTGATACTGAAGTCCAAATGACTGAATACGTTTTCCTAGCAAAGTTGTATAGAGCGAGAACAGCAGAGGGCCTATAACAGAGCCTTGAGGAACTCCGACAGAGAGAGGGAACGTAGTAGAAGTAGAGTTAGAAAAGGCAACTTTAAAGGAACGATCAGACAGATAAGATGTAAATCATGAAAGAGCAGTGTCACAAATGCCAGCTGAGTATAGAATGTCTAGGAGGAGTGTGTGGTCAACTGTGTCAAAGACTGCAGAGAGATCTAGAAAGATTAGTATGGAATAGTGACCTTTCGACTTTGCCAGTAGAAGATCATTATTTCTAATGTAACCTTTATGTAACAAATATCTGAATCAAAAGCATGAAACAGGAGGGCAATTTAGACAAGCTATTTGTTGACAGTGTCTTGAGATCTATTGGTCTACTGGTAGATCTGGATTTACCTTTTTGACACCCCTGGACCAGATGATCCAGTGTAGTTGTTAACATTTATCTGTTGATCCTGTGCAGATTCAACACAGGGTGGTGCTATTGATATAGCTTTGTCTTGTTAGAGTGTTTTTATCCAGGCAATAATCATTTAAAGCCAGGTGGCTGTATAAAATCAGCAAATATTATTGCATTATTCACTTTCAGCTTTGTGTGATGATTTGGCTTCCTTTAACTCACTAGGTCTATTTTAAACCAATCCATGGATTACTGTATTTGTTACTGTAACCTGTGGCCAAAGATACATGCCATTATAAGGGATGCCTGTGTTATATGGCTAGCACATTTATGCAGCACTTTCCCTACCCCAGTGCAGCATACAATGTAAGTCCCTATCACACCCATGCAATAGGGTCAATTTTATCTATAATCAAATTTAATCTACCTGTATGTTTTTGAAGAATGGAAATATATTAATAATAAAAAGATGCAGGTTGAGAGTGTTGCTTCATTAAATAATGGTGCCAGTATGGTTGTAACAGGTACAGAAAAGGCAAATGTGCTAAATCAGTTATTTTCTTCAGTGTATACAATAGAGGAGTCGGAGTTCCCATGCTCACTATATAGCTGCACTAATGGCTCAGCTCAATCTAGTCAGTGGCTAACTCAGGATATGATTCATAAAGCTTTAATAAAAATGAATGTAAACAAGGCTCCAGAGCCTGGTGGCATACACCCCCGGGTTCTAAGAGAGCTTAGTTCAGTTTTAGACCAGCCCCTATTTCTGATTTTCTCAGATTTACTTTCATCTGGTATGGTACCTATGGATTGGGGAAAAGCTGATGTTATTCCATTATTTAAAAAGGGATTAAGATCTCAGACTGGCAATTATAGGCCAGTAAGTTTGACATCTGTGGTGGGCAAATTATTTGAAGGCTTGTTAAGGGATCACATTCAAAATTTTGTCCTAGCAAATGGCATTATGAGCAGCTATCAGCATTGCTTTATGAAGGATAGGTCATGTCAGACAAATTTGATTGCCAGGCCCGGACTGGCAATCTGTGGGTTCTGCCAAATGCCAGAGGGGCTGCTGCATGGTTCAATAGAAAGTTACCATATAGTGGGCTGGTAGGGGGCAGTTTGGGCTGGTAGAGGGCTGTTTGGGCCTCTGTGTACTTGGAATGGTAGGGCCTATTTTGACTCCCAGTCCAGGCCTGGTCCTGGCACATTATACTCAGTGGGTCCTGGCACATAATACTCAGTGGGAGACAGTGGGTCCTAGCACATTATACTCAGTGGGAGATGGTGGGTCCTAGCACTTTATACTCAGTGGGAGACAGTAGGTCCTGACACATTATACTCAGTGGGAGATAGTGGGTCATGGCACATTATACTCAGTGAGAGACAGTGGGTCCTAGCACATTATACTCAGTGGGAGACAGTAGGTCCTGGCACATTATACTCAGTGGGTCCTGGCACATTATACTCAGTGGGAGACAGTGGGTCCTGGCACATTATACTCAGTGGGAGACAGTGGGTCCTGGCACATCATACTCAGAGGGAGACAGTGGGTCCTAGCACATTATACTCAGTGGGAGACAGTGGGTCCTGGCACATTATACTCAATGGGAGACAGTGGGTTCTGGCACATTATACTCAGTGGGAGACAGTGGGTACTGGCACATTATACTCAGTGGGAGACAGTGAGTCCTGGCACATTATACTTAGTGGGAGACAGTGGGCCCCAGCACATTATACTCAGTGGGAAATTAAATGCTAATTTACATATAAAAGCCTCAGGAAAATGGTAGGTATAACACAGGGCTGTTTTCATGAAAACAACAATGAAAAAAGTCAGAAAAACTAGTATAAATCAACAAGAAATTAATTCTTAATCAAGCTGGTGGAGATCCTGCTGTATATAGTACCAGTGAGTTGAATTAAAGCTGCAAACATGCCCAGCTGGATGTCCCAATCCAACTGCTTCATATCAGTCTTGCCATGCTACCTTCAGTCGTAAAGTTTTCCCAGTCACGCCTACTCTGTACCTGGTTGGTACGTCAGCTGTGCTCTGATTGGACAAGCTACAATGATTAAAGGAGCAGTGCAGTCAGCAACGGAGCAGGTTTTATTTTGTTTTATTTCTTTTTATTTTAGGGGTCAGACAGGTTTGGGGAGGCTTAGCCTCCCCTAGCCTTATTGAAAATCCGCCTATGGATGTGATCTATTTGGATTTTGCCAAAGCGTTTGATACAGTGCCCCACAAACGACTGCTTTCTAAACTAAGGTCTGTTGGGCTTAATGAAGTCGTTTGCACATGGATAGGAAACTGGCTACAGGATCAGTGTTTGCAGATGACACAAAACTATCCAATTAATCCCATCCAGGGTGTGGCATCATTGCAACACGATCTTGACAAACTGGCAATCTGGGCAGCTAAGTGGCAAATGAGATTCAATATTGATAAATGTAAAGTCATTCACCTGGGATGTAAAAATATCCTAGCCACTTATACCCTTAATGGGACTGCACTAGGCAAATCCATTAGGCAAAAGGACCTTGGAGTTCTTGTAGATGATAAACTTGGCTGTGGCAAGCAATGCCAGTCAGCAGCATCAAGGGCAAATAAGGTCTTGAGCTGTATTAAAAGGGGCATAGAGTCAGGGGAGGTGGGGGTCATTCTTCCACTGTACAGAGCACTTGTAAGGCCCTATCTAGAATAGGCCGTACAGTTTTGGTCTCCATCACTCAAACAGGACATTATTGTATTAGAGAGGGTACAGAGAAGGGCAACTAAGCTGGTTAAAGGTATGGAAAATCTTAGCTATGAGGAAAGACTGGCCAAATTGGGGATGTTCACGCTGGAGAAGTGGTGCTTAAGGGGAGATATGATAACTATGTATAAATATATAAGGGGATCATATAATAATCTCTCTAATGCTTTATTTACCAGTAGGTCTTTCCTACTGACACAAGGTCACCCATTCCAATTAGAAGAAAAGAGGTTCCACCTAAATATTCGGAAGGGGTTTTTTACAGTAAGAGCTGTGAAGAAGATGCATTAGATAGATTTAAGAAGGAGTTGGATTGCTTTTTAGCAGGTGAGGGAATACAGGGTTATGGAAGATAGTTTATAGTACAAGTTGATCCGGGGACTAGTCCGATTGCCATTTTGGAGTCAGGAAGGAATTTTTAGACAGATTAAAAAAAAAAAAAACTAAAAGGTTGAACTTGATGGACCTGTGTCTTTTTTCAACCTTACTTACTATGTTACTATGAAACGGGAACACCTAAAGGAAACACACAGATTCTGGAAGAACATACAAACTCCTAGCAGATGTTGCCCAAGACAAAAGTTTTAACTGCAATGCATAAATTCTACTCACTGAGCCACTGTACTGCCCTTTAAAGAAAATTATGTTTCCATCAACAAAATGAAGTGACTTGTGTGTGGTCCATATCAATAAGGATCCAATAGCTAACTTTTTTACTTATATCAAACACACCCTAGTGCTGGTAAGGTTCCATCTGGAAAATACCATTCAATGTTGGTCTCCAGTGCTTAAACAGAATATTATTGTTATGGGGATATATATGTGTATATTTTTTTCAGCATAATAGCAAAATCATCAAAATAAAAAGTCTGCAAAAAACAAAAGCTGAAAGCTTCCACTTTTCCCTGTAGTCCCTTCCGGCATCTTACACTGAAAGTAACCAGAAAATAGCAAGGTTAAAAGAGTTCAGTGCTGTGACACGTGGGACATGAATATGTTTGTTAGGGGATAAAAGCTGCAGACAAGCATTTGTACACACCCATATACTTTTTCTTTTAAACACCTGGCTAAACAGGTTTTTCCCCATTTGAAACTTTCCTGGAAATTTTTGTAAAATAATCCACATCTATTGTCATAAAGGTGACATTTCTCATAACATACTGCCACTTTTACAAAATTTTTCCTTTATAAATGCTACAGGCCTTTATTAACCTGTATCCAAGTAGAGTATACATTTTTAAAGCCATGAAGTTTCTTTTAAATAATTCTCCAAGGAGAGGTAGCACAGATCAGACTATAATTTCACACCTGAATGTATCCATCACTGTTGGTCAATATGATTTCATTCCCCACTGTCTTAGTTATGCTAATTAGATACTTACTTTATGCTGATAATATTCTTTCTTTCCAAGTAAAGGTAAGCATATGCATTCATACAAAATTAGTTTTATCCTAATCATAGTGGAATGTGAGCAACTACAGAGGTTTTTAGCAATCTGATTAATCTCTGCTCAATTGATTTACGCTTGTACAATTTTTCAAACTATGTTTTTATGTAAATTATAAAAACCTAAAATGTAAACTTATTCAAAATGTGTTTTGAACTAACCCCCCCCCATACATTTTTAACTAATATTTCCTTTGAGAATACCTGGTGGTCTAAGGTGCCGGCGGGGGCCACTCTCTTGTTAGGAACGTCCGCCACATCCTCTTCCATGTGCTATCTCTTCTAGATATAGAAGTAGATCTTGCTTACACTGCACTTGCTCATTGTCAGCCAGTAAATAAAACTCTCCAGGCTTAGGTGCAATATTCTATATAATATTTATATAGAGAGGATACTGTACCCACTTATGTAATTTATAAACCTCTGAGTTCTGTGACCATATAAATGTATGTTTATTTGTCCTTTGAGTCTAATTGTTTATTTGCACGGCTTTGCTCATTAATATGCTTCCTATTGACTGGCACCCATAACTGCACTTTGCCCTCAAGCAATGTATACAGAGGCAAAATGATGCCTTTGTTTCTTGAGTTAAGAAACATGAGGGTACCGTACATTGTTAGATTGATCAGACTCTGATTTACACTGTTCCAAAGTTTCTTACCTACAAAACCCACCAAATTCAATATCCCCCAACACAATTCAATTTAGCGTATAACTAGTGTAATTTTTGTTCATAACTTTGCATTTATCAACAATGAAACTAATTTGCCTGTTTGCTGCTCAGTCCTCAAATCTATTCATATCGCTCTGCAAAGTACAACCATCCGGCATGGATCTTGTTTTTTACAATTTAATGTTAAAAGCAAACACAGACTGAGCACACTTACAATGCCAACCTTGAGGTTGTTTATGAATAAATAAATAAATAAATAAAAAAGCAAATGACCCTTACCTAGAGTGAGACAGACTTTAAACCTTTATTTCTGCTGAGTTATCCTTGTCCAGAAGCAGCCTATCAAGCATTCCCTCAATTCAATTCAATGTGCGATAATGAAAAAAATGTTTTTTAGCTGTGAAAAATAATGCGCTAATAGACCTATTAATTTTGCGAATGTGCAAAACCTTCCAACATATTCTATTGCCTCATCACAACCAATCAAATGATATTACTTCAACACCCCACTTAGACAAAGCAATGCTGTTCTGGAAGATTTGTGGAACTGACTTTCCCCCTGCATGCTGCGGGTGCTTGCGGGCTACAACTCCGCTATTCCAGGTACGTTTGACCTCGCAAAGCATACAGCCATTGTGCATTATTCCATTATCCCACAAGACCACCATGTTATTTTAACTGTCTTTAAAAACATCACCTTATAAAGTACCCCATACCAGCTGAAAAGGACCTCTGCCAGCCTTCCAAACAGATCATCTATCTTTTATTTTTGGCAAGTGTTCATCTTCTCTCATGTGTGTTTTCTATTTCAAAATGAGGTTTTCATGTTTGAGTGGCAAAAGAACTCACATCTAAACAAATATATTTGTAACATCCATCATCTACAACAAACCAAACAAATATATACTTACTTTTTTTTTTTTTTTTAAACTGACATGTTTTATTAAGTATAATTATATATATAGTGGGCCATCACACGGTACCCTGTTATCAGTGGTTACATGTAAACACATAACTGGTAATGAACATTATATAAAAAAGGAAGGATAGAAAATACAAGGCAAAAGAACATAAATAAATAAATAAAAAAAGGGGGGAAAGGTGGGGGGGAAGAGAGAAGAAGAAAGGAATAATGGGGAGAGAGGAGGTAAGTGAGGAGAAGTATACTGTTAGCATACAATGCAAAAATCATTAGTCAAAAGGAGGTAGGGTATCATTATTGTTACATTTATGTTAATATCTGAATGTATGAGTTACTGGTTGTCCTCTGGGACAGTCCCTTTATTATGAGTGCAGGGCCTGGAAAAGTTGAGAGTCGTTTTCATGAGCTAACCATGGAAGCCATATTTTGTCATAGGCCGCCATATCATTTTTCAAGGTATAAGTGAGCTTCTCGTTGGTGGCAATGCAGATTATTTTTGCCTTAAAAGATCCCAATGGTATTCCTGTTTTTTTCCAGTTGGCTGCTATTATGTGCCTCGCCGCCATAAAAATATATTGACTCAATCTGTGGGCCGAGTTGGTATATTTGTGTGGCTTTTTCCCAATAACAGTACCATAGGATCTTTTGGGAATTTAACATGGAAAACTCTGGATAGTAGATTGATTACTTCATCCCAAAGTTGTGATACAGCCTTGCAGGTCCACCATATATGCAACAATATTCCTGGGTCTGAGCAGCCTTGAAAGCATTGTGTACTGCACGTAGGGTATAGTTTGTTCAGTCTTGTGGGGACTAGATAAGTTCTATGAAGCAACTTAATAGACGTCTCCCTTATGGTCACACAAGTGCTCCCTTTATGCGCTGTAAGGCTGCAGTGAGCCCAGTGTTGGGTTGAAAGTATGGTATTTAAGTCCTTCTTCCATTTCAGCATATATCCCAATTTTGGGGATTGTTGTGGAGGCTGGTTTAACATTTTGTAAAGTGTGCTGAGTATGCCTGGTTGCAGTGGTCTTTGCCTACAGATGGTCTCCAAGGCTGTGGATTTTAAGCTGTTGTCTTTGGCAAGTCTCACTTGTTGTTGCGCAAAGTGGGCCAACTGTGTTGTCTGAAAAATCTCTTGTATAGGTGGGTCGTAGAGGTCCCGTAGTTGTTGGGGCGTTAAAGGTTTTCCATGTCTAGTTAATGATCGAAATGTGGTTAGTCCTTTGGCACTCCACCAGGATAATGCACGTCTTGATTAACCTAGTGGGAAGTCTCGGTTGTTTGCCAAGGGGGTTAAGGGTGATGGGGTAGATCTAAGACATTTATAGTGTAGGGATGTGTAAAATAGCCACCGCTAGTATTATTAGTAGGCAGTCCCTCAGTGTTATAGACACCTAACTGGGTCCTAAAATACAGTTGGGAGGGGTACTGTTTGCTCTTCCTGCTCTAAGCTATGCCCTTTGCTGTTTCTCACAGTGACCAGCAGATGGCACTGTGCTAGGATATAAAAGGCTCTGAAGCCATGCTTTCAGTATCCATTTTGTGCTAGCTCTGACCTGAACAGGCAGGTAGAGCTCTGTGGAACCTAGACAGGTCAGGTCTAGTCAGGATAGGCTACTCACCATTATAGGTTACTCTAGGAGTAACAGACAGACAGGTTATTTAGCTAAGCAGCTCAAGGCTCCGACGAGGAGAGTCAGAGGGATTAAGATCTCGGGTACTAATAGCCCAAAAGTAGGGACTAAGTGTATAGGAACAGGGTAGATAGATTCCACTCAGGTTCCACTTAGGGAAAAGGCTGAAAACTGGGTGTACCTTTTGCCTGTGTGGACTAATACTGACCAAATGGTGCTGTGAGTATTGCCTATTCAATGTGATGCTAAATCCTGTTATGCTCTATTGTATACTCCACTGAGGATTGTGTATGTTCAATAAATAAGTTCATGTTTAAGTTATAAGAACAACTGCCGCCCAATTATTATACCCTATATCCAGTTACAGTTGCACTACACCCTGCCTCCACAATGTTGCGAGGGCTTACTCCCTAAGAGTATAGGTCTCATCCGGAGCACAGTTATTGGGAGTGGAGCACAATAGTGGTGTACAGTACACACAATTTACTATAGTATAATATAGCGCTACAATAGCATTTCCATAGTTATTGGAGAAGCATCTGACATTTCGTGATATGGTATCTTTGATAGTCATACCATTTGTGGCGATAAATATGGGTATAAGGCATCCTCCATCTGGACCCATAGAGGGGCTAAGGGCCCTGCATGTAGTGGGGCTAACTGCGATAGGCGAGCTGCCCAGTAATATTTGACAAGGTGTGGTACTGATAGGCCTCCATTGGCTTTGTGTAAACTCATTGTCTGTTTGGATATTCTTAATCTTGGATTGTAATATGTATAGGTCCTGTAAAGGTACTTTAATCGGTAACGTTCTAAACAGATAGAGGATTTTAGGTAGAAGTACCATTTTGATGCAGTGGATCCTGCCAACCCAGGAAATCTTGTGTCTATCCCATTTTTGTAAATCCTGCATCAAAGACTTGAACATAGGTTGGAAGTTGGCTTTATAGAGAGCAGGTAGTAAATTAGTTATTTTAACTCCCAAATATTGTAAGCATTCTGATTGTATTTTGAAGCCAAAATTTAGTTCCAGTAATTTAATAGTATGTTTCAGCAAGTTACAGGGCAGCATCTCAGACTTATAAACAGGGTTTATAGTTGAACCAGAAACTCTAGCAAATTCTGTTAAGGAATTCAACAAGTTGGGTAAAGATGTTAGGGGGTTTATCACTTGCACCAATAAGTCATCTGCAAACATTGAAATCTTATATTCTCTGTCTTTAATTTTCAGGCCCTGAATATCCATCTGGCTCCTGATGTCCCTTGCTAGTGGTTCCATTGCTAGGGCAAATAATGCCGGGGAAAGTGGGCACCCCTGTCTCGTACCTCTGCGGATACTAATAGGTTTTTGTATGTTAGTAGTTGGAAGATTCAAGTGGGCTTTTGGGTTATGATAGTATGTCTTAAGTGTATTCAAAAAAAAAAAACGTTTGGGCCTATTCCTACTGTTTCTAATAACGTAAAGAGGTATTGCCAGTTTAATGTGTCGAATGCCTTTTCAATATCGAGCACTAATAGACAAAGGGGAGTTTTATATTTATTGGCATGAGCTATAATGTTAAGGATCTTCTGTATGTTATCAGGGGCCTGACGGGAGGGAATAAAGCCAATCTGGTCTTTATGGATCACTGTATTTAAAATTTTGTTTAATCGGTGTGCTAGTATAGTTGCTAATATTTTAATATCCAAATTTACGAGTGATATTGGCCTATAGTTTTTTGGGGATAAATGGTCCTTATTCGGTTTTGGTATCACTGTCACTTTGGCTTCATTCATTTCTGGGGGTAAGGGTTGGCCAGTTGTGATGTGTTGGAAAAGTTTTTGTAAATGAAGGATTAATTGTGTTTGAAATTTTTTATAGTAAAGGGAAGAGAACCCATCAGGTCCTGGGGCTTTATTCGACTTCAGATGTTTAACTGTGTTTTCAATTTCTTGGTATGTGATATCTTCCTCTAATACAGATTTCATCTCTGGTGACAAAGGTGCCGGGGAATGTTTCTCAATATACATTTGTAAAGCTTTATTGTATAATTGGTGTGGAGAGTCTTATAACCACTGATAATAATTCTGGAAGGTTGAAGCAAAAGCATCTGGATCAGAGGTGATGCGACCATCTGGGTGCCTAATTTTGTGGATGGAGTTTCGCTTGTTATGGGCCTTTAATAGATTTGCCAGCATTCTATCGGGTTTGTTAGCATATAGATAAAATTTATGATTGGTCTTGCGAATGGACTGTTTGGCGGTATATATATGGCATGCTTTTATTTTTTACTTAGTTTCTTCTATAAGCCGTCTAGTTTTGGGGTTAGGGTGGGATCTATTCGATTTTTCGAGGGTATCGAGGTCCTTTTCAAGGAGGGTCAATGTTTGTAAGCGTTCACGCTTTCTCTTATCTGCATACTGGATCAGACATCCACTAACATATGCCTTGTGTGCTACCCATACCCAAGCTGGAGATGATTCAGGTATCGAGTTCTCTTTCATAAAGTGCTTTAATTGTGTTATGTGATTGATGCATTCAGGATCAGCTAATAAACTCTCGTTTAGTCTCCAGTTTGGTCGTATAGAAGAGGAGGTCTGCAAATCCAGTATTGTCAACATAAGGTCATGATCTGACCAAGCACAGTGGAGTATTTTGGAGTTTAGTATCCTAGAGGCATCTTGATTCTTAATTAAAATATAATCTATCCTGGAGTAACTATGGTGTACATGCGAATAGTGTGTATAACCTCTTTTGTTATCATTAGCCTCCCTCCACAAGTCTGTCATGCCATTTGTGTGCAGCAGACTCTCAAACTGTTTTGTAATTTTTTTGTGTTTTGCTGTAGCAATCTGTGAGGTCCAATCTAAGGCATAGTTAAAAGACAAATTAAAGTCTCCTGCCCACACAATTCTTGCTTTTGGGAGGTCTGCTAGCTTACTCAAAATGATTTGAGTTGAATCTTTAGGAGTTAAGTGGAGACAATAGTATAGGGTGTGCCATACAGCATTTCTAAAAGTATGATATATTGACCTTGATTGTCAAGGATGGTCTTTGTGATGTTAAATGGAAACTTGTTGTGCAGAAATATGGCTACTCCTCTATGTTTACTCGTTTTGGAGGAGAGAAAAAATCTTGAAAATTTTTTGTAGTAGTATTTAGGGAAGGAGGTCAAAGTAAAGTGTGTTTCCTGTAAACATAGTACATCTGGTGATAGCCTATCATAAGTCTGAAATGCTGCCCGTCGTTTCGTTGGGGAGTTGAGACCCTGTGTGTTATGTGATATAATTTTAATTGACTGATAAACTTAAGAGTTATTTCAATATTGCTTTTGATAACTTTGAAGATTTGCCTGTCCTTGCTTTAATTGTTTAACATTTGAAGGGTCCCAAGTCTCCATCTTAACCCTCTCCATTCCCAACATTGCATATGCATAAGTACAAAATACATGACCCCCGCAGCCTGGGTAAAACATAGGTACAAAGTAATAGTAAAGCAAAAAAGCATAGTAATAAATAATGAAAAGAGTATAAACATGAATATTAACTTGAAAAAATAAACTTAGTGTGTAAACACTTCAGGTGAGCACTGTGACTTCACTGATCACCTCCTGACTCGGACGGGGAGTAGAAGAAAGGTGCTCTGTGTGGGGGGGCAATATCCCGCATCCCCAGATTTAGATGGTATTGAGGGGGTATATATTCCAAAAAGGTTATTATTGCTGAAGTGGACATTAGGCGTTCTTATGCCAGGGTCGGTGGGTAGGTTTTGCTTACCCTCACCCTTGCACAATAACTGTATGCTTCTTTCTTAGCCTAGCGGAACATGCTAGGATGGGTCTGCATTAGATCGTGAACGGGCGATCCGTCTTTCCCTGGGTGGGGAGTGCGATGGCGGACGTTTCTTCTGTTTGGAAGAAGGTACCTCCGACCATTCCGGGTCTGCACGCAGGCCTGGACTGGGAGTCAAAATAGGCCCTGCCATTCCATGTACAGAGAGGCCCAAACAGCCCCCTACCAGCCCACTATATGGTAACTTTCTATGGATCCATACAGCAGCCCCTCTGGCATTTGCCAGAACCCACAGATTGCCAGTCCGGGCCTGATTGGCCAGAGATAATCAACCACCCACGGGATCACCTCGAGCCTCGAGGTGATCCCGTGGGTGGTTGATTATCTCTGTTGGAGGTGTTTGCTTCCCCTTCTAGTATTGACAGTCCTGCCTCGGATGTATAAATTGTGTGGGAATGGCCATTCCAGGCAAATTGTAGTGAGAACGGAAAGTCCCATTTTTATTTCACCTTGTGTTGCAAAAGCAATGTCGTCACAGGTTTCATTTGCCGTCTCTTTTGCAGAGTGATCGGGGCAAAGTCTGCATATTGTGGGGTAGTGTGTCACTGCCCAATTCTCTAGCCGCTTGTAGAGCTAGGTCTCTCATTTGCACATGATGCAGTTTTAGTACTATGTCTCTCGGAATATTTGGATTGTGTGGGCGGCCTACGGCCCTGTGTATACGTTCAATATGGAGTTTTTCTTCTGAAAGGCCGGGGAGTAATTGTTGTAATACCCCTGCCATTAAATGCGTTATGTCTGTTATGGTTTCGGGGACCCCCCTGACCCGCAAGTTACCTCTCCTTGAGAGGTTCTCCAAGTCTTCCACTTTGTTTTCCAACTGCGCAATCTGATCTTGGTGGATCGCAAGCTGTTTCTGATCCTCCTGTAAGGCTATAGTGTGGTCATCAGAGATCTGTTCCAGCTTGTCAACTCTGTCGCCTAGATCATTAATTTGACAGGCAAAGTCTGTGACTGCAGCTGCCAGTTCGGTTTTGAATTAAGCGTGTTCAGCTATGGTTTCTTTTTCGTGGCCGGCGGTCCCATCTTCAGAAGCTGCTGGCTCATTGGGTAATCCGATATGTCCAAGCTGGATATTAGGAACTAGGTTCCTCGCTAATGTTAGCTATTTAGTGTGATGCAGGAGCGGAGCACTCACAAACACATCCTGTCTGTTCAGCTGCGCGCGTGCGCCCCCTATACTTACTTTTTTAGAACCAATTACTGTCCATGTCTAATGTTTTAACTTAGTTCAAGTCTAAATATCATTCAGAATGTGCATTTAAAGGGTTAAATCAACCGATCACACATTTTTGTGGTGTCAGGTTGTAATTTTCGGTTCTAATAAATTGGTTTCTTATAGTTTATGTTTGTGTCCATTTCTAATACCATTCTAGTCTGACATTACAAACCCGTGCTGCTTGCTTTGTGTAGCCAATGCCATTAGTTGATGTTAAAGTCACTGTGTCTATAAGTGCGTCTCAAGTGCCTAAAGATATTTTTTCCCCTAAAGCTGGCCATAGACACAAAGATCCGACGAATCCTCAATTCGTACGATTTTCGGACGGTGTGTGGAGAGTCCCGACATTTTTGTCCCATGGAGATTGTTCGTTTGGTTGATCGGCCAGGTTAAAAGATTTCTGTTGGCTACCGATAATATCTCTGCATGTATTGCCGATCGGACGATTTTCAGTGGGAGACTGTCACTAGCTTATAGTCGGACATAAGTCTTGTACTATTGCTGTAGGGGCAGAACATCGGCTGATCTGTTCTTTTACTACTTTATTTGATCTGAATGGTTAGTGGCAGGTCGGGAGATGGGGAAGTCCGATCGTTCCCGGATTCAAAAGAAGAGAACTAAGGGAGCCACATCTGGAGGTGGTAGGTGGTAGCTACATCATTATTCTGCCATTTGCTTATGGATAATTAACACATTGTTTATTTAACAGACCAAAAACCAAAAAAACAAGAACCACCCACGGGACAATCTTATGCTGTAGCACAAAAAACCAACTAGGCCAAAGAAAATAAAACAAATAAAAAAGAATTGTTAAACACACATGACAAAAACATAATTTTACATAACTTTATTATTGTCCTGATATGTTTAATTTGTTATGTGCATACAGTATTTTGGCTGTTTAACATTTGCAGCAAAGTGCCTTCTTTTATTTGACACGAATGGTCAGGTGTTTGTAAATGAATATCATTGTTTTTTCTGCCACACAAGCCACAACAAAAAGCATCCTGATGTAAGGATTTCTTTTATTTTACAAATAGAAATAGTGGCAAAAATTGGTTGTTTATTTTTTATTGATCAATTTATTAGATGACTGTTTCAACTAATAGAGAAGGCCAAAGGCTACAGTCTTACTCATGTACTCCAAACCTCCAACATGTAAGTAAGGTTTACTTACATGTAGTCAGGTTTTACTTCCAATTCTATAGAAATGTGTAGATTAAGGAAAAATTTAATACACTAGGGTATATTTTACTATATCAACCAGCCTGGTTGAATGAGAGAGTGTAATGTGAATTGAAGAGAGTGTTATAGAAGGAAGATGTTGATAATGTTTCAGGAAACAGCAAAGAGTACCTAAACATAAATAGCTATTAAGTGTGGTGGGGACCATTAAGATAATGGAGGTGTTACAAAATACTGAATTACTAGGGAGTCCGAACATTTTGCCTGATTTGATTGCTATTGTGCACAGTGATGCAAGGGAACACTAGAATTACAGTCAGCCTGAACAACCTGCAGCTTGATAGTGTTACTAATGCTGCGTGCCAAAAGTGTCAGAATCTGCCTAGTCTGAACCTGAAACTGTAGGGCCTATTTACAATGACCCATACAATGTGCAAAATGCAAAAAGAATTTGAAAATTGCCCATTGCATGGGGCATTGTGCAAATATCTGCAGGCATCTGAGTTCCACTTCAGAGCACATAGACCTGTGAAACGCATTTAGAAGGGAACACTGCCTGCATTTGCAATTTTGCACATTGCACTGTGTTACATGTATACTACAAGGTGAAGCAGGAAGGGGACTGTGAGGATGGCATAGTGGAGGCATTTTCTGTGTAATTCTGTGGTTGGGTTATGGAATACTGTACATTCAGAACATGTGCTTTCCAGCTATGCATGAGGCACATGGTTCCTCCTTGTACTTAAAGGGGATCTCTCACCCAGACATTAAAAGCTGTGTAATAAAAGTCCCTTTCAAATAAAACATCCATACCTTTTATAAACGTGTTTAAAACTCAGTTGTCAATAATATGTTGCCTTGGGCATAGAGGTGGAGCAAGCAATTACTTTCACTTTTCATTCTGTAATTCATAGATGTCACTGCACTCCTCATATTCCCCCTCTCCCCTCTTCATCTAATTGTGCAGCCAGTGCATGGGCATGTGCATCAGGTGCCCCATTCTGGAGCATGAACAAGATTTTTGCATGATGTAAAGCTTGCCTTAATAACAGTGTCCACAAAATGGCTTCTGTCTGCTTGATGTGGTTGTGAATTCCAAGCCTAAAAAAACAAGATTGAAATAATTTATATAGTGTAAGTGACGTTTGTTTTGCTTGAATACCATCATAAAATAGAATTTGATTAGGATTCTTAAGGGTGACAGCTCCCCTTTAATATAAGGAGATAGAGAAGATTACAAATATTAGCCAACATTAGCTGCCAACTTAGCCACTCCAGTGCTGGCCCCTTTTTTAGGCCAAAGCAAAATGCTGGCGGACAGCTATCTCATTAATATCACACTTTTACAGGTATTTATTCAAAGATTAAAAACTGCACTACAGCATTTGGCTGTTGTCGATGTGGTTCTCATAAGATGTGTCTGCAAAGGCCACCTTTACGATCTGACAGTTGGATTGGCGATTAGACTATAAGATATTATGTGCATTTTCTGCTGCTAATAATGTATGAATTCTACCTGATGTGCTGGTGTTTTGTGCTAAAAGGGAATAAGGCAGGAGTCTCCAGCTCAGTCAAGGTTTCTCATTTGTTAATATGCATTCCTGGTGCCAGTGCAAGGAAGTCACCTCCCCTTATTAGTACAAATGGCCCCCATTCACAACCATGCAGCTACCAGATTGGGAAAACAAAAAACATCAAAGGGCAATATAGACTAGAGTGTCTACCACTCTCCTTTATTCACTCCCAAGACCCTGTAAGGGCAACGGCACACAGGATATTTTGCCACCCATGGTAAATCTGTGCTAGCGCAGGCGACACAACATATATGTCACTTCCACTTTCTGGTGTAGCCCAAAGCTGCCAAATGTATGGCGATTTCAGGCTACTTCACAATACATATTTTGCCACCCATGGTAAATCTGTGCTAGCGCAGGCGACACAACATATATGTCACTTCCACTTTCTGGTGTAGCCCAAAGCTGCCAAATGTATGGCGATTTCAGGCTACTTCACAATACATATGTTTTTTATACCATATCGTGTGAAGGAAACTAGGGGTGTTATGTAGAGAACAGTAGCGCAAATTTACAGTGGGTGACAAAATATCAATGTTTAAACACATATGACGGAACCATGGCTACTGTTAAGTGCCCTGCCAGTAAAGCACAGTCATAAACCAGGTACCAGTTGTGCCATAGCCTAGACCAGTGTTCCCCAACCAGTAACATGTTGCTCACCAACCCCTTGGATGTTGCTCCAGTGGCACTAAAGCAGGAGCTAATTTTTGAATTCCTGGCATGGAGGCAAGTTTTTGTTGCATAAAAGTCAGGTGTACTGCCAAACAAAGCCTCTTGTAGGCTACCAGTCCACATAGGGGCTACCAAACAGCCAATAACAGCCCTTATTTGACATCCCCATGGACTTTTCCATGCTTGTGTTGCTCTCCAACTCATTTTTACATTTATATGTGCCTCACGAGTTAAAAAGGTTGGGGACCCCTGGCCCTAGACCCACATATAGGAATTCAAACTTTTACTAATCATAGTTGATTTATGTAATTAAAAGGTACAAAGATTGTTACAGGTCTAATAGCCTATAGGAACTAATTAGAAGGAAGTATTTACAGGACATCTGTTAGTAAGCAAACATCTTATTAGTTTGTAGGCACATTTTATTACATGCAGTGAAGTTTATTATGTATAAGGGATAGAATTTTACATTACTAATTTAAATTCATTATACAAGTTTGCTCATTAGAAACTGGGGCAGCTCTGTTTTCTTTTCTGTAGACTTTATATGGAATGACCTAGTCCCTTATAGAAAACCCCCCACCTACACTGCTTAAAAAAAAAATTCTGATAGGATAAACTCATAAAAAGCACAGGTTTGACAAACATTAATCAGCAATGAGGGATTAATGAATAAACAACTAAAACTTTATGATGTTAGTGATTAAGGTTAGTTCACTTTGGACTATCCGCAGTTCCTAACAAAGCAATAGCCGATACTAAAAGGTGTTGAACTTGGCTGGTGTAGCTTGTCTGACTACATTCTAAAATGCAACCACATAGGGTGGGGCATAATGTGACCTTGAATTTGCATGTTTGATAAAAGTGCTCTAAAGCAGGGAATTTCCCCAGCCAGTACCAAGCAAAGACCCCATGACTAGGGATAATAGCCTCTCTCTGAAGAATATGTGTGCGTCGCAATAAAGCAAAAGCCATACATCTGCTAATATTAATTGGCACACTTGATCTGAATTAGCTAATAAATGATCACTAATCATTTATTGCAGGATGTGTAATTAATAATAGCTATTTAGTACAAAAGAGCCATTATCTTCTGAAATATATTCTTATTAATGGTGATGGCATTGGTTATAATTGGTGCTTACTGCTTTCACTTGTGTCTCATGACTCACTGAAATATATTATAGAAAATGTGCCATCTGTTACAACATATTAGTATATATGAGGATTACCTTGGAGTTTCATGACTAATATACATGACCTTGATAACTTTAAACACCCTTATATATTACAAAAGGGTATGTAACTTATTCTCTGGATTTGTAGTAGGTGCAAGCAAAACTGTATACAGAAAAACACACAGCACTACTAAGCAGGGCCCTCGGATAAGGTCTTCAGGTGCCCATAATGAAAAAAAACTTAAAGGAGAAGAAAAGGTATAATCACAAAATTTTAGGAAATCCCCAGTGATTATAATAACTTACCTGATACTCTAAAACAGCCCTCCTGTTAGCGGATTACTACACCTGTCTGGGGTACTTCTCAGACGACACCATGGAGCAATCATCTTCCTGCTTCTTCCTCTGTAACATAGCAGCTGATAGGGTCCGGGTGCAGGATGTGCAGCTGGGCCCCCACCCCAGCTCCAGATGCAAGCTTCTCTCTGGATTTGTAGGCACGCAAGGGTCCAGAGGGGTGTAGGCCCAGGTGCAATCGCACCCCTGGTAGTTCCGCCACTGTTCTTCCTTTTTCATATGCACAGTAGAGTGAAAAACCAAACTTTAACATAAAAAGACAGCATTTTCACTTTACAGCAAATGTGTCAGTCAGGGACCATTGAAGAAAGAAAAAGCAGAAAAAGAGGATCACTCCATGGTGCCCGCTGAGAGGTACCCCAGGCTAACGCAGGGTATTCAGGGTCCAGAGTATGAAGTTAGGCATTATACTGACAAAGGTTGCTTAATATTTGACACCAAGGCCGGAACTAGTGGTAGGCAGAAGAAGCACGTGCCTAGGGAGCAAAGCTGGAGCAAGCCACTTCATTTACCTCAAAAATTCTTATTCAGTTTTAGAACAGAGAACACTATCCTACTCCACCTTGGTTTACCAGGACTGATTCAGCCAGGAAAGCAAAGAGCACAACACTCCAAACCAGGCTGTATGGGCTGAGAGTGTAAGGGAAATATCACTCGGTGCTCCTCCCAGCATGGTGCAGCCGTTCTGCAACATGGAACGTCTTCTAACGACAGTGCCCTTCTTGGTGCGCTGCCCTTCTGCAACATGGCATGTCCAGTTTGCATGTGTCTGGAAGCCTGTGGCATCGTGATGCCGGCATGTGTGTTTTCTAACACTTGCATGGGTGCATTGTGCTTAATTGGACACCAAGGCCTAGCTTCTTTGCAAAGTGAACATCGCATTAGTGAAGACATTGAGTATTAAGTGCTATTAGAGTTTCTCCTGTGTTTTGGCCTTCAACTTTCTGATCTGGTTTTGATATTTGGTTACCTGGCTCTCCTGCCACTCTTCCACTAGGGCTTACTCCTGTTACCATTTTCAGTTTCTTCTTAGTGAATATTGTAGCAGAGTAGTGATGTGCGGGTCGAGAAAAACTCAGCCCACACCTGACCCTAACCCACTGCTACTCCACCCGCACCCAACCCGGTACACCTCTGACCAGCAACTGTCCCATTATGAAGTCATGGAAAGGAGCAGGGCCAAGCAAGCGCAAGTCTATAAAAGGCACTCACAATCTCAGTACCTTATACTATGTGGGAGTAAAGATGCAGCAAATTGGAAGCTTTATGGTGATGTACTGAAATGTCACCAAAATCACCAACTTTAGGAAAGCTTGGTACTTTGGAATAAACAGATATGTACCCATTTTGGATTTAGGGGCATGTGTACTTTCCAAAAATATATGGCTCTCTGGGGTGAGTGTACTTTTTTGTAGCTTTACCCCTCATAAAAATACTGTAAATGTGTTGATTTTGTAGTACATGAAATGACAGATCATATGGGGTGTCTTCATTTTGTGGCCCCTATATGGTACTGTGGAGTAGAAAGACATGCATAAGCAATTTGTATTCAGGGGAATGTGTACTTTACAAAAATATATAGTTTTTGAGATGAACATACTTTTTGTACCTTTCCCCCTCAAAAATAGGTGTAAATGTGTTGATTTTGCAGTATCTGGAATTACAGATTACTGATAGCTCGTATGGGGTGTCTAAATTTTGGGGCCCCTATATGCATAAACCCTATGTAAACAAATACGCATTGGGCATCAAACTGTTCAGTGGACTCCTGGCTTTCATAGTTAGTGTTTTACCTTGGTACCTAATGATACGTGGGAGATAAGATGCTTCAAAATGAAAGTTTTGAGGTGATTTTCGGAAATGCCACCACAATCTCCAAATTTAGGAAAGCTTTGCGACTTGGTACTTTGGAGTAGAAAGACATGCATACCTAATTTGGATTTGAGGGAAAGTGTACTCCAAAAATATATGGTTTTCAGGAATGAATGTACTTTTTTGTACCTTTGTCCCTCATAAAATGATGTAAATGTGTTGATTTTGCAGTATCTGATATTACAGATCTGATAGCTGGTATGGGATGTCTTCATTTTGGGGCCCCTATATGCTACATACTTAGGTAATGCATATGAGGCATACAACTATTCAGCTGACCCCAGGCATTCATATTTAGGGTGTTTTATGTGGTTACCTAATGATAAGTGGGAGATATGATACTGTAGACTGGAAGCTTTGAGGTCTTTTTTCAAAAAAAGTCACAAATTTTTATAAAAAATAATAAATTTAGCAAAGAATTGCACCTTGGTAATTTGGAGTACATAGATATATTTACCCATTTTAGATTCATTCATCAGAATCTGTTCTTTTCAATAATGTGTATTTTTTTATGGTAAATCTACTGTTTGTGAAATGTTTGGCCTTGAAATAAGATGTATGCAGTTTTATGAAGCAGTGCTTTGGAAATTTGGTAGTGTACTGTTTGGACTTTTTGACCTATACAAGTGATAAATCTCCATAAAACTATATATATTTGGTATTGGCATGTTCAGGAGACAGAACATTTTCCAAACCTGCTGGTTTCTCATGCATAAAATAAATAATGTTTCTGATATACTGTATGTGTTTGTATTATGGGAAGCCAATATCTTTTTACAAAACTGGAAATACACCAACATTCTAGCATATTTTGAAAGCTTAGATTGTCCTGAAAAAAAATTATATATTGTTGTAAAGGTCCCTAAAGTGAAAGACCACAAAATGTTAAAAAAAAATGGTCTAGCAATAAAAGTATCAAATTGGCCAAATTGTCTGGCAGTGAAAGGGTTAAAGGTTTTTTTTTTTGTTTTGTTTTGTTTTTGTTTTTTTCCCCCCCCAGTAACTTTTAATATGTTATAGAATGGCTAATTCTAATCAACTTTTCAATTTATCTTCACTTTTTATTTTGTATAGTTTTTGAATTATTTGCTGCCTTCTTCTGACTCTTTCCAACAAATGTTCTGTAAGGCTACAGATGTATTGCTCTAGCAAAGACTTTGTGTTGCATTAAAACAAACAAAGGAAAATTAATTTTCAAACAACCATAACCTGTTTTATCTTTTTTTGAAAATCAGATATAAATATGAGAGGTGTGTCCTGCTGAATCGCCCTGCACTTGACTGATTAAACCTGTGCAGTTGCTGCTCACTCCACGCATAAAGTTCTCTTGTAACCCTCTATTTGCGACCCCTAGTTCTGGCCCATCAAAATAAATGAAGAGCAAAAGAAAATTTTACTTTTGGGAGTGCAAAGAGTGGAAAATGCTCTCTATGTTCATATAGTGATAAATAGTGATGAAAACAAATACACATATCACAATTTCTGCTATGAGTTACTGTATTCTACTCATTGTGATAAAATAATCATTATTACTGGTTCAGGTTGGACAAAAAAATGTTTCAAATTGTCCTCTTTGCACACATCGCACCACTTTGCCAGGCGCAAATTCACTAACACTATGCTAATCCACTAATATGCGAAGTTGCGCCCTGCGAGCAGAACGCTGGCGACGTTTCACCAGCGTTACTTTGGCAGTGCAAGCATTTCATAGCGAAGATGCGCTAGCATTTAATTGTGCCTATTGAAACTTTGCTATTGATCTAAGGTCAATTTGCATAGGGCGGGAAATTTAAAGTTGTATGGACGTCTTTATTATAATATAGTAAGTAAGTAAGGTTGAAAAAAGACACATGTCCATCGAGTTCAACCTTTTTTTTTTTTATTAACTACCTATCTGCCAGTTGATCCAGAGGAAGGCAAAACAACCCATCTGAAGCCTCTCCAATTTGCCTCAGAGGGAGAAAAATTCCTTACTGACTCCAAAATGGCAATCGGACTAGTCCCTGGATTAACTTGTACTATGAGCTATTTCCCATAACCCTGTATTCCCTCACTTGCTAAAAAGCTATCCAACCCCTTCTTAAAGCTATCTAATGAAATGAATCAGCCTGTACAACTGATTCAGGGAGAGAATGCCACATCTTCACAGCTCTCACTGTAAAAAACCCCTTCCGAATATTTAGACGGAACCTCTTTTCTTCTAATCGGAATGGGTGACCTTGTGTCAGCTGGAAAGACCTACTGGTAAATAAAGCATTAGAGAAATTATTATATGATCACCTTATATATTTATACATAGTTATCATATCACCTCTTAAGCGCCTCTTCTCCAGCGTGAACATCCCCAATTTGGCCAGTCTTTCCTCATAGCTAAGATTTTCAATACCTTTTACCAGCTTAGTTGCCCTTCTCTGTACCCTCTCTAATACAATAATGTCCTGTTTGAGTGATGGAGACCAAAACTGTACGTCCTATTCTAGATGGGGCCTTACAAGTGCTCTATACAGTGGAAGAATGACCCCCTCCTCCCTTGACTCTATGCCCCTTTTAATACAGCTCAAGACCGTATTTGCCCTTGATGCTGCCGACTGGCATTGCTTGCTACAGCCAAGTTTATCATCTACAAGGACTCCAAGGTCCTTTTCCATAATGGATTTGCCTAGTGAAGTCCCATTAAGGGTATAAGTGGCTTGGATATTTTTACATCCCAGGTGCATGACCTTACATTTATCAACATTGAATCTCATTTGCCACTTAGCTGCCCAGATTGCCAGTTTGTCAAGATCATGTTGCAAGGATGCCACATCCTGGATGGAATTAATTGGGCTGGATAATTTTGTGTCATCTGCAAACACTGATACATTACTTACAACACCCTCCCCTAAGTCATTAATGAACAAGTTAAATAAAAGTGGACCCAATACTGAGCCCTGGGGGACCCCACTAAGAACCTTACTCCAAGTAGAGAATGTCCCATTAACAACCACCCTCTGTACCCGATCCTGTAGCCAGTTTCCTATCCACGTCCAAACGACTTCATTAAGCCCAACAGACCTTAGTTTAGAAAGCTTGTGTGGGGCACAGTATCAAACGCTTTGGCAAAATCCAAATAGATCACATATACTGCCCCCCCACTGTCCAAAATCTACTTACCACATCATAAAATGCAATCAAATTTGTCTGACATGACCTATCCTTCATAAAGCCATGCTGATTGTTGCTCATAATGCCATTCATTAGGGCAAAATTTTGAATGTGATCCCTTAACAAGCCTTCAAATAATTTGCCCACCACAGATGTCAAGCTTACTGGCCTATAAATGCCAGGCTGAGATCGTAATCCCTTTTTAAATATTGGAATAACATAGCTTTTCTCCAATCCATAGGCACCATATCAGATGACCAAATCAGAAATAAGGGCTGGTCTAAAACTGAACTAAGCTCTCTTAGAACCCGGGTGTATGCCATCAGGCCCTGGAGCCTTGTTTAAATTAATTTGTATTAAAGCTTTTTGAATAATATCCTGAGTCGGTCACTGACTAGATTGAGCTGAACCATTCGTGCAGTTATAAAGTGAGCCTGTGAACCCAGACTCCTCTATTGTATACACTGAAGAAAAGAACTGATTTAACACATTTGCCTACTGGTACCATTATTTAATGGAGCAACACTCTCAACCTGCATCTTTTTAAGGTTAGTTTTCACCTCCACCGCAATTAACTCTTCATTTCTTTTCTTAGCCTTCCAGATTGCTGATTTACAACATTTATTACAGTGTTTATATTCATTAAATGCAGCTTCTGTCCCTACAGATTTGTAGTTTTTAAATGCCTTTCTCTTCTTTCCCATTAACTTCTTTACTTCTGTATTAAGCCACACAGGATGATTCTTAGAGCTTCTACGTTTAGTCCTTAAGGGAATAAATTGAGAACAGTAATGGTTTGATATAATTTTAAAGGACAACCATTTCTGTTCTGTGTTTTTAGCTGAAAACCTATTGCTCCAATCAATTCTCTGTAGGGCAGCCCTCAAGGCACTAAAAATAGCTTTTCCAAAATTCATGGTTTTTGTTGCCCCAGTATATTTTTGTTTTTTGCACCAGACATTAAAAGATATAACATTATGGTCACTATTACCCAGGGGTTCAATGACTTGCACATTTGCTATAAGTTCTGGGTCATTTGAGATCACTAAATCAAGGATAGCATTTTTTCTGGTAGGCTCTTCAACAACCTGTGCTAAAAAATTGTCGTGCAATAAGTTTATAAACTTGTTCCCATTACCTGATCTAGCAGTACTGTTGCTCCAGTCAATATCTGGGTAATTAAAATCCCCCATTATCATTACTTTACCTAAACTAGCAGCCTTTTCTATTTGCATTAGGAACTTTGTCTCTTCCTCCTCACTTACATTAAGGGGTCAATAGCATACGCCTAAAATTAATTTGCTGGATTCTTTACAATTGGTGAAGAACTCCACCCATACGACTTCTGCCCCCTCATTTTCTAACATAACCTCCTCCTTTATATAAGCTTTTAAACCCTGCCTAACATACAGACATACCCCTCCTCCTTTTCTATTGCTTCTGTCCCTCCAAAACAAAGTATAGCCCCTGATATTTACTGCCCAGTCATGCAACTCATTCAGCCATGTTTCGGCCACACCAAACACATTATATTTACACATTTATAAATGTTGCTGCAAATGGTTTAAGTTACCGGTTTTTATTACACATGTCCAGGGAACCTTAATAAAGCCAAGAGAGTTAATATAATGCCCTACACATGAGCCCACTGTAAAATTAATGTTCCATATGTTATAAAATATCTTGAGAAAATCGGTAACCCAAAAAAAGTCTTAGGACTTTTGCAGGCAATCCCGCTTAAAAAAAGGAAAAGTTGCCAGCGTTTTTTGAACTTTAATATATTTTCTGCACATTGGATGTAATGTAAGTGACAGGAGATTGAGTAAGATCTAGCTTCTTTTGAGCACTTTGCCTGGTCTGAGGTAGCGAACTCAAATCTGGCAAAAGAGGTAATGTTAAGTAAAATCCGCACTTTGCTGTATTTGCGGAGTAACGACCATTCGCCAGAGTGAAAAGTCGTCTGGCGTTAGAGTGGGACTAAGTTTTATGTATTTTGTGGTCACAGCCTCATTGCACTCCCGCCTAATGGTTTTAAAAATTAAAAGTGAGCACAACTTTCCCTTGTTTGTTATAGTTATACAGGAGCAGTGACCAGCTTCATGTTGTAGCTCCCAACCTTCCCAGCTATAGTCAGGTGATCCCACTGGTCTCTAATAAAAGGGCAGCCAAGTTTGGGAGTTTTACTTTGAAAGCAGCTAGTAAGTTGCAGGTAAAACTTAGTCCCTTTGTAAAATGTATAATGAAGCAATAGAATTCTTAATAAATCATATGAAAATTGAGCATAGGACTGGCCAGATATGGGATGACTTTGACGTAGTTGGCCATCTTAAATATATTGCAATATATGGACAAACAATCACTGTTTTGTTTAAAGGGTAAGGCATTTTTCAGTAGCAGTATGCACAAAATGTCTCTGTCTTAAATATATTGATAATGGGTTGAGTGCAGAGGAGTCTTGTAATTGTCTACATATATATATATATATATATATATATATATTATATATATATATATATATATATATATATATATATATATATATATATATATATATATATATATAGTGGTATGGTGACAAAAAGGTCCCCAGTTTCCTGGGGAAAAGTGATTGATGGTATGTATGTTGGGCCACGACTTCCCAAATTGTCACAGGGGGTCACCATCTTGGAAAGTGTCTGTGACACTCACATGCTCAGGGGGCTCTGCTGATGATAGGCTAACCTAAGGGGTCGTCACAAATTATCCAGCAGAAAATGAGGTTGGCTTGTAATATAAGATGATGCTACAGGGCGGATTATTAAATGCTGATGCTAGTTGCACTGGTTTCTGTGCTGCCATGTAGTAATTATCCATATTAATCAGCCTAATTTTGTGACATATTCTATGGGTACTGTATATTTTGATTCAGTCCCTCAGCTCAGTAACTGACAGCAGCACAGAGCATGTGCAGTGAATCAGTAGAAAAGAAGATGGGGAGCTACTGGGGCTTGTTTGGAGACACAGATCTTCTCTGCTAAAGGGCTATGGTTGCCTTGGGTTGGTAAAGAAGCCCAAAACATAATGTAAAACATGTTTAGCCTACTTCTTTAGTTTAACTTTCCTTGTCATTTAACTGGGGTTCCAGAGCACCTTGTATACCCTGGGTCTTCCTCCTATCCATGGCATAAATGATACACAAGGAAGGGGCATGTTATTGAACACCCACATTTCACACATGTATCACCTATTCTGCATACTGTGCTGGAATACAGAGAAGTTTGCACTCCATTCCATAACTTCTGGTGGAACAGTTGCATTGTGACAATATGTGCAGCACTTTGTCCCCCCCCCAGAAAAAGCCCTGAAACATTTTAATTGAATATAGATTATTTTCACAAATAAGACACATCAGCCATGCAGCAAAATGTCAATTACCATTAAATACTGGCAGCTATGAGATCTTATAACTCCTTGAATAATGAATGCATGTATACTTTTTATAACTTTTAAGGCATCCAGCCTTATACCTGTCCAATTTAAGTTTTATCAACACCTCTCTTAATTGGGAATTCTAGAGTCTAACCTCACTGAGAAGTTCCTGTGTGCTTAAACCTATTTTCTTAAGTATTAGGCAAAGTGAATTTTTCTAATCGCTCATTTAACTGTGTTTGGGGTTATGTAATAAAAGGCACTAGGTTTGCCCAGGAGCAGTAACCAATAATATCAAATCAGCAGGTAACACTTACTGGTCACCTGTTTAAAAGCAAAAATCTTATTGGTTGTTATGGGTTACTGCTATTGGGCAGACTTTGTGCCTTTCATTACATATGGGGTACATTTATTGAGGCATATTTCGGTTTACCTCATTGAGTACCTCAAGTAGTGTTTACTTTCCCTTTTTCTTAATTACTCATTTACTATATATAATTCATTAACTATTAGCAAACAAAAACATAAATATATATAAATAAATGTTTTGGCACTATAGTATTCTGCACACATGCAACTCAGCAAGAAAAAAGAATAAACATACATTTATTTTTTTCAGAATTCATGTTAATCGGGTTAATGTTTCTTTAAGTATTATTTTTGCATGCCATATTTGCTTACTTACTCCTGTTATCGCCTGTGATCATATTTATAATTACAGTGGAAACTCCAAGACTAAATCTTGCTCCTTAAATAGCATAGTCATATTGGGAGCCAGTACTATTGCTATACCAGATTACTGTCTGGTTTATTTTGTTTATTGTGGTGTTGGAAAGAATTTATTTTTTCATTAAAGGCATCAATAAAGTCATTTGGCTATAATGATCCAGGCTTATTGTTATTATATCCTATGATCTTAGGGGTCCCCAGGGGCAGAAAACATTACATAATTAGCTCTTAATGGGTAGATGCCATCCAGCGAAGAAACCTGGTTGTGATTGCATTGCCAAGCCCGGACTGAAAATCAAAATATGCCCTGGCAAGCACACAGAGGCCCTTAAGGTGGACTTTTGGTGGACCAGAAGTCTGGTGGACCAGAAGTCTGGTCCACCAGACTGCCAGAATCTACAGATTGCTTATCCATGAGCCAGACTTAAATATAAAAAAGTTGGGGAGCCACACAAACATTAAAAAGATCCTAGGGTGTACCCAATAAGGATTTTATTTGGTTACTTGGTAACTGCTTTGTGGATTGACAGACTACAGGTGGGTTTGTTTGGCACTTTACATGGTCTTTATGCCTCCAATGCTTGCTTCCAATTCAGAAATCCAAAAACGAGCACCTGCTTTGAGGCCACTGGTAGCAACAGCCAAGGTGTTGAAAAGCAACATGTTGCTCGTGTTGTAATGTTTTTCTTTGTAAAACTGATCTATGTATAAAAATACACAGATTCTTAGTAACATAAAGCTAAGAAAGAAGATTGCAAATAGCACTGTTCAACCTGGAAGATATGAAATGTTTATGCCTTTGGCTCCTCTAGAAAACATTAAACTACATGCCCTTTTTTCCCAACAGGTCTCAGATAACGTGTGCTATGCAAATTTTCTTACAGCTCCTGAACCCATAGCACGCACCTGGGGAAAGTCCCATTCTTCTGCTATCTATATGGGGAGAGGTGGGGTCAAGTTACAGGCATATTTATAATGAAGTTGCTGCAATATTTAGTTTCATTCTCTTGCTCCCGCTTTCAGATTACCCTGTGGATTATTTCAGATGCTGGGAATGCACACAGGTATAGTAAGAATACAGCATGACAAATATTATTATGGATAATAGAAATGAAATATTTACATTTTAGAAAGTAAGTTTATCGTAATCATACTCAGTGGAGTAATTAATTTGGTCTCCGCTTTGGTTTCCTGCTTTGTCTATGATTTGGATATTCATTTTGAAATTTAAGAAATTATGTATTTATTTTAAAGTTTTTTCATGCTTACATAGTATTCCTTATGGTTGAGATAAAGAAAAGCACATTCTATAAGTTTTATGCATCAAGATTTCTTGCATACTATATTATGTGGGTTTTTGAGGGATATTCAGTCCTTCTATCTGTTGTTGACCTGTCCTGATGAAGCAACAACTTTCCAACTTTCCGCATATTGTAGGCTGTCAGGAGTTGATGTGAGTTATAGTTCTAATACAGCATTTGGGGTTTCAAGTAGACATCCCTGGAGTATCACAACCTTTTGTATCACCTGTAACACACAAGAAATTATAGCCTTTTAAGAAACCTACCTATTGGCTACCTGGGACATTTATGGATGTTACTGTTATTAAATATTAGAATTTCTTTAATCTTTTACTTAAATTAACTGTAGGCATCATTTTATTTTTAAAAGCAGAAATGCATTGTGTTTACATTTTTGATCCTATTGTTTGCACTGTTTTGCTCTTCTTTTACAATTATATTTTTTTGTTGAATTTCTTTTTTCATGGGCTTTTTGTCTAGATACTGTATTTAGCACATTGTGTGTGGGATAAAGTGCAGATAGAGAACTTTATATCCTGTGTTTTTAACCTTAGAGCCAGCAATGGCGGCAGGAAACAGTGAGATCGGCAGCATCTTCAGCACTTACTTTTCTACCATGTACTCAGTGTCTCCAGTGCAACCTGTGACAGACAGTATAATGCCATCCCAGGATAGGGACAAGTTCCTGACATTCGTAACTCCAGACCTTACCAGTGAACTAACAGGTATCAACCTTGAAAAATGTTTGAGGGACAAGTTTAGCTTGAATAACATGAGTGTCTTTTCAACATAAATAACTATGATCCGGGAACAGCTTAAGGTTTCTCTTGCTGGGATACATGTATAGTTGGTCAAAAAATAGACAGACAATGCTTCATGCTAAATTAGAATTTTTACATAATAAAGTGTGTAAGAGGAAGAACAAAAATTAATAAGAAAATGGGCCAATTTAGTAATGATACAATCAAGTCTACAAGGAGTAAACCCCTATCCCTTTGGTTTGATGTTTACAGCTCAGCCTTCTTGGTGGGCTTCTGAAATGCCCGACATTTGGTCCCAACAGCAAGTCATGGACTGGATCAGTTACAATGTGGAGAAAAATAAATGGGATGCCAGTACCATGGATACAAGTCAGTGTGAAATGGATGGACAACGGCTGTGTCAGCTAAGCAAGGAAGACATGACCAGAATATTTGGGGGACTTGGAGACAAACTATATGATCACCTTTGCCAGCTTAGAGAATGTAAGTTTTATATATATATATATATATTATTTCTTGGCAATTAGATTAATTAAATTAAGCTAATTCACTTTTTAACTATTTATAAAGGTGTAAGGCTAACCAACGCGTAGAGATCAACTTTCATAATACAAGCATTTGTGTGTCTATTTAAGTATTGACATTCATCACTCATTTGTTGAAGATTTTTTTACCATTGCCATGAACAAAATATTTTGTTACATTATGTTCTTTAATGAGAATATTTGTTATAATGGAATAATTTAAATCATATCTAATTTTACATTTTGCTCAGGACATTTCCTGGCACCATCTAATAATATGGTGCTTCAACTTACAGTGTAGAAGGTGAATGTATAAATGCAACATAGTGATAACATGTGTGCTCTGCACAGGGCCAAGCTCTTGTGACTCTTCTCCTGGCGAGTATGAACTCAAGTTTCATTTGACAAAAGGTGAGTTATTTACACTGAAAAATGCATGCATTTTCATCACTGGATATGCAAGTTTGCTCTCCCTCACCAGTTCAATTTTATTTGTCATTTCAGATCCTTCTGACTGGGATCTGATATGTGATTTTATAAAAAATGAAGATAATCAGCTCGGGATCAAGAAGGAAATAGGTAAGAAAAACAGGATAAGAACAACTATGATCATAAAAAGGGCATTGCTATCGCCCATACTGCTGAGTTGCACATATTGTCAGAAGGGTTCTACAGAAATCTGGAGGTTTTAGCACATACTATTCTCATTTTAATTACATGAATTACATTTCAGAATATGATGACTTTTCTATAAAGATGACAGACTACGGCTATTACCCTGATCCAATTTCTCCAGCAAGTTCTCGATCATGTGGTTCTGGTAAGTCAGAAATTGAACTATTACAACCAATCTGGAACTTAATTATGATATTTTTTCATCATATTCTGGCTAGCCCTATATTAGTGTACACAATCGATAGAGTGGTGGTAGTTTACTCACCTCTTCTTTCATTTTTGCTATCAGGTATGGAGGCATACAGCCCCCAGACTAGAGACTCTGTGGGAAGCGACCTTGAAGTGGAAGTCAAAAATCCCAGAGGTAAATGGCATCAGATCTCTTATATAAAATTCATGAACATTTTCAAAAATAGGATGATTGAAGAAGACGTGAACAGCCAGACCTTTTCTGCCCCTAGTGTCAGAACCATTTGAACCTCCTAATCCAATTAAAGAGGATATACTTATTCATTGGTCTATTACACTATAGTGACAGTGGTCAAGTAATATCAGCTCTGAACATTGGTTTACCTGATTTAAATATTAAGCTTTGTACATGAAAGATAGAAGTAAAGCTGACCATGGACAAGTTAGCAATGGCTGCCAATTAGGTCACTCATGATCAAGTTTGCAGCTAACTGGACCAAAATAAGCAAGCAATATATAACCAGGGCTCATCCTAATTCTAGGCCCTGCAATCCATCCATTACTTGGCCTGGGGCCAACTTGGTGGCCAAACTGGTTAATAATCTGCTCATTTACGCATATATGGCCATCTTAATGTAGGATCAGACCCTTGGTAAAAAAACACCAACTAAATGGTTATGGTGCAGTAACAGTTTTACAAGCCCACTAATTGCCACAAGGCAATTCCTATTTACATAAAAGAGAAATGTAGGAAGTTTGCATCTACGGTATTAGAATTACCATTATTTGATCTTGATGATATAGGCCATTTATAGGCCTCCTTTATAATGTTATTTCATTGGTCTGTCACACCTCTTTGAGTGCTAACACATTTATCATTTTGTTTCAGATGACTTTTCAAGTTGTAACAAGAATGATGGAGCCCTAAATAAGCGTAGGAGGGGCAGACCACGAAAACTCAACTCAGACAGTCGAGATATCCTGGAATCCAAAAAAAGTAAGAACTGTAGGTATAATTTTATGGATTGCTAATACACAATTACACAGACACATATCCAAAACAATTTAAAGTAAAAAGGAATCCTAGCCTAGGCCTTAGATTAAAGTCTCTCTTCCTTCAGCTGCACGTGGTACTCACCTTTGGGAGTTTATTCGGGACATCCTTCTCCATCCAGACTTGAACCAAGGGCTATTAAAGTGGGAGGACCGATCAGAAGGAGTGTTCAAGTTCCTGCGATCAGAGGCAGTAGCCCAGCTGTGGGGACAGAAGAAGAAAAATTCAAGTATGACATATGAGAAGCTTAGTCGTGCCATGAGGTTAGTGTCACCTAAATGGATAAAGTTCTATAAAGATGACTCTTGCTTCTTTTATTATTCTTTATTATGCTTTACAAAGCTTATACATCATTGACATCACTGCCTACTCAAGTGGAGATTACAGTCTAAGGTCACTATCAGATTCATTCTTACACAACATTTGAGTTTCCTCTGAAGAACAGTCTATTTCATGCTTTCTAAATAAAACCCATGGCATTAGATAAAATATACTTATAAAGAAGTGTCTTTCATCATATCATGTTTTTTTTGGACGTTTGGCATCTACCCAACTTGTCATGTATTTAACAACCTTAGCTAATGCAATATGACCAAAGGGAGTTGCTCCAGTTCCTGCACTAATATTTGGAGCTTTAATGCATGGTTAGTAGCCTGAACCTACATTTTTTTTTTTGCTAAAAGATTTTTAATTCAGTTTATTCTTGTAATCAGTTCAGTTTTAAAAAACAAATATATGAAGCATTTTTCAATGGTGACACATATTAATCTAGTACATATTTAAAAAATGTTTTTGTATAAATCTGCTAGTATCCCCATATCACGTTATGATCTTGTTTTATGCAGGTACTACTACAAGAGAGAAATCCTGGAGCGTGTCGATGGCAGAAGATTGGTATATAAATTCGGGAAGAATGCCAGTGGATGGCGTTTGGGAGATAAGGGGATCATTGGGAGTTAAATCAATGCGCCCACAGATTATGTGGATAGTTCCCAACGCAGACTACTCAGTGTCCTGCGATCAGGATCCTCCTGAGTGAATGTATTCGTCAGACTCCAACCTTTTTTGAAGGACATTGATGTAGCACCATTTTTGCGGTGCCTGTATCTTAAGCTGATATTTTAGCTTCAGTAGGTTGTTGTAAACCAGATTTTGTTCATATTATGTTGATATTAAATCTCTTGTAATGTAAATTTTAGACTGTAATGAAGGAACTACAAACGTCCAAATTATTCATTCAATACAGTATATGAGAGTGCGGGTTATCAGGTTTTTGTAACAAGTGTTGGCAGGGCATTTTTACTATAATACACTTGCAATACTTTATACAATATATGCTTTATAATCATCTAAAAGAACACATTCTGTAACTTGAATGACAAGTGCTGTCTAAATACATAAAAGGACAACATTAAATACACAATATACATGTTTCCAATAGATATATAGGGCCAGATTTAGTTCAGTGAGAGAACTTTTTTGTATAGTTTATAATGTCTAAACTAATTAGTGAGATTCAATTTGACGAGAATGTTCCTTCTAATTCAGTCTCCATTTTTTCCCAAAGACTTCAAAAGAATTTCATTCGATAAACAGTGACAGTTTTATCTCATGGAATTGGTGCTGGCTCCATGGGAAAATCTAGAATTTAATTAGGAATAATTCTTTCTCATCTAATTGAATCTGGCCCTTTATCTGATAAGCCATGAGATAAGGTTTACTCATTACCAGAGTCCAGGTCCAGGAAACCTAATACTGAAAAAAGTATAGCTGGTCACTGGTCATCCTGAAATAAATACTCAAACGCACTATTGTTAGATATAAAGACATTCACCTTTCTCTCCTTGTGTTACAAAGACACCAGAGGTACATTCCTTTCCATTGGAGCCGGGGTATATTTCTTTACCCTTTCTTTCTAACATACATTTATCGTATCTTTTCGTATCTCTTATTAATATAGTCTGATAAATGCAATGGAGGAATCTGCCTCCCACCCTCTAAACACCACTTATCACAATCATATATTGTAAATTCAAGGAGTCACAGACATGTGTAATACCTACCTCCCATTCCAACCAATTAACTTGCTGTTCTAAATTAGACAATTAGATGGTACTGTGAATTTAGTTTTTATGTAAATAGAACATAGATGGTATGTACATATAACATAGAAATACATGTCTATATGGATCATATAGTATCTCAGTTACTTTTTAAAAGCACTTAGTTATAAAAGGTTTTTACAGAATCTCAAAGCATTCCCTTCCCTTGTTTTTTACAGATTTTTCAGCTGGACTGGCAAAATGTATACATTATTTTTTATGTATGTATGTATGTATATTTATTAATATTTTTATAACTGTGTGAGTTGAAATAGATTTTGTGAAATTTCAAAGTTTGTGATATACTGTTCCTGAAAATAAACTACTTATTGGAACACAAAGGATGGGTAATCAGTTTTGATGCACTGCAATTGTGGTTTATTACAATTTTGGTTTGGAGGCTTATGGACAAGCAATGTATTTTGCAGACGAAATCTCAACAATCTATAAACGGCTTGCTGTCATGATAGCAGTATTAATGAATACAGTAAAACTGGCCATGAAAAGATGAAAAGGACAAGGAGAGATTCCATTTATAAATTTGATGGGTTGGGTGTAAGGTCCTAAAAATAAAACTGTGAGGTGGAGTATAAGAAATGTACTGCATCTTTTGAAACTTGAATCATAGTGAAAATGGAGGATCTTGGTCATGAAAATAAGTTGTGATATAAAGATCTACACATTTGTCTATAATCTGTCCTTTATGAGAGATTATTCTGAAAATTCCCATTTGACTTTTTTCACCAGTAGATATATCCAAGGAGACTGTAGCTAATGAGATTGATGTTGCTCTGTCTAGCTCTAGCAGATACACTACGAAGTCTCAAGAAATGGTTGAATGCTTAGGTTAGAAAATACAGTGTTGCTAGTATTAATATTTAAAATACAATCAAGGGCCAATCTGAACATTTAAAAAGGAAAAGCTCTTTATAGACTCTTTCCGTGTGCCCTGTTGATGCTAATACATCTTGTCAAGCATGGGCCTAATATGATAATATAACTTTTGGTTAATTTTAAAACATTCTTGGGAGTTGAAGCATAAATGGAATCCTTATATTAGGGAAGGACTGAAAGGAAGGATTGGTGATGAAAGGTTTAAGCAGGTAGATCAGCATTTCTTTGCCTTTAACTCTCAGTACATTTAGCCAACCATAATTTGTTATGCTTGTATACATTATGAAAGTTCTGTGTACTTGTTATCTTTTACATTAGCCACACTTTTGCATCTTCCTAGTCTCCTGTTTACATAAAAGGTAAAATATACACCTTTTTTAGTTCATCCAGTTATAGTTCATGTATAAGAGATACATAAACCTGAAACTCCAAAACTAATTATACATTTTTACACGGATATACATAATTCCTTTGAAATGAAACCATAACATTCTAACAACCTCTCAACAAGGATTCAATTCAATCTATGGAATCAGGCATGTTTGTGTAAATATATGTTTACTGCAGCCATTCAATACACTGTAATGCTTTCTTCACCAGCACAACTTTGAAAATGACCCATGGGCCTCCCTTAAGATTAGACACTCTCAAAGGATGAGAAGACTGTAAGCTGTTCCTTTTAAAGGAGTGACCAGCATTTGCGTGGCAGAACAAAAGCTACCATGTGATGTAAAGTTACTGTTCAACAAAACCTTTTGGGTGCAAAACAAGTCTAGAATTACTATGTATAGTATTACAACATTATTCTTTGAATATGTCTTTAGAATTTACTGCTTAATACATTTATAAAATAATACATTCATAACAAGATGCATGTAATTACAATCTCATGCCTGGTTTCATTAACAGAAAAATGTCTCCCTGGATAGTTATCCTTTATCTGAGGTTTGTGTCTAATAAACCAAAAACCTCACCCATGTGTTTGTTAGGGAACTTGGGTGACTGCCTGCTGGCAGTGACTAGTAGAGCGTGACAACGAGAAAAATGGTTACCAGGTCACAAAGTCACTCTAATTACTTAGAAAAGCAGTAAAGGATTGTTTGTTTGTTTAAAAGGCATGGCATGGCACAGGTATTCTTGATAACAGGTGTGTCTCTGTAACTGTTAAGTCGTTATAACATGAGATCTCACATTAAGATCTATAAAAAAAAAAAGAAACTGTACAAGAAGGCTGCTCATAAAAATGACCCTAGTCTGGAAAGTGACATTGTAAACGAGAATCGACAGCAGCAATGCAGTAAAATAAGGTCACCGTGAAAAGCAAATGAGTCAAAATGTTCACATAAGTGCTACTGATATTTATACTGATATTTGTGACCAGTGGCAGATTAATACTATGCGAGGCCCCCAGGCTACACTTTCCACAGGGAAATAACATTTGCATTATTCTTACTCCAGTAGAGAGTAAAAGCTAATTCTTATTAATTAGTAGTGACTGCAAGTAGTAGAATGGCCTTATGCAAATATGCACTTATTAGGAAGGCATGAAGTAAGAGCTGCAGGGGTGCTTCTTAAATGGACAAAGGAATATTTGGCCAGAGCCCACCAAGAAAGGGGATCTACAAGCTTTACATCTTCAATACTTTGAAAAACTATTAATGCCAAAAAAGTGTACGTTTTATTTGCCCGAACGGTGGATTTGATACCTCAGACCTCATGTTATTCATTAAAGTCTATGGAAAAAATTCAAGACGCAATAAAAAGCCAGTGAAAAAGAAAATAAGTGGGAAAAAACACAGTGAAACCCAATATTTTCCCTTAGTACTTAGGTACACGATTGCAGTGATGTCTGGTGATGTGTAGTGTATTTTGTCGCTGTTCTTTTACACAGCATGATAAATAGTCTTCTAAGTACCCTAACCCATAAAAGCAAAGCCTCCGTTTTACATTTTAAGCTAGATATCGTTTTAATCACTACCAAGTTCATATTTGTTACCTAAATGAATCCCTCTGTTTTAGGAACTAAGTATATTCACGGGCATTTATAATTATATTATAGAAGGCTTTATTCTCTTTTAGAGCAAAAATAAATTCCCATAGCTAATTCTAGGGCTTTACGTGTGAGGCCTTCATTAATGTAGTCTTTACATGGCAATTATTTTGGTACAGGGGACAGAGTAATGTGTGCAGAGTAATGTTAACACCTTTTATAATAGGGTTGTT